>NC_047086.1:7988278-8293798 GCF_902459505.1 Geotrypetes seraphini | reverse complement strand
CTTGACTACTGCAACATCATCTACCTAGGCATCCCACAAAAAACAATAAGAAAACTAAGATTAATACAAAACACCGCCGTTCGCCTAATTTTCGGACTTAGAAAAAACGACCACATCAGCCCCTACTACAAAAAGCTGCACTGGCTTCCAATAGAAGCGCGAATTCTATTCAAATTCGCTTGCACCTGTTTCAAACAAGCCTGGGGACTAGCACCTTCATACCTACAAACTCACTTCACCCTACACAACCCCACAAGAACGACCAGAAACAAAAACATCTTTGCATACCCAAAGACCACAGGCTGCAGATACAAATCCTTCTTGGACAGAACCTTTAAGTTCCAAGCGAACAGACAGCAAACCTGGCTGAAAAACCACATAAACGAACCAAATATGACTTATAATACATTCCGCAAATCGATCAAAACCACCCTATTCGCTAAATTCATTGACTAAAACGGTCCCCTCCCCCACTAAGACCCCCCTCATGGATGTTCTAAATCTTTCAGACACTCATTACCCTTAGATCTCCAATTAATATGTAAGTTTACCATTTAGACTATTGTATGGCATCTAGATTCTTTGTTCGGTACTGTATTTAAACTTATTGTATAGTATTGTATTTAGACTTACTGTATTGTATTATATGTGGACTTATTGTATTGTATTAGCATTGTACTGTACTAAGACCTTTGTTATTCGCTGAATGTCCAGCCTTCTTACATTGTAAACCGCCTAGAAGTCGCCTGACTATGGCGGTATAGAAAAATAAAGTTATTATTATTATTATTATTATTATTATATTATTATTATTAATAAGTACAAATCATAAGTCACATAACTTAGATAGGGTATTAAAAGAGCTAAGAAATGAAATAGCGGAAATACTCCGAGTTTGCAACCTATCCTTGAAAACTGGGGAGATCCCGGAGGACTGGAAAATAGCAAATGTTATACCTATGTTTAAAAAGGGATCAAGAGGTGACCTGGGGAACTACAGGCTGGTAAGCTTGACTTCAGTTCCGGGCAAAATGGTAGAAGCGCTAATAAAAGACAGCATCTGTGAACACACAGAAAAAAATGGACTAATGAAAGCGAGCCAACATGGCTTCTGCAAGGGAAAATTGTGCCAAACGAACTTACTGCACTTCTTTGAAGGGATAAACAGCCAGATGGATAAAGGGGAACCTATAGACATCATTTATCTCGACTTCCAAAAAGCCTTTGACAAGGTACCCCATGAGCGGCTGCTTAGGAAGCTGTGGAACCACAGGGTTGAAGGGGACGTGCACAGATGGGTTAAACACTGGTTGGCAGGGAGAAAGCAAAGGTTTGGAGTAAAGGGCCAATACTCAGATTGGAGGAGGGTCACGAGCGATGTTCCGCAGGGCCAGTACTCGGACCGCTGCTGTTTAATGTATTTATTAATGACCTAGAAACAGGGACAAAGTGTGAAGTTATAAAATTTGCGGATGACGCTAAACTCTGTAGCAGGGTTAGAACTGCGGAGGAATGTGAAGACCTACAAACTGGAGGAATGGGCGAAAAAATGGCAGATGAACTTCAATGTAGAGAAATGCAAGGTCATGCATATAGGGAAAAAGAACCCGATGCTCAGCTACAAAATGGGGGGATTAGTACTAGGGGAAAGTAACCTTGAAAAAGACTTGGGTGTGCAGGTGGATACAACAATGAAGTCAACAGCACAATGCGCAGCAGCCTCAAAGAAAGCAAACAGAATGTTGGGAAAGGTAGGAGTCAAACCAGGAGAGGACAGATTAATGGAATCCAAATGAGAAGAGCGTATCAAGGAGTAAGCTGTGATTAACAGTATTGAAGGCAGCAGACAGGTCAAGAAGGATGAGGATAGAGTAAAGGCCCTTAGATCTGGCCATGAACAAATCACTGCAGACCTTAATGAGGGCAGTCTCTGTGGAGTGTTGGGGGAAAAAACCTGATTGTAGAGGGAGAGCCAATATAGGCCATCACAATTTCAATGCTCTCCAAAGGAAGAAAGCAAGGACAAACAGATTTATACCCTATGTGACATCATTTGTAGTAATTATCATGCTTTAGAATACAATGGCACAGTTGATCACATGACTTCCTTTCCAAGAATGCCTTATATCAATTCGAGGTGGGGTAGAGGGTGGTTGGGGGCCATTCCCCGGATTGGTTTGTAGCGGAGGCAGGAGAATTTGGAAAGAATTCTGTTCAGGTTCTCCTGCTTTTGCTGCGGGCTGGTCTGGGAAGTGGCCCCCGGCTGCCTTCTACCCCACTTCGAATTCTACTCCTCCACTAGGTCTACCAGAAACCGCAACCTTTTTGCATACCCGAAAATCGTAGGCTGCAGATATCGAACCTTCCTGGACAGAACCTTCAAATTTCAAGCTGCCAGACAGCAATCTTGGCTAGGTTATTTCATGGATGTAGCTAGGCTGACCTATAGCGTCTTCCGGAAAGAATTAAAGACCACTTTGTTTAAGAAATTCATGTCCTAGCCAGACTTTCTCCCCGCGAACAACACCTTACCCTGAATTTCTTCTTCATATTAGGTATCCTATATTCTTTGTTTGTTAAAAATTTCCTCTCCACAATTGTTATCCAGCTACTCGCTGGTGTCCGACCATTTTCAATGTAATATGTATAATAGTTAATTCTTATACTGCAACCTATGTTTAGTTTTTCTTCTAACCACCTTGCACCTGTAATCACTGACCGCTCAGTGACCTCTTATCTATTTATTTACTGTAATTCGCTGATTGTACAGCTATTCTTCATTGTGAACCGCCTAGAAGTCGCAAGATTATGGCGGTATAGAAAAATAAAGTTATTATTATTAAGAAGGGTATTACACCAGAATGAAGGAAGTCATCATGCCGCTGTATCGTGCGATGGTGCGCCCGCATCTGGAGTACTGTGTCCAATATTGGTCACCGTACCTTAAGAAGGACATGGCGATACTTGAGAGGGTTCAGAGAAGAGCGACAAAAATGATAAAAGGTATGGAAAACCTTTCATACGCAGACAGGTTAGAAAGGCTGGGGCTCTTTTCCCTGGAGAAGCGGAGACTCAGAGGAGACATGATAGAGACAAGATCATAAAGGGCATAGAGAAGGTGGAGAGGGACAGATTCTTCAGCCTATTGGGAATCACAAGAACAAGGGGACACTCAGAGAAATTTGAAAGGGGACAGGTTTAGAACCAATGCTAGGAAATTCTTTTTCACTCAGAGGGTGGTGGGCACCTGGAATGTGCTTCCGGAGGTTGTGATAGGACAAAGTACATTACGGGGTTTCAAAGAAGGATTGGATAAATTCCTGAAGGATGCGGAGATTGAGGGATATAGGTAGAGGTAGAGATAGGATTATGAAAGGGTATAGATAGAAGGATAATGGGGATTGAAAGGTTTTAGACAACGGATCACCTTACAAGTCATGGACCTGATGGGCTGTCGCAGGAGCGGACTGCTGGGCGCGATGGACTCTGTTCTGACTCAGCGGAGGCAACTTCTTATGTTCTTATGATAATGTTTTTCTATGATACAGCTCCTATAGCCATGGGGTCAAATGCAGATATTAAATGGGAACAACGTGGGTGGTTCAGTATGCATTGGGATAAACAGATGGGAGGCTAAACTCAAGGTAAGTTGTTTATACAGTTAAACAGGTACAAATAACTGATTTAGGATGAGTGTATAGTCAGTCACCCTATGTATTAAAGGCTTTCTCCTGCTTCCTGATAGTTGGGTTAGAGTGACGGTAGCCCCTCTGGGAGTAAATTCTGGAGTGTGGGGGCTACTCCTGAGAAGACTCACTGGCAAATATCAGATTGTACAATTTGTTTTGATCTTGAGAGGTATTGACAATGTATAAAGGCTTAGCTTTTTCTTTAAGTATTCTGGCCCATTTTTTCTGAGGACCTTGAAAATCAAGGATAGATATTTAAATTTAGCCTTGTAAGGTACTGGTAGCCATTGTAGTTTGTACAGGAAGGGTGTGATGTGGTCACACCTCTTGCAGCCTTCTGTCAATTGTGCTGCAACATTCTGAATTATAATAGATGCAAACTTTTTGGTTAGACCAGTGTACAGGGCATTGCAGTAATCTAGTCTTGATGTGCTTGTGGTATGGGCCACTATGTGGTCAGACTTGGTTTTCAATATATGGAGAGAGATTTCTTAGCTACTGAAAATGATAGGGACAATTTTTAAAGGTAGATAAATTTGCAGGATCAGAGTGAGTGATGAGTCTAGCAGTATCCTGAGAACCCTGACCTGTGATTTTAAGTGAAGTTCATACTTCCCAAAAGATATTTGAAGTCAGGTATTTGTCCACTTGTGTTAGGAACCCAAAGAATCTATTTTGCTTGGGTTCAGGCAGAGTTTGTTGTTGTTTTGCCCATTCCTGATTTGCAGTTAGATGGGCAGTCAGTTGACTCAAAACTGGGTAGATCTGGTTCTGCCAGTTATGATCCAGGCTGCTGATAATCCAGCAACAGCAACACCGGTATTGAGGCAGATCATTGAGAAGGGACACAAAAAGTATGTTCTGTACTCGGGTCTGAAGTCAGGTTGACATGGGTCTAGCCCAGGGGTAGGCAATTCCAGTCCTCAAGAGCTGGAACCAGGTCAGGTTTTCAGGATATCCACAACAAATATGTATGAGATGGATTTGCATGCACTGCCTCCACAAGATGCAAATCCATCTCATGCATATTTATTGTGGATATCCTGAAAACCTGACCTGGCTCCGGCTCTCGAGGATTGATATTGCCTACCCCTGGTCTAGCCGATTACTTTCATTTAGCCAGTCATTGAGTTGAATGCAAACTATGCGTTGTATAAGTTTTGGCAGGAAAGGAATGTTAGACTTGTCGATAGTTTTCAACATTGTCCTCATCAAGCGAGCTCTTTGTCAGTAGGGGGCACACCACAGCTCTTTTTAGTGTTGGCAGCTGCCTTCCACAAAAGAGGAATTAACCATTTTAGTTGCCCAATGAGGCCTATTCTCACTTATTCTACTATCTTTGCTGGACAGGGGTTGAGAAAACAGGTTGTAGGCCTTCCAGGTGTTTTTCAAGAGCTTCTTCTGTGACCTGGTTGAATGAGCCCCAGATGTGGTAGAAAGTGTTATCTTCTTTAGCTGCTGGGAGCTTTGATGGAGACATTTAATTTTATTGGCAAAATCATTGCAAGCTAGTTGCAGCTGGGACGGCTGGTTCAGTTGTGTGGTTTGAAATAAACTGTTTTACTAATCGTCACTTGGTTGAGTTTGCAGCTTGTTACCATGATTTTGAAAATGCAAGCAGAAAAACTTTTCAAACTTAAAATGTTCAGATTTCAAATGCAGTCCTGACCATGGCCAGCATTTCACAGTGTTAGCACCACTGTCTCAGGGGAAGTTATCGAACTTCAGCACCATTCTAGTAAAAACACAAATAGTTTATCTAATTTTAAATAAATCACTGTGTGCTCTGTCTCAAGTTTCTCCTATTAACACCCAAAATGGTGTGTCAGTGTTTCTGCACATTTTTGTTAGAGAGAAGATCACCCCTTCGGAGTAGCTGAGGACTTTGATTTTATTTAGAAATAAAACAAAACATATGCAATAAGGTTATGTCCTTTTTATTGGACTAAATTCAGTTTTTATTAATTGTCAGAGATTGGATTCATTTGATTTGATATACAGCAATTCACATAAGCATTAGGTGGTATAAGATTACATAATATGTAAGGATCATAGTTAAAAATTACTAATATAGCACTAAACATAATTACAGCCTCCCTTAAGACAGTCAAAATAGCCTAGGCCAAGGCTCTCAAAGTCCCTCCTTGAGGGCTGCAATCCAGTCGGGTTTTCAGGATTTCCCCAATGAATATGCATGAGATCTATGCTTTCAATGCATATTCATTGGGGAAATCCTGAAAACTCGACTGGATTGCAGCCTTCAAGGAGGGACTTTGAGATCCCTGGGCCCTAGATGTTTATACAATACTAGTCTTTAAGCCCGTTACATTAACGGGTGCTAGAATATGTGTGTGTGTCTGTATTTCTTTCTTTCTCTCTCTCTCCTTAGCCTGTTTCTGTATTTCTTTCTTTCTTTTTCCTCAGCTGTCCACCACCACCCCTTCACTGGTCCCCTTATCCAGCAGCAGCCCTTCTCCCTTTGTTTTAACTCCCCCCCTGTCCAGCAGCACCTCTTTCCTGCTCCCCCTGTCCAGCAGGAGGCCTCTCTTCTTTTTTCTGCCCCCCCTCCGTCCAGCAGCACCTCTTTTCTGCTCCCCCTGTCCAGCAGTAGGCCTCCTTCCTTTTTCTGCCCCCCTGTCCCTCAGCACCTCATCCCCTGTCCAGCAGAACCTCTTTTTTGCTCCCCCTGTCCAGCAGTAGGCCTCCCTCCTTTTTTTGCCCCCCCCCCCCCGTCCATCAGCACCTTTTCCCCTGTCCAGCAGTACCTCTTTTCTGTTCCCCCTGTCCAGCAGTAGGCTTCCCTTCCTTTTTCTGCCCCCCTGTCCATCAGCATCTCTTCCCTTGTCCATCAGCACCTATTTTTTTGCTCCCCCTGTCCAGCAGTAGGCCTCCCTTCCTTTTTCTGCCCCCCTGTCCATCAGCACCTCTTCCCCTGTCCATCAGCACCTATTTTTGCTCACCCTGTCCAGCAGTAGGCCTCCCTTCCTTTTTTTGTCCCCCTCCTTTTTTTGCCCCTCACCCATCCATCAGCACCTTTTCCCATGTCCAGCAGTACCTCTTTTCTGCCCCCCCATCCATCAGCACCTCTTCTCCTGTCCAGCAGCAACCCTTACCTCCTTTATTTTTTGTCTGCCCTCCACCGACATCTGCCTAAAGCTGCCGCTGCCTGCAGGCACCGACAGCCTCTGCGGCCTGCTCCCACTCCCTCCTCGCCGTTGCTTGTGGTGGCTCCGTGCTTAGCCGCAGCGGCCTGCAGCTGCTGACAGCCGCCATGGTCTGCAGCCACCGACAGCTACCGCGGTCTACAGCTGCAGTGGCCGACAGCCGCCAGGGCTATTAGGCTTCCACCTCTCACTTTTGCGGGTCTTGCGGCGCCGTGTAGGGCGGAAGCGGGAGGCGGGACCTCAGCACCGGCCGGGCAGCTCGCGCCGCCGGCCCCCAGGAGCTCCCGGCCGGCGGCGGCGTGCCATGGTGCAGGAAGAACAGAGATCGGATCAGGGAACACGGCACCGTGAGAGCCGGGTGAGAGCTGCTGCCCTCAGCTGTTTTTGTTGTTGAAAGCCGCCACCGCCGCAATTAGGGTTCGCCGTCCGCCAGCGCTCAGCCGCACCGTGAGAGCGGTGACCCCCAGCTTTTTTTTTTTTTAATTTGTATTTGAAAGCCGCCGCCGCCGCAGCTCCTCTCTCGATCCTGGTGCAGTTCGAGAGAGGAGCTGGTACCATGCAGTTAGAGCCAGGGGTGAGGAAGACCGCCGCAGCAGCTGTGTAAGTTTTTTTGTTTTTAATTTGAAAGCCGCCGCAGAACTATGGACAGTGAGAGGCGGGGCCGCGCATGCGCACTCGTTTTTTCGCGACAGACCAGGGAACCCGTTTTTTTAGTGCGCATGCGCGGCCTATCATTTTATTATATTAGATTCCTGAAATAACACTTTTGACTAATTTCCAAAAAGCAGAATAAAAGAGGCAACCTTATTTCCTTTGTTTTATTTTAAAGATGAAAATAGAGAAATAAAAGTGGACTAACCTGACCACCCCACCATTTCACTCATGATTTTCTTTGAAAGATCTTGAAACTTGACAGTCATAGTTTGTTTTAAGCAATTGGAATTAATGATTGCTCTGACTTGATAGGGGCATTTTGCAGCAACTGTCTATATATTTTCACTCAAAGATGCATTTAAATATAATAAAGTGAACAATACAGAAAGGGGAGTACTGCAAAAACAAGTCTCCCCTGCCCTGAAAAACGGGGTGCGGAGCAGAGGCAGCTGAACCGGGCCAACCTACTACAAATTATTATTAGTGGATGGGAAGCCCTCAGTCTCACAGCTTGCAGTGGGGGAACATGTCCCTAAAGCTGTCAGAGTCATACATACAGATGGGTATTATTTGTGAAACATCCCTGGGCTAGTGCACAAGTATGCTAATAGTGAAAATGTGAAATAAATATGAATAATCAAAAATATATATGCTATGGAAGGTTCAACTGTCTGCCCCTCATCCAAGGGTCATGTGGTGTCCAAAATCAGCCAGGCTGGCTCAATCACGAGCAGCTCAAAGGTAACAAACAGTACTTAGCTCCTCCATAATAGTCCGGAGTGAAGAGTAACCAGCTTGGAATGAACCTGTCCAACGAGGCTCCGTTTCGAGGGAAAACCCCCCTTCCTCAGGAACCCGCTGTGAGTCCAAGTAGAAAGTCTGGATTGAAAATGGCGCAACAGAAGAGGATTAAGGAGTAGCGACTTCTCTGCAGGCTGCTTGGTAGGGAGGGGACAGAGTAGAATGCCCCCTGAGTCTGGAAAGTAGTAGAACTGTTCTCTCCCCCACCACCAAATGAGACCCTGGCTCTGCCAGTTTGCATCCAATAGCGACTGATACACAGAGATGCAATATAGTGTAGCAAAGTGTGTGATTTCTAAAGCTCTAGTCTGCTATGTCTATTCACAAATAATGCACCACTGGCAAGTTGCCTAGGTTCAAGAGGAAAGTTTGGAATAATCCTCAATGCCTCTCGATCCCATGATAGGATCTGTAGCACTGATTTCAATGGATAGACTCGGGGGCTACAGAATAGATCTCAGAATGTAAGTTGGAAAAGCAGGAAGGGCCAAAATGTGCCCCCCTGAAACCCTGCCCTAGAAAATCAGCCTCAATGTGGGCACCGGGAACCTTTTCCATCTTGCACCTAAATGGCAGAGCTGGAAGGTGTTTAAAGCTGACGTGGAGAGCTGCTGTGGGCGGGGAGCCTGCAAGATGGGAGAGCAGAGGCAGGCTGAGCTGCAGTGTTTGGTGTACCACAGTTACCTTGGTAACCCTGGGCACAGACAGCGCAGCAAGCACGAGATTGATGACCCCAGAGGGCTGGCAGAGCTCTTTAAAAAAAAGAAATGCTGAACAGGTAGGTAAGAGAGAGCCCAGCAGCTGCAGCTCAGGTGAGGTCGAACAGGTGGGTAGAGGTGTCTCCAGGGGACCTGAATTGGGTAGCGTGCATAGGCCATCCATTTTCTTTTCTCTGGCAGGTTGCCTGTTTGCTTGCTTAGCTGTAACTTAAGTCCATTTGCTACACACAGATTAAGAAATTCTCAATTGTTGAGAAACCCCTGATCCTAAGCTAAAATGTCAGAAGCTCTTCTTAGCAAGAAACTGCTCACGGACACAATGCCTCTTGCCAAATAGAGATGAGAAGCAGTTATGCTTATCAAATACAGCTAAAACACCCAGAAAACCCCAGTGGATCTAATGCACAAAGCAGTGGAGGTGCTTGTTACTTAAACCTTTTCATTAGATTACATAAACCAAGTTGCTGATGCCAAACACAGCACACACCTAATATACTTTTCATAGGTTTCAATATTTCTGTTCATTTAAGTAAAGCACAAGTGTATGTTTTCTGGTTTTTACATTGTTTTGGGAGATGTATCTCCAGGCATATAATGTGACAGGACATTGCAACTTCTGTGTTTTAAAGTATATACTGCATCTCTGTATTTCTTTCTTTAGCTTGATGAAAAGGTGAGGGGGGATGTAAGTGATAAAATCACGAGTAGATAGAACAGAGAAATTGGTTGATTGTTTAGGAAACACAGGAGTTGCTCTACTGCGTCAGACCAAAGATCCATCCAGCCCAGTACAGTAAAACCTTGGTTTGCGAGCATAATTCGTTCCAGAAGCAAGCTTGTAATCCAAAGCACTCATATATCAAAGCCAATTTCCATATAGGAAATAATGGAAACTCGGACAATTCGTTCCACAACCCAAAAACTTTACTATACACACTTGTATTGCAAGACCTCGCTCGTTTAGAACAGTCACTACACTCTTGAAGCGTCTGAGAGAGAAGAACCGTCGGCTCAGTTGTGATGATGTGATGCGTGTATACCGTATGTACTCATATTGCAAGACCTCGCTCGTTTAGAACAGTCACTACACTCTTGCAGTGTCCAAGACAGATGAACCGTCGGCTCAGTTGTGATGTGTGTATACTGTATGTACTCATATTTCAAGACCTCGCTCATTTAGAACAGTCGCTACACTCTTGCAGCGTCCGAGAGAGAAGGACCATTGGCTCAGTTGTGATGTGTGTATACTGTATGTACTTGTATTGCAAGACATTGCTTGTAGATCAAGTTAAAATTGAATCAAATGTTTGGCTTGTCTTGCAATCCAAGGTTTTACTGTATTCCATATAGTAACATAGTAACATAGTAGATGATGCCAGATAAAGACCCGAATGATCCATCCAGTCTGCCCAACCTGATTCAATTTAAATTTTTTTTTTTTTTTTCTTCTTAGCTATTTCTGGGCGAGAATCCAAAGCTTTACCCGGTACTGTGCTTGGGTTTCAACTGCCGAAATCTCTGTTAAGACTTACTCCAGCCCATCTACACCCTCCCAGCCATTGAAGCCCTCCCCTGCCCATCCTCCTCCAAACGGCCATACACAGACGCAGACCGTACAAGTCTGCCCAGTAACTGGCCTAGTTCAATCTTTAATATTATTTTCTGATTCTAAATCTTCTGTGTTCATCCCACGCTTCTTTGAACTCAGTCACAGTTTTACTCTCCACCACCTCTCTCGGGAGCGCATTCCTGGCATCCACCACCCTCTCCGTAAAGTAGAATTTCCTAACATTGCCCCTGAATCTACCACCCCTCAACCTCAAATTATGTCCTCTGGTTTTACCATTTTCCTTTCTCTGGAAAAGATTTTGTTCTATGTTAATACACTTTAAGTATTTGAACGTCTGAATCATATCTCCCCTGTCTCTCCTTTCCTCTAGGGTATACATATTCAGGGCTTCCAGTCTCTCCTCATACGTCTTCTGGCGCAAGCCTCCTATCATTTTCGTCGCCCTCCTCTGGACCGCCTCAAGTCTTCTTACGTCTTTCGCCAGATACGGTCTTCAAAACTGAACACAATACTCCAAGTGGGGCCTCACCAATGACCTGTACAGGGGCATCAACACCTTCTTCCTTCTACTGACTACGCCTCTCTTTATACAGCCCAGAATCCTTCTGGCAGCAGCCACTGCCTTGTCACACTGTTTTTTCGCCTTTAGATCTTCGGACACTATCACCCCAAGGTCCCGCTCCCCGTCCGTGCATATCAGCTTCTCTCCTCCCAGCATATACGGTTCCTTCCTATTATTAATCCCCAAATGCATTACTCTGCATTTCTTTGCACTGAATTTTAGTTGCCAGGCATTAGACCATTCCTCTAACTTTTGCAGATCCTTTTTCATATTCTCCACTCCCTCTTCGGTGTCTACTCTGTTACAAATCTTGGTATCATCTGCAAAAAGGCACACTTTTCCTTCTAACCCTTCAGCAATGTCACTTACATACATATTGAACAGGATTGGCCCCAGCACCGAACCCTGAGGGACTCCACTAGTCACCTGTCCTTCCTTCGAGCGACTTCCATTAACCACTACCCTCTGGCGTCTGTCCGACAGCCAGATTCTGACCCAGTTCACCACTTTGGGTCCTAACTTCAGCCCTTCAAGTTTGTTCAACAGCCTCCTATGAGGAACTGTATCAAAGGCTTTGCTGAAATCCAAGTAAATTACATCTAGCATATGTCCTCGATCCAACTCTCTGGTCACCCAATCAAAAAATTCAATCAGGTTCGTTTGGCACGATTTATCTTTTGTAAAGCCATGTTGCCTCGGATCCTGTAACCCATTAGATTCAAGGAAGTACACAATCCTTTCTTTCAGCAAAACTTCCATTATTTTTCCAACAACTGAAGTGAGGCTCACCGGCCTGTAGTTTCCTGCTTCATCCCTGTGACCACTTTTATGAATAGGGACCACATCCGCTCTCCTCCAATCCCCAGGAATCACTCCCGTCTCCAGAGATTTGTTGAACAAGTCTTTAATAGGACTCGCCAGAACCTCTCTGAGCTCCCTTAGTATCCTGGGATGGATCCCGTCTGGTCCCATCGCTTTGTCCACCTTCAGTTTTTCAAGTTGCTCATAAACACCCTCCTCCGTGAACGGCGCAGAATCTACTCCATTTTCCTGTGTAACTTTGCTAGACAATCTCGGTCCTTCTCCAGGATTTTCTTCTGTGAACACAGAAGCACATTCGCTTTCTCCACATCACTTTCCACATATTTGTTCCCAGCATCTTTTAGCCTAGCAATTTCATTTTTTATCTTCCTCCTTTCACTAATATATCTGAAAAAAATTTTATCTCCCTTTTTTACATTTTTAGCCATTTGTTCTTCCGCCTGTGCCTTCGCCAAACGTATCTCTCTCTTGGCTTCTTTCAGTTTCACCCTGTAGTCCTTTCTGCTCCGCTTCAAACAGTGGCCCAGGTTCAGTTTAAATTCTGACATCCAACTTTGCACCGTTGTCAGTCCCTTTCAATACTTAATAGTTCTAAAGTGGACAAGGAGGTAACTGGAATTATTACTGTAATATTGTCAGCTTAACTAAAATGCTTAACTCCTAAAAGCCCTTGCAGACACCATAAGGATTACTTGGGGGGGGGGGGGGGGCTACGTGACCTAAAAAAAAAAGTCACACCCAGATAGACCAAACGAATTCAAACATCGAAGTAAGAAATCATGGCCTACCATATCAAATGCACTGTTTAAGTCTAGCTTTATTTATTTAAAAATTTATATAGAAACATAGAAAATGACGGCAGAAAAGGGCCACAGCCCATCAAGTCTGCCCACTCAATTGACCCTCCCCCTTACTGTCCTCTTGGAGATCCCACCCTGATGACCCCTCCCCTTAACTTTACCCTCTTAGAGATCCAACATGTGCATCCTATTTATTCTTAAAATCCGGCACGCTGGTGACCTCGATCATTCCAATGATCAACCACTCTTTCGGTGAAGAAATATTTCCTGGTGTCACCATGAAATTTCCCGCCCCTGATTTTCAGTAGATGCCCTCGATACGACCTGTGATATATTTAAATGTCTCAATCATGTCTCCCCTCTCCCTACGTTCTTCGAGGGAGTATAGCCGCAATTTATTCAGCCTCTCCTCGTACGAAAGATACTTGAGCCCCGAGACCATAAAACTATGCAGTTAAAATATTGATTATGCATATAATATCCTAATTGCCCTTTAGTCGCATATATATAAACAAACAATAGGCGGACATCAATTAAACATAGAGAAATAAAACTGTAAAAGGTGCAAGACTAGATATTCGTTAGCTGAATGATTAAAGCTTTTAGTCCTCTGCTAAAACAGCATTGTCCAATAAAGCTTGACCAGTGATTATTTCCAAGTTTTCGTTGGTCCGCTGTCCACTCCGATTCTTCTGTTGTTAATGTCTTATTCACAGAGACCTTTTGCTCTGTTTCTTCTAAATTATTTAATACCCCTAAATAGAGATCAGTCAGAAAGTTGGAAGAAGCCATCTGCATTACGAGGGGGGCCACTGAAAAAGTTTTCAGCTCAACTAACAAAGTTGAGGGCTAGTATACACTTAGTCCAGCTTCCACTTTCTTCGTTCTGTATTTTTCTGATGGAATGAAAAAGTGGAACATAAGAATTGCCATCTCCGGATCAGACCCTGGGTCCATCAAGTCCGGTGATCCGCACACGCGGAGGCCCCGCCAGGTGTACCCTGGCATAGTTCTAGTGTAGCCCTAGAGACTGCTCCAAGTTTGTTGACTAGGTTGAGAATTTTTCAGCAGCCCCCCCATACTGTAGCAAGACATACATCTGAGCATATTGGACATACAGTTTCTTAAAGAGAGACCAATGCGGCTTCTTAAAAGTCAACCAGTTCATATTAATAGGACAAAATATTCAATTTTCTTATACAGGAGCCCATTATCTACAATTAAATTGTTGCCGGATCTTCCTAATTTACTTATCTTAGAACTAAAATATAAAGCCAGAGAATCAGGAGAGGGGGAAATCAGTTAGTTTAGTAACAATTTTAAACAGTTCCTTTGGGTATGTTATGTTTTTACCAATGAAATCTGAATATATCCTACATTTTTCTTCTAATTTTTTTCTTATATTCCCAAACCCTTCCTTTCCAAATTCCTCCACATCCCTACAATTATTTTTATGCCACGCTCTTTCTAATCTTCTTACGGATCATTCTAATTCAAGAAGCTCATCGTCAAATCATTTTGTCTGATTTCTGCATATGCTTTACATCTGGGTGTAAGAGGGCTAATTTCTCAAGAATTCCTCCCAAAATGATTTAAAATCAACTTCTGTTGATGAAGTATAGCATGCCCAAAAAACAGTCCCATCTATAGGGTCCCTCTTAAACAACTGAACTGCTGGCAAAGATTTTACAGCCTTCAGGTGCTGCCAATGTAAAGTGAGTTTGTGCAAATAGTGATCAGACCATAACGATGGTAACCATTCCATATCAGCTAAACAGATAGTAGGAAACAATGAGTCTTTAGTTGATAGGGAAATTACTACTACTACTAATTATTTCTATAGTACTACCAGACAGTCACGTAAAGGAGACAGTCCCTGCTTGAAGGGGCTTATAATCTAGATAGACAAGACAGGATGCTAGGGTAGAGGCCTCACTCCCAACCATGCACTTAAGCAACTGTCAGCGCTTCCTCCCCCATCTGAGCCGCTCTATCTCCTTTTCAAATATTAGTTCCATCCCAGTTAAAGTGGAATCCATCCTTTCATAGTAGGCTTCCCCTTTCCCAGAATGTTGCCCAATTCCTAACTTGACATCAGTCAACCACTCATAGTCTAATTACATCTTGAAATTGCATTCTAACTACATCCTTTTTTCTACCTAAATAGAGCTATGTTCAAGTAGTTCTACTGCAATGTTGTAATATTTCCCCTTGGGTCTGCCTGAACCAGGTTTGCACAACAACTTTTTTTCTGGTGGTAGGCTAATGAAACAGCAGTAAAGCAGCCATGAGTGACGTTTATCAGATTTCCTCCACGGAGCGGATTCAACTGCTGGAGAAGCAACTGGCTACTCAACTTGCCGAGTTAAAAACAGAGATAGAGGAGAATGGCGTGCTTCTGGGAACACCAAATCGAGTGTACAGGTAAGTGTGAGAAGGAATCTTGTCAAAATATGAATCCGTGTATGATGTGTTGGCCTTCAGATCGTTAGGACTGTACCCACTTCATATTGTGAAGGATACTAAGAATGTGAAAAGGGCTAAAAATTTAGGGCCTACTATTCAGACCGCAGGAGGCAGCCGGGCTATTTTTCCGTGGTTGGCAGCGAACCTGGAAATTCAATGCTGGGCCATATCTGGCGACTGGAATTTAATTCCAGCGCTTTTTTTTTTTTTTAGCCACTTTTGACATAGCTAGTTAAACCCATATTTATTGGCCAACCAGCTAACATACAGTATAATGGCGAAAGAAAGACCTGCTTTTTATCTAACAACTAATCTTTGCCTCTAAACCAGTGTCCCGCAATCTTTAATGGCCGGCGGCGCACTAAATGCAGTGCCCAGGCTGGAAGGCACCCAGAGGTCGACACGATGACGTCACACGCCAAAGTCCATGCATGCGCGGAGGCCCGTCTTGCTGCAATCCCGTTACAGGGATCTGGGAGGTGCAGGGAGAAGAGGAGAGGTGTCCATGCTGGCAGACTTCCTACAGGACGTGCCTCTCGCCGTGACAACTCTCCTTGCCAGTGTGTTGCGGCACACCAGAAATCTCAGGAGGCACACTGGTGTGCCACAGCACACAGTTTGTGATACACTGCTGTAAGCCAATGAATATTGACACTAACAAGTTTTAAGTTTTATTAAAAGTTTGATGAATCGCTAAATCGTAATGCAAAGCGATGTACAAGTCTAAAAACCATATAAAAACATTTTGCAATTCAGGGGGACAATCTGATTGATATACACTGAACAATAGACATCAACAGACCCAGAGGGAAAAATGGGGGAAGAAATACAATATATGATAGGAAAGAAAGGCGAAAAGAGAAAGAACGATAGGGAGGGGAATGATAACACTAACAGTCTAACTGATATTAACAAGATACTAATGTTTTAAGAAAAGAGAGAAAAATTAGCAGTTAAACGCATCTTTAAAAAGAAAACATTTTAACTTGCTTTTGAAACTGTTGATAAGACGATCTTCCCTTATATGTATTGGTAACGAATTCCATAGTTGTGGAGCAATAACAGAAAAAATATATTGCCTTCGGGTATTGAGAGATTTCAGAGTAGGAACGAAGAACAAGTGTTGGTTATTAGATCTGAGTGATCGGGTAGGAGTATTGGGTATTAAGACACGCTCAATAAAGGCCGGGGTTTTGTGAAGTATTGATTTAAAAGTTAATGGGCAGACAGTACCCTCTCCAATACGATGGAAGTGACCAGCGGAGTGCCGCAGGGCTCGGTCTTGGGCCCGATCCTATTTAACATCTTCGTAAGAGACTTGGCTGATGGGCTTCGAGGTAAAATTACATTATTCGCCGATGACGCCAAACTATGCAACATGGTAGGCAACCGCACAACAGATGAAAGCACAGTGCCCGACAAAAGCTCAATGCCTGACAGTATGACGCAGGACCTACTCCTGCTAGAGCATTAGTCAAAGACTTGGCAACTAAGTTTCAATGCCAAAAAATGCAAGGTCATGTACCTTGGTGGCAAAAATCCATGCAGGACTTACACCCTAAATGGTGAGATCCTAGCAAGGACTGTAGCAAAACGTGACTTGGGGGTGATCATTAGCGAAGACATGAAGACTGCCAATCAAGTAGAGAAAGCTTCATCCAGGGCTAGACAAATCATGGGCTGTATCTGTAGAAGTTTTGTCAGCTGTAAGCCCGAGATCATAATGCCGTTGTACAGATTCATGGTGAGACTCCATCTGGAATACCGTGTACAATTCTGGAGGCCGCATTATCAAAAAGATGTGCAGAGAGTTGAGTCGGTTCAGCGAATGGCCACCAGGATGGTCTCAGGATTCAAGGATCTCCAGTATGAGGAACGACTGGGTAAATTGCAGCTGTACTCACTCGAGGAACGCAGAGAGAGGGGAGACATGATCGAGACGTTCAAATATGTCACAGGCTGTATCGAGGTAGAAGAGGATCTCTTTTTCCTTAAAGGACCCATGGCAACAAGAGGGCATCCGTTGAAAATCAGGGGTGGGAAATTTCATGGAGACACCAGAAAATATTTCTTCACAGAAAGGGTGGTTGATCGCTTCCACAACAGGTAATTGAGGCAAGCAGCGTGCCAGATTTTAAGAAAAGATGGGATTGGCATGTGGGATCTCTTCATGGAGGTAGTTAGGGGGTGGGCCATTAGTGTGGGCAGACTAGATGGGCCGTGGCCCTTTTCTGCCGTCATGTTCTATGTTTCTATTTTATAATTTATTTGGTGTACTACTGGAAGCCAATGAGATTTTTCAAGAAGTGGGGTAACATGGTCAAATTTCTTTGCCTTCCAAATGAGTTTGATGGAAGCGTTTTGAACAAGTTGTAACTGTCTAATCTCTTTTTGAGGGATTCCTATGAACTGAGCATTGCAGTAGTCAATTCTAGATATGACTAGCGAATGGATCAAGATATTGAACGATTTGGATTCTAACCATTTGGAACGGATTTGTCTTAGTCTAAAGAATGTAGATTTGACCACACTGCTAATGTGTTCATGAAAGGATCATTTCTGATCAAAAATGACCCCCCCAGTATCTTGATTAAAGTGACCATTTGAAGAGTAGTACCAACTAATGTAATGGGATCATTAAGATTGATTCCCTCTTTCCAAGGAAAGAGCATTACGTTGGTTTTTTTGACCTAGAGTGCCAACCTATCAAGCTTTTCATTAATGGAAATAATTTCTATGGGATTTTCCACTAGGAGCTAATATTCAGTAGCCATCTCAAGCTGAATATTAGGACTCAGCTGGCTTAGCACTATTTAACCAGCCAGGAGCCATTCTTGGCCATTCAAATAGCACTGAATGTTGAATAGTTAGAGTAAGAGTTAAGAGTAAGAAGATTTTGATTAAAGAATGACACCGTGCCAAATTAGTCCCCATCCCCAGTTTTGTCCCTGCCCCATTCCTGTAAGATCTGCCTTAATTGCACAAGCCTCAATCACTTATGATGTTAAAGTGTTTGAAGCTTGTACAGATGAGGATTGAGCTTGTAGAAATGAGGCAGGGATGGGGAAAAATTTGTCCCCGTGTCATTCTTTAGCTTTGATCACATGGGATGGGCCTGTAAAATACTAGAAATAGTGGAGATAGACATCTCTTTGCCTGTAGAGATGTTTCCATAAGGGAAGATAGGAGGGGCTGAGTTGTGTTCTACTGCACGTAAACCAATTTCAGTGCTTGGCACTGTTGATTGCCAGATTGTGATGGCCAGATGTTGGAGGATGGTTTCTCTCCCCACTGAGATGGAATGGTAGGTGAAGATGGAGAAGTAACCTATGAATTAAGAAGCAACACAAAAAAGTTCTTAGAAATAAGGGAGCCACTCAAATTTTATAGTTGATTTAGAAGAACCACACATAGTGTAGTTCTGATTTGGCCACTATGAGGATACAGGAATGAAACTGTCCCAGAAACTCAGCTTGGCAATAGAATCTATCCTGTCGTCCGCGTGACTGAGTCTCTTGGATCCAACCCTTGCTGTCTCTTTACCACACTCAACACTCTACTCAAAGTTTCCTCACTTCAGACGTCTCCTTCGCTTTCTCCCCAGACCATGGCTGAGTACTTCCACGACAAGGATCACATGATTAACCTTGAGTTCTCAACTGAATTGTCTCCACCACTCTGACAACCCCTGCCGCCTTCTCTTCTCTCCAATTACTGAGGATGAAACCGCACAATTTCTTTCCTCTTCCAAACTAACTATCTACATAAGAACTTAAGAATTGCCATACTGGGACAGACCAAAAGTCCATCAAGCCCAGTATCCTGTTTCCAACAGTGGCCAACCTTGGTCCCAAATACCTAGCTAGATACCTGTTCTCTGATTCCATCCCCACCCATCTATTGATCAACATCTCTCCTACTGTCATCCCCACTATCTGCCATATCCTCAACCTATCACTCTGTACTTCAATTGTACCTGATACATTCAAACTGGCCATACCTCTCCCTGTGCAACCTAGCATCCTTCTAGCTTTTGCTGTCACCTTTTCAACCTGTTTGGCCACCTTAAGATCATCACATACAATCAAACCCAAGTCCAGTTCTTCTGTCGTGCACATATGTTCTTCACCCCCTAAACTGTACCATTCCCTTGGGTTTTTGCAGCCGAAATGCATGACCTTGCTTTTCTTAGCACTAAATTTTAGCTGCCAAGTTTCAGACCATTCTTCAAGCTTTGCCAGGTCTTTCTTCGGCGTGTCTACTCTATTACAGATTTTGGTATCATCCACAAGAAGTAGGCTACTGAGGGGGTGGCAGAGGACAGAAGATGCCTGTGGCAGGAATAAGTGGACATCTCTCCCGCCATCTTTTGTTTTAAAGGCATAGGGGGGACGGGGGACCCTGGCGGCAGGAAGGAGTGGGCATCTCTCCTGCCAAATGGGGGCCATCAAACAGCCTTGGGGGGTACCGGTGGGAGGGAGGGAGGAATTGGGGTGTTTGAGGGAGGGTCTGAGCTGTCAGTGCCTGAACCAATCAGTGCTCAGGCACTGACCGGTAAGTAAGTCTACAATAGCTCAGACCCTGCTATCACCAGCGACTGATCTCATGTAAATTTGGTAAACCTCATTTGCATGCGCGGTTCTTCGAGAATGAGTCTTCTTTTGAAATCGTTACATTTACGGCCGCTACATCTACTCGTCCTATTTTAGAGAACCTGGGCCTGAGTCATCCTGATATGTACAGACTGCAAGAGCATGGTGCCTTAAATGATATTCGTCGTTGATGCGACGTGCATGTCATATGCAATTTGATTTTATTTGTAAGTATGTAATTTGTTATAGTGTGTTTTTCTATTGATTTATACGACAAATGTTAATGTCTTATTTTGTATGTTAATATGTAACTCGACCTATATTTTCTTAAAAATCTTTGACATATTGCTTCTGAATTAAAAATCCATTCTGCCTGCAGCCTAATTCACACAAGTGGAATATGACAAAAGTGTAAAAGACCCAATCATTGCATTAAAAGGCACAATCTGCTTAGCATGTCTTTGATTTCTGTGTCATTGTTTTTTTTTTAGCTCCGTTCCAATCCCAAAGGATGTCTCCTATTTTAGAAGAGAGCGGGAGATGGTGCTGAGGCAAGGTTTACAGGTACCTGCAGTTATCATGAATTCAGTGCAAAAGCATTGCAACAAAGTTCACCCGTATCTTTAAGATGAGACAACTTTTTTATCCATTTCAAACATGGTCTAATTGTGAAGGTTTGACCAGCTGCCTTCAAGATCTATATGCAAAAGTCTTGATTACAGATCTGTATACAACCATACATCTCTGCACTACACCGTATGATATACGAGATCACTGCCACTTCCCCAAAGATCTTGCAAGAATTTTTGGAAATTTATAAACCGAGAAGAGAGCTTAGAGCTGTAAATGGGATGAAATTTAGGGCTCATTTTACGAAGGCGTGTTAGGGCCTTAACGCGCGGAATAGCGTGCTTGTGCTAGCCGCTATCGCTTCCTCTTGAGCAGGCGGTAGTTTTTCGGCTAGCGTGCGCTTTCCGGTGCGTGCGCTAAAAACGCTAGCGCACCTTTGTAAAAGGAGCCCTAAGTTTGGGGGGGGGGGGGGGGGGAAGAATGTCGACTATGTATGTTTGGATGGGAGCATCAGTGATATCTGTGGCTGGTGTAGAATTACGGAACGCCCTGCCTGGTATCTTGCGATACTGTATTGGGAGGATGAATTTTAAGAAAATGCTGAAAACGCAATTATTTGCCAATGCCTTCCTATCCTCTTTAGATTTCCCTGACAGTAATGTATGATTTAAAGCCTGTTTGTATTTCTGAATTGCTTGAATTAGACTTGCTTTGCGTGCAAATGTGAATTGGTTGGGCTACCTACTTTGGAGTCGATCATTTGATCTGACGTCTTTGCTTGTTTTTTTGTTTTTTTTTTTATTGTTCAATATTTTTTATTGAGTTTTTTGAAAAAATATAAGAAACAGTTCAAGTACATGGTATCAAAATATAAAACAAAACATTTAGAATAACAAATATTCAGTTACATTGAGCAATGTAGAATTGAATCGTTTTAAAAGATCTAAAGTACTAGGACTGTTCATGAAAAAATAATAAAAGAAAAGATAAGAGGAAAGAGAAATTGAAGGAAGAAAGAAAAAGAATAAAATGAGGAAAAAGATGAAGATAAAGAAAAAGAAGAGGAAGAGGAAGAGAAAGAAGAAGAAGAGAGGAGTGTCTATGAAATAGATTGAACATATGAGTCTAGGAATTTCCAGGGTGATTTACATTGTATCAAACTTTTGGAAAGTCGAATTATATTTTTCTTTTCATAAGCATATGATTCAAATTTATGATACATGCTCAAAGAATTCCACCAAAAGGTATAGTTTAGTAATGAAGAGGACTTTTGGTTGCTTTTTTAATTGGTGAATTTTGTTTTGACTTGATATTATGGTATTTTATTTGGGGGGGATGTTTATGATGTTGTCCAGACATGTCTACGTTATATGTGGAAATCGCAGGGAAACAAGATTTTATGTCTGGGATATGGAAACCGCAGAGTTGTATGCGGTTATAAATTTTTAAATAAATACTACCATTATTAATTATTTCTATAGCGCTACCAGACGTACGCAGCGCTGTACAGAGTCACAAAGAAGAAGAAAACAGTCCCTGTTCAAAAGAGCTTACAATCCCCTTGTGCTGAATTAAATTATGAAACAATTGTTTAATGCAAAAAGTGTAAAGAAGGATGCTACATTGGAGAAACAAGCCAGATGCTAAAGACTAAGATTCATCTACACAGAGGAGTGGTCTAATGGTCAGAGCAGCTGGCCTCGGCACCCTGAGGTTGTGAGTTAAATTCCCACTGAAGCTCCTGTGACTCTGGGCAAGTCACTTGACACTTCACTGCCCCAAGTAACAGAAAAAGCAATATATCAAGTCCCAAACCCTTTACCCCTTAAACATCACAATACCAACCAGGATATCACTTCTTTCAGATGAAAGCGAATCAAACAATGCACTAAGGCCCCCTTTTATCAAACTGTGGTTCAACTTTATACTGTATTACTATTAAGAAGGGGATCACGAACAGATCGGAGAAGGTTATCAAGCCGCTGTACTGAGCCATGGTACGCCCTCACCTGGAATACTGCATCCAGCACTGGTTGCCGTACATGAAGAAGGACATGGTACTACTCTCAAATCTTCCCTCTGTGATAAATTTCTCAAACCCCTCCCCTCCAAATAACTATACCCTACCACCTCTCCTCCCCCGATCTCTCCTTTCCTCCACCCCAATCCAATACTTCCTTCCTTCCCACTTACCCCTCCCCTCTCGACACCCTCCCGTAATTGATAATTGATACTTGTCATTTACCACTCTTTATCCTCGCCATACAAGTAACTATCTTTGCATAGTAAACCGCTACAACCGCATTATCCAGTCTCTTGCACTGTATCTTATTCTTTAAGTCTCTCGCACCACATTTCACTGTATAAATATCTCTGCTGTAGATGTACAGACTCCTGCACTGTAATTCTGCTTTGTTTTTCCGCTGTATTAACACCAATGCTAAATATGTACAGTCCCCTGCATTGTAAATTGCTCTCAACTGCATAGTATATTCCCTTACATTGTATCTTCGCTGTATATGTACAGTCTCTTATACTGTAAACCGCTCTGAACTGTTTGTGGTATTACGGTATACAAAAATAAAGTTATTATTATTATTACTCGAAAAGGTCCCGAGAAGAGCGACTAAAATGGTTAAGGGGCTGGAGGAGTTGCCATACAGCGAAAGATTAGAGAAACTGGGCCTCTTCTCCCTTGAAAAGAGGAGGCAGAGGGGACATGATTGAAACATTCAAGGTACTGAAGGGAATAGACTTAGTAGATAAAGACAGGTTGTTCACCCTCTCCAAGGTAGGGAGAATGAGAGGGCACTCTCTAAAGTTGAAAGGGGATAGATTCTGTACAATCGTAAGGAAGTTCTTCACCCAGAGAGTGGTAGAAAACTGGAACGCTCTTCCGGAGGCTGTTATAGGGGAAAACACCCTCCAGGGATTCAAGACCAAGTTAGATAAGTTTCTGCTGAACCAGAACGTTCGCAGATAAGGCTAGACTCAAATAGGGCACTGGTCTTTGACCTAAGGGCCGCCGTGTGAGCCGACTGCTGGGCACGATGGACCACTGGTCTGACCCAGCAGCGGCAATTCTTATGTTCTTATTTATCATTTCTATAGCGCTGAAAGGTGTACACAGCACTGTACATTTAACATACAATAGACAGTCCTTGCTTGGAAGAGCTGTACTCCAGCGAGGTAAATGCTCCAACGCTCATAGGATTTGAATGAGTGTCTGAGCATTTACCTTGCCAGTTCTACCACAGTTTGATAAAAGGGGCCCTAAATTAATCCAATAAAAAAGGTATTACCTCACACCTCCCCCTTTTCACAAAGCCACATTAGGCTTTTTTATCGCCAGCTCCAGCGCTAAAAGGGGGATTGGTTTTCTATCACATTACAAACCATAACATTATACTGCTTTATCATCCGACCATATGATTTTCTTGTCTCTGACCCACCCAACTCACCCTTTTTTCTCACCTTATCCTCCCCCTCCCTCTTCCTGTGAGATTGCCACTGGAATGCTCTTGTTCACTTATGTATTCTGATATTTGTCATCAATTGCTTATTTCTGGTCTAAAGGGTTAACTTCAGAAGCTAATCATAAGATGCATTGTTTTATTTTATTTCTATATATTACATACCAAACGTTCCTGTAAGGATGGACCCCCCCAAAATGTAAAGATGGAGGGGATATGTGAAGCGCCCTTACAAACGCCAGGTCCCGAGTTCAATACCCTCACAGAAGATTCACCAGGAAGTAAAATCAAATGACAAGCACAGCCAGAAGTGAGGCATAAAGAATATAATAGAGAAATAGAGAAAGGCAATCTTTAAAAAGATACTTAAGCTTTTACAAATACAGAGTGAATACAGAGACTGCTTCTGTGCTCCTGTGAATGAGAGAGGCCAGTCAAAGAAAGAGAGGCGTGAAATTCCCAGTAGAGCAAGAAGGAGAGAAGGGGGGGAGGCGATGGTCTAAGCTTCAGGTTCCAGAGATAGAGAGAGAGGTGTGTTGCAGAGAGGAGGCTTTTATAGTTTGGAATCTTATTCTGAATATAGAAACTATTGTATTTCCCAGTATCTTTCTCTGTTTGAAACAATGGTTAGTTTAATTGATAAGGAGGGTGTGATACTTGCAGGCATGGTAGATGGGATTCGTCTCTGGCTTAGCCTATCTTCTTGATAAACAATCCAGTCCGGCTGGATGCTTAATGTATGTGGATTCTGTGCAGGAGCATTTGGGGTCTAACTGCATTAACATTATAGAGTCAGATTGATATAATTTCCCATAGGCCTTTGCTGACATTGGTCAGGGCAACCAAAATGCCGATTGCTAGCAATGCTAGGCTGACAGTTCCCTCTAAGCAGATCGCGTGAGTAATCGCTAACAGATTCTAAGAGCGTCATTTACAGATTTTACATGGTCACTCACAAAATCTGGAACATTGTTGGTCTTTAGAACTTGTCACTCACCCCCCCAAAAAAAATGTTCGTGTATCCAGCCTATCCTTACAGGGATCATTGACCATATCCCGTCCTTAAAGAAATCCAAGCTGAGGAAGTAGCTGGAATACCAATAGAATGATGCAGACTTAGCTAAAATAGAGCCTGTACAATGATGTGGAATGTGACCTGCAGCCTGGGACACATTTGTCCTTGTCCCTGCGGCATCTCAATATCCCCGTTCTGCCCCTGTCCCATTCCTGCAAGCTCTGCCTTAACCACCCAAGCTTCAAACACTTATGATTTTGAAATGTTCGAGGCTAACGCAGATTAGGACAGAGATTTCGGGAATGGGGCAGGGACAGGAAGAGAACTCTCTGGAATGGGACAGGAAAATGAGTTCCCATGGGGACCATTCTCTACGTGGGAGAAAAGTATAGAAAATTGAATAAATAAATGGTGTGGAGAGTTTCAGCCTCTGATAACCAGAGCTGGTATTGTGCTGTCATAATGCCTCATTCCACCAATAAGAGCCAACCTCATCAGTGATGTCACAATGGCTGGATTGTCCTACACTTAGCTCACTTTTACTACATTTTGATTTATAGAGTGGTGCAGTGTAGAGAATGACAACGGGGACACATTTTCCCTATCCCCGCAGGAACTCCATTTCCTTGTCCCATCCCCGTGGGTTTTGTCGCTGTCCCTGCCCCATTCCTGTAAGCTCCGCCTTAACCGCCCAAGCCTCGAACCCTTATGATTTTGAAATGTTTGAGGCTAATGCAGATGAGGACAGAACTTGCAGGAATGTGGCAGGGACAGGGACGGGAAATTGAGATCCGGCAAGGATGGGGACAAATGTGTCCCCATGTCATTCTCAGCTCATCCTGACAAACACTTCCCTAGATTATATGGCCTTCTCTTTCATTTACTTAACAGTCAATATTCACTTTTAACCTCTGGGGACAGCATATGGTCCAAAACTACTGACACAAACAGCATTACAGCAAAAATTTTGACTGCGGAGAATCGGTGAATCTCATCCTAGGTAACGGTCAGTTTTAGATGTGGGATGAATGTTTGTTGAATCATGTCCTGCTTTTAACATCTAGAATTTTAGATCAGATTTATTACCTCAAGGCAATAAACCCGTTGTTCCATGAAGGAAGCTAATTGGTTATAACTGGATAAACGAGGCCCTGTGTTGTCTGATTATTGTTTGACAGGTAGCAGATGCAAAGTCTCTGGGTATTCAGGCCGATGTCCTGCAGAAAGAGCTGGAGAGTTGCCTGAGACACGAGTACACTGCGGAGAGTATGCCTCTCCTGCTACACCAGGTAATGGGTCCGTGTGGAGTAAGGTTCGGTGCTTTCAGCGCTGTTATTTAATATCTATATGGCTACCATTGGTCAGCTGTTTCAATCTTTAGGAGTTGAATACCGCATTTATGTGGATGACATTATTATTTTTTTCCCCAGTAAGTGTGTGGGGAGATGGGTTGGAAAAGTTACTGAGTAATTATATGAGTGAAATTACTGGGTGGATGGAGAAGCAGGGTTTGAGATTGAATGTAGACAAGACCGAGATAATGTTTGTAGGGAAACCAGACCATGTTAAATGGCCAAAAACATTAAAAGTAATGGATGAGGTACTACTAGTGAGGAAGTCCATGACAGTCCTGGGAGTAAAATTGGACCCAGGGCTTACTATGAATTGTCAAGTTGCAAAAACTGTGCAAGTATGTTTTGCACAAATACACTTACTGTACCGGGTGAAACCAATACTGTTATTATCCAACTTCCGTGTTGTTGTACATGCAATGGTCTTGTTACGGCTGGACTACTGCAATGTCCTGTACCTGGGAATAACAAAGACCAGGTGTAGGGTAGGGCATTGCAGGTGGTCCAGAATGCTTCAGCCAGGTTGATAACTGGAACATCAAGATATGAGCATATTACTCCATATTTTCAACAACTGCATTGGTTGCCAGTTGCGTTTCGAATTCAGTATAAGGCAATCATGTTACGTCATCAGTTTTTATATGGTACGATGCCTGAAATTTTTAAGAACATGATGTCTCGTTATCAACCACAAAGATCCCTGCGTTCTGCAGGTGCTGCATTGTTGAAAACAAAGGCCAACCCTACACATGTAGACATGAACGCTATGACTTTTACATGTGCAGGAGTTAAGTTATGGAATGGCCTTGTTGGCCAGATTCGAAAATGTGGAGAGAGGAATTCTTTAATGCATTTTTCTAACCAATTGGTTTATACTACATTGAACTTATGCTACACTGAATATGTTTTTTATTTTCTTATTTTGTATAGATTTTTAACATTTTATGTATGTAACCCCTTGTGAAACGTTTTGGATAAAAAAGGTATAGAAATAAATAAATAAGGCTACCAAATTTTATGATCGTAAAACCCGGACCCATGGCCCAGCCCCATGGCCCACCCAACCCTGCCCTGTTCTACCCAAGTCACGCCCTGTTCTGTCCCATCCCCACCCCAACCTCTTCTCATGCTTGGAGCCGCGTCAGGAAGGCATCTGCACATGGGCAGATGTGATGCGATAACATCACACGCATGCATGTGTCGTTACAATCAAGACCGGCATTCCAGTCACCGAAGAGATCCAGAGGATGGCCATGGCCTACGTGCAGACGGAGGACGACCCAGGACGGTGGACAGAGGTCTCTGTGCAGACCGAGGCTATCCCCCAGAAGAAGACTTCAGTCTCCATAAAGACAGATGAGGTTGGCTAGCTAGACGGAGACTTCCTGCAGGAGCTGAGGAGCCTAAGGGAAGAGGTGAAGCGCCTGAGAAGCATCTGGGAAGATGAGGCCTTCATCGACAGAGTCATCCAGGAGCTGGTGCAAGACAAGACCAACCTCGAGACGCCCAAACCGACCAAACTTATAACTTTGAAACCAATGATTGGGGTACAGGAAGAGGCTAGAGACACTGACTTCTGGCAGCTGGTAACCTCCTCTACAGGCAAACACAGAAGACCTTCCTCTTCTTCTTCTTCTTTTTCTTGCAAACAGGGCAGTTTTACTTCGACACCACAAATCACCTTGAGGAACAGATTCCAGCTTTTACAGGAAGAACCTGCCAATGAAGTACAGGAAGTTGTCCAACAGATGGCTCCGGTTCCGGGGGCAACGGATCAGCTCCCCCCGAAGAAGCGCAGAGTGGTAGTCATTGGGGACTCCCTGCTGAGAGGCACCGAGAGACCAATTTGCAGACCAGATATGCAATCCAGAGAGGTTTGTTGTCTACCAGGAGCCAGGATCCGGGATGTGACCGCCTGCTTAGAATGACTTAACAAGCCCCAAGACCACTTCCCCATTTTTCTCATCCATGTCGGAATGAACGACACTGCCAGGAACATCCCGGAGAAAATATCTGAAGATTTTGGAGTCCTGGGTGAGAAGCTGAGGCGGATGGAAGCGCAGGTGGTCTTCTCCTCGATCCTTCCAGTGAGAGGTAAGGGAAGAGCCAGGGAAGATCGTATCCAGAGGGCAAACGAGTGGCTACACGGATGGTGCAAAGAGATGAACTTCGGATTCCTGAACCATGGAGATGCATTACTAGGACTACAGGGACCAGACGGGCTCCACCTGACCAGAAGAGGTAAGAACGTCTTTGCTTCATAGGGCTTTAAACTAGGTAAGTTGGGAGAGTGTACCCACTCACATACTGGTGTGGTAACTATCCTGGTGGGGTAAGTTGCCACTCCATTTCTGAGTCTGAAGTAAGTACACACATGGCAAACAGTACTGTAGGAACCACACTAATTCAGGCGGGAAAATCACCACAGAGACCAAGCAAACAAAGTATGGAGGACTATGTACATTAATGCCCACAGTTTAGGCAATAAAATTCTGGAATTAGAAACAGAAATAAGGAACGCCGACCTAGATGTGGTTGCAATATCTGAGACCTGGTTCACAGATTCCCATGGGTGGGATATGGCTATACCAGGATACAACTTATTTCATCGAGACAGAGAGGGCAAAACAGGAGGAGGGGTAGCACTATACACTAAAGAGGACATCAAAGTTACCAGGATCGCATACGTCCCTTTGGGTGAACCTGGACAGGGGGAATGACAAATGCCTGTATCTTGTTGTTGTATATAGACCTCCAAGACAACAGAAAAACATAGATATAGAACTAATTGAAGATATAGAGACCATCACTCTGCCTGGAGACACGGTGTTGTTAGGGGACTTCAATATGCCTGATGCAGATTGGAACAAACTTTCTGCTACGACCAGCGGCAGCAGAAGGCTACTAATCTCCATAAAGGGAGCACAACTCAAACAGATGGTATTGGAGCCCACTAGGGATCAGGCGATACTGGACCTGGTACTCACCAACGGAGAAAGTGTCACAGAGGTTTCAGTAGACGATACGTTGGCCTCCAGTGACCACAACATGGTGTGGTTTCACCTCAGGAAAGGATTCACTAAGATCTAACACATCCACAAAGGTCCTCAACTTTAAGGGCACTAACTTCAAAAGCATAGGTGATTTCGTCTATTGGGCGCTGCAAAACCAGGCCGCAACTGATAATGTAGAGGTAATGTGGTCAGCTCTGAAATCTACCCTACATGAAGCAACCAACCTCTATATAAAAACAGTAAGTAAATGGCAGAGAAACAATAAACCTCATTGGTTCTCTGCGGAGATCTCGGACCTCGTAAAAAAGAAGAAAAAAGCATTTATCTCCTGCAAACAATCTGGGAAACGAGAGATTAAAGAAGACTATCTGGCCAAGTCTAGAGCTGTCAAAACAGCAGTCAGAGAGGCCAAACTCCGGATGGAAGAGAATCTAGCAAAGAGCATTAAAAAAGGGGATAAATCCTTCTTCAGGTATATTAGTGACAGAAAGAGGAACACAGATGGGATAGTGCGCCTTAGGAAACCAGACAGGAATTATGTAGAATCGGACTCCGATAAAGCCGAACTACTAAATGAATACTTCTGCTCAGTCTTTACCTGCGAGGCGCCGGGATCCGGTCCACAGTTACAGACAAGGGAAAGCTCGGAAGACCCGTTTTGAGATTTTGAGTTTACGTCCAGCAGCATCTACTATGAACTTTCAAAGCTCAAAGTGAACAAAGCCATGGGACCAGACAAACTATATCCCAGGGTGCTTAGGGAGTTGAGTGATGTCCTGGTGGTAATGGCAAAAACCCAATAAGCTAGAGATGTCTCCAGTAGATGGTTGAGAAGCACTGACTTAGATGTTGGTTGTTATTTCTCGTTAACTAACATGTGTTTGTCTTCTCCAAGTTTTTCACAGATAGGATTCCCCAGCTAGTTCAGAGCAAATATTTGCACCTGCTAAGATGGAGAAGATTTTGCCAGCACAGCAGCACCATCGAACACCTCTACCCTCTCTACCAGGTAAGAGATCTGAAGTACAGGGAGATGACTGCACACACTGCTGCGAATCACTGAAGTCTGAGGGCTCACCAGTGCACCTACTCCCTGCATTGAGACCATGTTTATGCTACTCATACTGACCAGGTTTTCACCTTCTCCTTCCAAACAGTGAAGAAGGTCATGAAAAGCTTGTGGACACCAGCATTTTCTTTCCTAATCATTTAAAAAGTTCACAAACCACAGAGTTGATCCCTTCCAATCAAAACATGTATTACACATAAGAACATAAGATTTGCTACTGCTGGGTCAGACCAGTGGTCCATCATGCCCAGCAGTCTGCTCACGCAGCAGCCCTTCAGTCAAAGACCAGTGCCCTAGTGCCCTATTTGACTCTAGCCTTACTTGCGTTTGTTCTGTTCCAGTAGGAACTTATCCAACCTTGTCTTGAATCCCTGGAGGGTGCTTTCCCCTATAACAGCCTCTGGAAGAGTATTCCACTTTTCCACCACTCTCTGGGTGAAAAAGAACTTCCTTATGTTCGTACAGAATCTTTTCCCTTCTAATTTTAGCGGGGAACTGAGACATTTCACTTTTCTTCATCTCTTAAAATTTTTCATGTGATGAAGATGTGTGCCGATACTAGACCCACACATTCATTCACCAGACTGAAACATTTCTGGAGCACGTGATCCCTGCTTAGTACCTGTATTCCTTCAGAATATCTGCAGCTTCTGCCCCTTGTGCATCCCCTCCCCCCCCAGCCTTCAGACAATAGAATAATATATGTTTTTTAGTTGGAGATAAAAACAATGACAGGGTCTTACCTTGTTCCTTAGGCCATAATGACTGGTGACAAACATACCATGATCAGCAGACCCCACTTCACCTTTGGGATTCTCTCGATTCTGCCTGTTGACATCTAGTAATTCTGATCAATACTCTTCCATAGTCAGATAAATAGACACTAGCTTAACTCAAAGTCTGTACCCATTGCTATCTCCTCTGGGTAATCCCAAGGTGAATTTACTCAGTAACGGGATTTGGCATTGCATTCTTTTCGTTTCATCTATAGTGATAGAGCCCTGAGTGAGCTGCACTCTCTCTCTGTTCCCCTTAAGGATGGGACCCCTGAATGAATTATACCATCTCTGACCCCCCCTTAGCAATGGGGCTCTGGATAAGGCATTGAACCACATTTAATTTATTGTAAACCTCTCTCTCTAGAATTTTCTCTGTTTGCCTAACCCAGGTTGCCTGCTACATTCTCAGCTTCTACTAGGACCTGTGAATGCAGCTGGTCCACTTGAATGGGGCATGTTGCTTCCAAAATTAATGATGAAAATATAACTGGGAACAAGACTTCTCAATATGTAAATCAAATAGTAAGGCTTAAATGTAGATGTTGAGAATATAAAGTAATACAATTTTTCACAAACACTCAGATTTGTGTAATCCGACCAAGAGCCAAAGCTCCTATAGTTGAACCCACCGTCCCATCACTGTGTATGATTTTGATGTGAGAAATAGTAAGTGAGGCTATTGATTAATAACTTTGTTCTCAATGGCAATGAGAGGAAAAGCCACTCCACTTAGCTTTAAGATGTGTTAGCAGGTCCCGACATGGACCATGTTTCGAGGGTCTGTTTCAAGGAACCCAAAGGAGAAATGCAAAACTTTGAATGCCAGAGAAATAGTTGCTATGTGAATCGGACAACAACTTGTGTTCATAAGCTGAAACGGTCTCTTCTAATTGTATGTGAAAAATTGTATTACTTTATATTCTCAACATCTACATTTAAGCCTTACTATTTAATTTACATATTGAGAAGTCTTGTTCCCAGTTATATTTTCGTCATTGATTTTGACCTCTCACCTCTGTATATTTTTGAGAGCATTTTCCTCACTTCCTATTATTTTTGACTTAGCTTCCAAAATTAAGCCATACCCTAATGCAGTGTCTTTCAAACTGTGTGCCACGAGAGATTCCAGAATCTTAGTTTATTTTTAAAAATTCCCTTCATAAATATTCACTAGAATAGATGACATGTACGTCATGTATGCAAGAGTCTGTCAATGTTATGAGTGTCTATGTGCAGAAGGATACAGCCGCCCAGACAAGCATCATTCTTTGATGTGATTGGCAAGTAATTTTATTTTTATTTTTTATGCAGTAGTTATCCTAACTTGAGCAACAAAGCAATCAAGGCTTTGTTACCGTTGGATCTTCTTATCTTTGTGAATTTGGATTTTCAGCTCTGACAGAAATTAAATCAAAGAGAACGACTGCAGATGGTGAATGATGACATGTCTTTGCTTGTCAACTATCGAGCCGTGTTTTTTAGCTCAATTGCATTCAAAAACAAGCTCCATTGATTAGCAATTCTATTCTGTCTACTTTAGTTTCATCATTGTTACAATTACCCATACATAGCTTAAAGAACTTTAAATATTAGCTCTAAAATTTAATTTTTTGTTGGTTTTGCAATTTTATCATTTCAATTATAATGTGCTGCGAAAAACATTTGCTCCATTTAGTGTGTTGGAGCTTAAAAAAGTTTGAGAGACACTGCCCTATTGTAATATCTTGTTGTTTCTTAAACCACAGAAGCAAGTCGGTTACATTATGCAAGAGTACAACGATGCCGTTCAGAGGGCTCAGAGACTCGCCATTGCACGAGAGAACTTTCTTACAGATCAAAGAAATGCTGCAAGTTTGGTGACCCAGGAGGACCTGGTGATCTACCTACAGTGGTTTGTGTGTCACCTCTACTCATTGAAGAACATCCATAACTACCTCAGAGTACGTAGGACACTTCCTTACCTTCTCCACTAATCTGGCTCTTTTCTGTCCTTTCTTCACTTCAAAGGGCTTTTTATTTATTGAGCTTAGGAGGCATGCGAGAAAAGAGATAAGAAGAGGCTTATGAATGAAGCTGTTCACCACTATAAAGTTGAGGAAAGACACTTAGTCATTTTGTGCTGGGTGAAGTTGCAATAGGGTAGAGAATGACACGAGGACAAATTTTTTCCCCATCCTATCTCCAGGAGTTTTGTCACTGTCCCTTAAGCTCTGCCTTAACAACACAAGCCTGGAATACTTATAATTTTAGAGTTTTTGAGGTTTGTGCAGGTGAGGACAGAGCTCGCGGGAATGGGGTAGGGAAAAGAACTTGCTGAGATGAGATGAGAAAATAAGTTCCCATGGGGATGGGGAAAAATTTGTCCCCGTGTCATTCTCTACAATAGGGATACCTTAGATGTGAGACCCACCAGACTGAACAATGGTCCGTGGAGGGACAGGGGAGATATGATTCAGACTTTCAAATACTTGAAAGGTATTAGTGTAGAACAACATCTTTTCCAAAGAAAGGAAAATGGTAAAACCAGAGGACATAATTTGAGGTTGAGGGGTTGTAGATTCAAGAGCAATGTTAGGAAATTCTACTTTACGGAGAGGGTAGTGGATGCCTGGAATGTGCTCCCGAGAGAGGTGGTGGAGAGTAAAACTGTGACTGAGTTCAAAGAAGCGTGGGATGAACACAGAAGATTTAGAATCAGAAAATAATATTAAAGATTGAACTAGGCCAGTACTGGGCAGACTTGTACGGTCTGTGTCTGTGCATGGCCGTTTGGAGGAGGATGGACAGGGGAGGGCTTCAATGGCTGGGAGGGTGTAGATGGGCTGGAGTAAGTCTTAACAGAGATTTCGGCAGTGGAACCCAAGCACAGTACCGGGTAAAGCTTTGGATTCTTGCCCAGAAATAGCTAAGAAGAAAAAATTTAAATTGAATCAGGTTGGGCAGACTGGATGGACCATTCGGGTCTTTATCTGCCGTCATCTAATATGTTACTATGGCTTAGTCTTGGCATGTAAGAGTCTGCAGCACATTGCTGGTTGGGGGTGAAAAGAACATACATAAGAGTCTCTCTTTACAGGACCTGAAACGACTTCAATTAATACTGAATATAGAAGTTAAAATATCGTAACTTATGGTGCTAAGAGGTTGGACCATGTGACACCTCACCCCCCCCACACACACCCCCACTATAGAAGGAACACTAGTTACCATTGGTCTGTACAATTCCCTTTAAAATGTTTACATTAATACACCAGATTTGCTTCTCAGAACTTCCATTATTTCTGTCACAACAATTGATTCTCTACACACCAGGCAGGACTCTATGTTCAGTAAGCCAGCATCTAATAACCATTCCCTCCTTCTGGATTTTGTGCCATGAAAACAGTAGGAAGCTATTGCTTTGGCCAATCAGGGGCTTCCTTAGTCTCAGCCCTAAGGAAGTCCCTGATTGGCTCAGGCGCCTCATGCCCCTCCCAAGGGGGAGGAGCCCGAGGTACCTGAGCCAATCAGGGCCTTAAGCTCCTCCCTGTGCATCACATGATACAATGGGGCGGGGCCTAAGGACCACATTCACATCAGGCAGGGCGGAGGAGAAGGAGCAGGAGGACTTTGCGGTTCCTCCTGTTCCAACCACTGGAGGCCTACGAAGCAGGAGGGACTGAGCACCCCTCCTGCTCCCAACGTTTAGGTACAGGGGGTGTTGGCTATGCTGGGTATGTGCCATGCTGGTTGTGGGTGTGCCAGGGGTGTGTGTGTGCTGGGCTGGGCGTGCATGGGGGTGTTCGGCACGGGGGCACTTTGTCGGGTAGGGGGAGGCTTTTTTTATAGGCCTGATATTTTGCAGCCTATATAAAAAAAAAAAAAAAAGGCCGGCAGAAGCCCTGACAGTAGTGACAGGAGGCTACTTCTCCTGTCACTACTGTCAGGGCTCTCCCAGATTCAATCCGATCCGTGCAGTCGGTTGGGGGCATGCCTCCGATCACCCTCATTTGTATGAAGATGGTTGGTGAATCGGTCGGCCTGCCTCCAATCGGACACGGATCGGAAGGTTAGTGAATCTAGGCCTTAATCTGTGTTGTACTTCCGCAGCATCTGAAACTATAACCTATAATAAGGTCTACTCAAAGGGCGCTTGTTGAAATTGACTCTCAACTGGATATTCCTTTTGGAAGATTGAACTGATGCCCTCTATGGGGAAATGGGAATATCTGCATTGACAGAAAATGCATTATATGGAAAGAAGGAATGGAATTGGGTATATATACAAAGTCAGCTATATTGCAATTAGATTGTTTCAAATCCTTTTCAGAGTTGCGTGCAAATCGTCGTGTCAGCTTTACACACAGCTTCAAGTGGTTACAACTTCACCATGCTATTGTTTGTTCAAAAATCCCAGTAAAATCTTCTAAACCAAGCATTCTTTCACTGTGTAAAGGGATTATGGGATTAGGTCATGAAGCATCTAATTGGTACAAAATATTAGTACAACTGGAACAAGAAAAACGAAATATAGATGGACTACGTGACATCTGGTCACGTGAATTATCTGTGCCTATAACTGATGATCAATGGAAACTTATGTTCCTCAAGCGCTGACGTGAGCAGTGGGTGGAAGGTGCCGGTCGTATTGGTGAACCTTTCAAGAGGTATGGGGGGAACACAAAGCACGGCAGAGAAGACTGAGGGTACACAGTACAGCGGGGAAGAGTGGAGAGGCGCATGGGGTGGTGACGACGGACACCACCGCCCCGAATGCCAACTTTCCCTGCTATGCCACTGATCTCATTCCCTCTTATTCCTCCTCTGTTGTTTTATATACTGCATAGATGGTCTTTCCAAAATGCACTATATCAAGAACTGGAACTGGAACCTGAGCTAGAATTCCCCCCTGTATGCTTTGGTCCTGGTACTCTCCATCCTGTCTTTGTCTTATTAATTCTGCTGACCAAAGTTACCACATTCTCGGGCAATGACTTCAAAGAAGGTAACTATTTTAACTGAACAATTGTTAAGCTCTGGAACTCGTTGCCATGGATGTGGGAAGATATGAAAGCTGCTAATTAGGTGGAGAAAGCTACAGCAAAGGCCAGACAAATGCTGGGTTGCATCAGAAGCAGCTTCATCAGCTGAAAGCCGGAAGTCATACTACCGTTATACAGATCCATGGTGAGACCTCACCTGGAGTACTGTGTCCAATTTTGGAGGCCACATTATCAAAAGGATGTGAAGAGGATGGAGTCGAAACAGAGAATGGCTACTAGGATGATCTCAGGACTTAAAGACATCCCATATGAAGAATGCCTGATCAGACTGCGCTTATATTCTCTGGAAGAGCGCAGAGAAAGGGGGGACATGATAGAAACATTTAAATACATCATGGGTCACATCAAAGTGGAGGAGGAAATCTTTTTTCTGAAGGGTCCCACGGCGACAAGAGGATATCCACTAAAACTTAAGGGAGGAAGATTTCATGGTGACACCAGAAAATCCTTTTTCACTGAACGGGTGATTGATCGATGGAATGATCTTCCCCGCCAGGTGGTCGAGGCCAGTAGCGTGCTCGACTTCAAGAGTCGATGGGACAAACAGGTGGGAGTACTAGAGTTATGCTCAAACGATAGATACTCCAGGGAAGAAGGATTCTTGAGTAGGCAGACTAGTTGGGAGGGAGGGTTCTTGAGTGGGCAGACTTGTTGGGCCATCGGCCCTTTTCTGTCATCATATTCTATGTTTCTATGCTTCTATGTGGTAACAGTGGTTAGCATATCTGGGATTTAAAAAATGCTTGGACAATTTAAGGACTTTTCCTCCAGGAAACTGTTATTGCGATAGAAATGGTGGAAGCCAGTGCTGTCCCTGGGACTGGTAGCATGGAATCTTGTTACTCTTTGGGACTTGTGACCTGGATTGGCCACTATTAGAAAGAGGATACTGGCCTAGAAGTACCACTTGTCTGACCCGGTAGGGCTAGTCTTAAGTTCTTAAAGTTGCTCTGAGACACTCTAACTCTTCCTGAGATACAATTTCCTTCATGATAGATGACTTTGTGACAACTCTCTCTTGCTTCTAGGTACTTCAGTACCTGCCTCTCTCTGACAGGGCAGAGGTGGTCATTGAGAAAGTGTCCAGAAAGGCTCAGGGCCATGAGGATGATGCGTCTGCATCCCCTATCATCCGTGACCTTCCAGCATCATATGGTAGGTAACAGAGAAGAGAGAGGGTAGGGACGGGCCCCTGCTGAACATGTACTGTCTCTCTGAGATTTCTAAGTTAGGCTGGGAGATTTCTAGGCATTCTGCAGAAAATCCTTCTTGGACCCTTAGCAAGTTATCCAGCAGGTCCAATTGCTTGGAATGATCAATGGAGTGAAATCTTTAATTTGCATCTTAGGAAAAAGCATGTGACAAGGTCATTGAACAAAGTTTTCTACAGTATGACTTAAGTAAGGGAACTAGGATTGAACATAGTTCCACTAGTGCAGGAGCTTCTGCAGGGGGGTTTCACATGCAGGCAGGATGACCCCATGACGTGACTGAGCCACAGTCATTTTACATTTCTCTTTTTCCTGCCCTCCTTTCTCCCCAAGTGGCCTTTTGTCAGGTTCCTCTGCCTGAGCGACATACAGAGGTTGCTCAGGAAGCTCCCATTTGCCCAAATAGAGGAATAGTTTCTTCTTTGATGAACACCCTTAGCAATATCATTGCCCAGTGGAACCACCATGGTAGCAGCAGCCATCTTCTCTTTTCCTCTGCTTTTGCCCCCTCCCTTCACTTCAATGGTGCACCGGGGCCAACCAGCCACAGTGGATAAATAAGCCCAGATACACCCCACTGTCCCTATAAGACTGCACATACCCCTCTCTCCTGCCTTTCTTCCAGAGCAAACAAATTAAAACATCGAAAAATGGATGCAGATATAGATCCTATGGCCTATCCAGTCTGCCCATCCATGCCATCTATTATCCCTCCCTCTCCCTTAGAGATCCTATTTACCTGTCCAAGGCTTTCATGAATTCAGATACAGTTTTCGTCTCCCAACACCTCTACCAGAGGCTGTTCCACGAATTCACAACCCTTTCTACGAAGAAGTATTTCCTCAGGTTTGAGTGGATTGAAATTTTATTCCATCAAAAATTACAAAGACTAGGGGACACTCGATGGGAAAAAATCTATATAAATGTTCAGAATGTGGAAAATATTTCAGTAATACAAGTAGCCCTCATAACTCATAAAAGAATCCACACAGGAGAAAAACCATATCAGTGTTCTGAATGTCCTAGAGCGATACATCACGTTGTACCTTAATGGTACCAAAGAATGAAGTCTAGGTCCTTCAGTAGTATCAAGCCAAATTTCAGTAACAGAAACTATAGCATAATTTTAATCCTCTTCCAGCTCTCAAACAATGTCTAACTTACTGCACATTGGTCTAGCATTAATCAAAAGGCAAGGCATCCGAATGTATGAGCTTGCAGGTTTTGCATAATTGGGTGTAATGGAGGACGATACCCTGGGACTGAATATATTACTGGTTTGAGTACTACGACTATTAATTATTTCTATAGCGCTACCAGGCGCACGCAGTGCTGTACAGAGTAGATATTACTTTTATATCTAATTCGACACGAAGTAACCAATGGAGGAGGACTTCGAAAAGAGCAGTCATTTACCAGCCCCCTTACAAAACCATAGCGCGTTTTTTAGCACCGGACGTGGCAGTAACAGCTCTGACACTCATAGGATTCCTATAAGCGTCTGAGCTATTACCGCCACAGCCGGCGCTAAAAACACTGCTACGGTTTTGTAAAAGGGGGGGGGGGGGTATTTATTTTAATAATTTCTATTCTGCTTAGAATTGCCGCTGCTGGGTCCATCGCGCCCAACAGTCCGCTCACGCGGCGGCCCCCAGGTCAAAGACCAGTGCCCTAACTGAGACCAGCCCTACCTGCGTTCGTTCTGGTTCAGCAGATTAGTTTTCAAGAGTACGAAATCTAGGTGGCTGGTATTAAAATTCCTACCAGACAACACAGATTAGTACACAACTAGCTGAGTACTAATTAATAAACTGCTAACAAGAAAACAAACAAACGTGGAAAATTGAATACAAAAAATCTAATTTTTGGATGTTTGGGAGCCATTAACAAAATTCTGTAAGGAATGATAACTGAACTGATCTTATTTTTAGCCCTTTCATCATACGCATCCAGGGCGGGAGGGTGGTGGGGTTTTTTGCATTATTATTTTAGGTTGGGTAAAATTATTGTAAGATTCTAGCTGGGCCCTTGTAGCCAAAAGTTCAAGTACCCATATGAGTCCCCAATTTGTAATTTTAAATCACACCTTTTTCTTATTGTTTTTTTTTTATTGGGGGGGGGGAAGGAAATACATTGTCCAGCCATGGAACAGTTTGAAGGGTCAGGACATGAAGGCAAGTGGAGACAGACACGACATCCTTCAATCTGACAATCGTCGTCATTATGGAATTGAGAGAAGCTATAATGGGTGGACATGCTGCAGCATTTCTCGACGTGCACACAGTCAAGGGGATTAGGACATTGAGCGGGAGGATGGGAACTATTAATACTAGGTTCTGAAGTAATGAGGGCAGGAGGGGTAGAACGGGGTGGAGGAAGATCCTTGCACCACGGATCTTTCGTAGATGAAATTAACGGGGGAATAGAAGGTTGAGTGAGTAAACGGGTGAGTATCGGAGAGCGGGCAAGTCTTAGGGAAACTTGGGTGGCTGCCTAGGGCGCAGGGGAAGGTTCTACAGGAGATATAGTGGATGCAGGTAAAGGAAGGGGGACAACGGAGAACGCAGGAGCTGAGGGAATAGAAATGGCATTTGTTCTGGAAAGTCTATTGGAGGGTGGAATGGCTTGTGCAGCTGCAGCAAAAAGCACAGCGGGACGATCATATGGCCAATGAATGGAAGGCCAAAGGAGAATAAGACCATCAAAAATGTTTTTATGTGGTGAATTAACAGTGCATGCTCCAGAAGCCGTGCAGTCATGTTTATCAGGACAGGAAGGCAAAAACCGGCAAACGAGGCATCCAAGTTTATCATACTTGCATTGCATGCCATCGTACATTTGGGCAAAACTAACATGGTCCTTAAGACCATGACACTCGTTGTAAAAACAATCGGCTGGATTAGGGCATCCATTCTTCAGGTTAGTGGGTGCTCTTGTGCTCATATGGGCACATTCTCGGTCGAAAGCTGCTTGTTCCCAAACTATGTTATCCTGGAGGACAAGATTAATACAAGAATCTGGACAAGGAGAAGGGGAAGTATTATGAGTGTAGGGGGCATTGGATCGGGGAGGATCCTTTGGTGGCAGCGGAGTTTTAAATACAATGGTGTCATTTTTCTGCCAGTGTACATGTTGAGTACTACTGGGTATCTGACTTTGTTGTGATGGAAAATTAGGAATAAGTAGGGGGACAGATGATGTAAGGGTGGAAGGAATATCAGTCTCTATTAAGGGTAAAGACGGAGAGTGAGAAAGTACCGGCATACTGGAAGGCGAGCTGACCTGAACTTGGGGAAATAAGACATTGTCAGGAATAGGAGACAAGTCTACAAAACCATTAATTTGATAAGAAGGGGAAACACCTAAAGCAGGAGGACAAGAAGGGTCCACCTGCCGGGATTTCTTAGTATCCGGGGAAATATAGGGGGCATAATCATATCCACTAGCGGGCGGCTGTAAGGAAGGATATAGGCCAGAAGATTGGGTATGGGGCGCAGAGAGGGCAGATGCAAGAGTATAAGGGGGTGGGTCCACAACCTCAGTGAGAATACAATCAGAAGGTACAGGGACAGGGGCCGAGGGGACAGTTGTTTCAGGGGTACATCTGTGGGAGGAGGGTCTATGCATTGGGCACGCCATAACTTCCGCATTTCTAAGTGTTCATCTTGTGATTTCCCTTTTTTATCGTTAAGAATAGTAGTGCGGAGAGAGATCAAATCATTATAAAAGAGTGATCCCTCTTCGGGCCATTTCCAATTCTTAGAATTTTTAGGACGATTTTTTGAAGTGTGTTTTATCCACTTCTCATGAAAATGTTGAAGGAGTTTATGTAATCCAGGGTGAGTTACACTTTTTAGGAGGGCTAGGGGAATCATAGTGAAAACAGTCTAATTAAGAATAACTATAATGAGGGCTCAAAATAATAAAACCTAACCTATATTTACTGAGCAATACGCTGACTGAAATAATTCTACAAGAAAAGATTTGTAAAGAAAGGGTACTTACCAACTGACGCACAAGAGCAACAGTAAAACTGATACCCAAGGATCACCTCTATCCCCGACTCTCTTCAATCTCTATACAGCCTCCCTCAGCTCTCACCTGGACAAACAAGGCATAACTTCCTACAGCTATGCCGATGACATTACCATTCTCATACCCTTCGATCAACCTGAACTCTCCATGACGAGCACAATATACCAAACACTAAAATCAATAGCAACCTGGATGAAAGATCACAAACTGAAATTGAACCCAGATAAAACGAAATTCATCCTCCTAGAAAACAACAAAATACCAACCATAACCAACACTGAAATCAACGCAATCAACTACACCATACAAACCACCCTAAAACTGCTAGGAATAACTATCGACAGATGCTGCACCATGCAACCACAAATCAATAAAACAATACAAAAGTCATTCTTAGTCATGAGAAACTTAAGACAAGTTCGGAAATTCTTCGAGAAAACTCAATTCCAGCTCATAGTTCAGTCCTTAATATTAGGCCTACTTGACTACTGTAATATCCTCTACCTCCCATGCCCTACAACCATAACAAAACAACTACAAACTATCCAAAACACAGGACTAAGACTCATCTACTCATTAAAGAAACATGATCACATTACAGAAGCATATCTCCAATTGCACTGGCTTCCGATCCCAGCAAGAATACAATTTAAATTCTACTGCCTACTATTTAAGACTTTATACGGAGACAGTCCAAACTACCTGAATAACCGCCTCATCCACAACACCAAAACCAGACATAGGAAAACTCACACCCCATTCTCATACCCCCCAATTAAGGAGGTCAAACAAAAAAATCTATATGATGGCCTCCTGGCCACTCAAGCAGCCAAACTAGACAACCAAATCGCCAATCTACTGACAGCATCCCTCGACTACAAGACTTTTAGAAAAGAAATAAAGACCATACTCTTAAAGAAAACTCTGAAAAAAGAAATAATACCACAAGTCTCAAACTCCACCTCTCACTAAAGCCAACTACCCCAAACAAATAATCTTACCCATTTCTCACTCTTTTTGAAAATGACCAATTTTTTTTTTTGTAAGTTCTTGTTGTAATACATCTTGGATAATTCTTTTGTAATCCGCCTTGAACTGCAAGGTAATGGCAGAATAAAAATCCCTAATGTAATGTAATGTAACTTACAACTAGCGTTAGCTAACAATTACTTACTTACTTACTTCCGTCTTTTTATGATTTATCTTCAGCTAACTATTCATACGATCAGAACCCCACTAGTGAAACCTAGCTACTAGTTCGTCTAAATTTCCATCAGTTAATATCAGAACCCCACTAGTAAAATCTAGCTACCGGTTCGTCTGAACCTCCACCAGTCAAAACTGGGTATTGGTTCCAGGGCCCAGCTAAGCCAGCGCTAGTGAACGGAACCCAGAGCCCCACCAGTTGAGGCCGGCTACCGGCGCCAGGAAGCCAACTAGTTTAAATATGGCTTCCAGGGTCCGGGACCACCCTACTTGGTACTAGCTACTGGCCCCGGAGACGCCACCAGGTAAACTGGCTCTCGGTTCCCGGAGTCCCACAAGTTACCGCTGGCTACTGGAACAGAAATTCTATCATATAAGGGAAAGAAACGAGGTTAGTAAGAGAAAAAGAAAGTAATGGTTAGGACGAACTGTATTGCTGGCAGAAAGGGGAAATAAAACAAAGCATTAATCATAAACAGAAGATGAAGGCAACATGTAAAATAGTGGAGAGGCTGGCTGACACGCAGATATAGGCCTCCAATCCACAAAAATTTGCTGCGCAATCCCCTCACATCGGGGTCACCACTGAGGTCGTGGCCAGCTGTTCAGGCCTACACCTAAGGAGAGACTTTACACTCAATATACTGTTGGTAATCAATAAGTATATTTATTAATAAATCAATAACAGCTTACTAGAACAAATCTTTCAGCATATAGAGTAACAGAGCGTGATCATCAGGCCTGAAGATCTTCCGGTGTCTGTTCTGTCTATTTCCTCTAAAAGGCCTGTTTTTATACATTCCTAGGTGGCCAGCACCACGCTGGTCTAAATCACATGATTAGTTTTTATTGGCTATCTTCCTCACATCATTACACTTGTTAATTCATTCATTGGTTTATAATATTTGTGTCATGTTATACGTGCGTCCTGTTTACCAGAAAAGCTATCTTTTCCCGCATATGCCGTTTTAATCATCATTGTCAGCAATTTCAAGCCATCGGCCAGTAAAAGCCTGTTTGTCACAAGATATTCTTGCAAAATAATGTACTTTTATATTCTTGACCAGGATGTTGATCAGGATGTGTCTTAATCCTTTTATGATATCATAGCAGATGTGGTGCCTGTTGTTTTGCTTATCATGAGTTTCGCTTGACTTGCTGCTCTCAGCAGGTTATTTCCCAAATATTGCACTACAGCTGACCATTATAATCAGAATGTTTTCGTGAATCATTTTTAGGCCTTTAATACAATGGTTTACTATAGCAGGGGTTGGAGGCAGGGTAGTTCTTCCATTTTTCTTCACCTTTAGTTTAGTTCTACCTAAAGGGCTTATTTCTATTCATCTGTATCAATACAAGGACTTACTTTTTTTTCCCCCCTCCTCTCAGTATTTGTTTTCTTGATTATTTATTAGGTGAGTGGGAGGGTCAAAATGATTGCTTGTATGTATCTATAAGATCAATGTGCTTTTCTTGTACTATTATTTGTATTTGTATTTTTGTTTTGCACAATGGTTGTTTGAAAATCAATAAATATTATTAAAAAAAAAACAAAAACCTAAATCAATTATATATGATCCCATAGAACAATACATTAGGCTCATGCAAAGAGTCAACGCTCTTCTCCAAAATTCTTTCTGGGTGCATTTCAAGGTTATCTTATCAGCTGTTTGATTTCCTGAAGCAGAGCACGAAACATGTTCACGTGAAACCAAGGAACCGAACTCTAGCTAAGTGATTTTTTTCCCTCATTTAACGCACTTGAGAGATTTAGAAGTTTACTGCATTTTTTTTGAAACTCTCTTTTAAAAAAGCTTAAAAATATGGAGAATCAAGCAATGATTAGGTGGTGAGGTGGTCAGGGTTTTTTTTTTGCCTCCAAAGGATCCCTCCGTGTCTCTGAGCTAATCCTATCACATGTAAAGTTTATATTTGTAAGTTGACATTATTGTCGATTAAGGGAAGTGTTTCTGGTTATATATACCCAAAGTTATCCCAGCCCAGCACACGCAGGCTGGTGTGGCACTGTGGGGTGACTGGATTAAGTAGATGAAGTTTTTTCTGTCACGTAGGATTGCTGAGCAGTGATCCGGCAAACCTTCTCCCCCAGCATCAGACAGAGACTGAAGTCCTCAAGCCACGTCTGCACGACCTGCTTGCTCACTTCAAGATCGCGTATGATGTCGCAGATCTGAAGAACACGGTGAATGAGATGGAGCTCCTATCTCTGGTAAGATAGAGATGTATGAAAATACCAATGCGCTATGAACTAAATTCTTTAAACAGCCCTCGGCGCAAGGAATCGCACCTAAACAAGAAACGGAGGAGGGAAAGAGAAGCACGCGCAGCAGGGGGGACGAGGAAGGAGTGGGAGGAGAGTGCTACACCCCCCCCCCTCCCGGCGCCTTTCACTCTTGCAATGCCACTGGTATACATAGTTTTTGTCAAACCAAATTTGCCAAGGTTGAAATGTCCATTTCTGGCCCTTGCAGTCAATAAGCATTGAGGTCCTGCTTTAAACCTTCCAAAATCCACACCCCTCTCACCCACTCTGTGCCCATGCCTTGGCTACAGTCCGCCCTATTTTTATGACATCAACAGATATCTTGATCATGTCAGAGGAAGTGATTTTGGCACAACCCACATTTTGGATGATGCATCCAAGATGGCAGCCTCCAGAAACCCATATAGACAGGAAGTTAGACTGCCGCCACAAATACCATGACAGTTCACAGGACAGGAAGTGGCATCATCAACACAGCTGCCTCCATCATGCATGGTGTGAATAAGCTACACACGTGCTTATTTCTGTTCTCTCTCTCTGATTGCCTGTCTGCTTCATTATTCCTGTTGGTTTTTTGTGTGGGGGTTTCCAACCCCCAATGAATATTTGTTTGTCCAAAGTCAGAATTTTTTTCTGTGGGATTTTTTTGTTTTTAACAGCCGGCAGCAAATTACACATGCTGCTCTTTCTTCAGACTGCTTCTCTCTCTCTTTCTCTCACACAGCGGCATATCTAGACAGAAATATTTGAGGTAGAGCAAATCAGACCCTTTTTTTTTCACCTCCCCACCTGCCACCCATCCTAGCCCCAGAACTCCTTAAAACCTTTTTAGGTCAGCTGTGGACACGGAACCGACCAGAATCAATCCAATCAGAACTGATGACAGATAGAAGCCACCAACTGGCGTGACTTCTTTGCAAAGGCAGGGGGAGCTTTAATTTATGGATTTTTGTGCTGTATAAACTAAACTAAACTAAACCTTAGGCTGATATACTGCATCTTCTCTATAAAAATAGAGCCTGGCACGGTTTACAGAAAATTAAAAAGAATACAATAGAGATAATATAGAGGGAAGCGAAGATCACAATTTTGAAAAAAAAGCCACGTTTTATCTGTTTGTTCCATCACGGAAACAGAAACCAACTAATATAGACTTTATCATAGAAATGCCCAGGTAATGCTTCGTTTGTAATAAGAGGACTATCCGAAGCGGCAGTGGCCACCCCAGGCGCCTTCTTCGCAGGGATGCTGGTGCCGTTGCCTCTCCTTCTCTCTGACCACCCCCCCACCTATGGTTACCAGATTTGTGTCCGAAGAAACACAGACACATGACCCTGGCCCCTTCTGCTTCTAGCCCCACCACCTGCCCCACCCTCTTTATTCTTTGAACCCTGGGCCGCGTCTGGAGGGACTCCGAGCATGTGCGGATGCGTGTGATGACATCTGCGCATGCTCAGAGGCCCTCCAGACACAGCCGTGAAGTCGGGGCTTTCCAAGACCCGGAAAAACTACCGGGTTCTGGGAAGTCCGTCCGGGCAGCAAGACAGTCCTCTAAAACGAGGACATGTCCGGGTTTTCCCAGATACCTAGTAACCACACCCCCACCCCATGTACCTCCTCACCAGCATGGGCAGCATCTTCCACTTGCTACTCACGCCAACCTTAACTCCCTTCTGACATCACGTCCTGGTTCTCCTCCCCTTTTCTTAAAAGAGCAATGAATCACACACCCCCTCCTTACCTGACAGGTCCCTTCTTAATCATTCCTAGCATTCTGTTTGCCCTTTTTGCCACCGCCGCACATTGGGCGGACGGTTTCATTGACTTGTCTACACGTACTTCCAAGTCTCTTTCCCGGGGGCTCTCTCCAAGTATAGCACCGGACATCCTGTATTTGTGCATATGATTTTTGTTACCGACATGCATCACCTTGCACTTATCCATGTTGAACCTCATTTGCCATTTCGCGGCCCATTCCTCAAGCATATTTATGTCTTTTTGTAGGTCTTCGCAATCCTTCTGTGTCTTCACTACTCTGAATAACTTTGTATCATCCGCAAATTTAATCACCTCACTCGTCGTGCCAAGTTCTAGGTCGTTTATAAATAAGTTAAAGCATCAAACCCTGCAGCACTCCATTTGTGACACATTTCCATTCTGAGTATTGTCCATTTATCCCCACTCTCTGTTTCCTATTCGCCAACCAGTTTTTAATCCATGTGAGTATATCACCCTCGATTCCATAGCTCACAATTTTTTAAAGTAGGCGTTCATGTAAATTCATTGACTTCCCTTTAGATTGAGAGTTTGATTCAAATATGCCTGTAGAGTTTTTAAAATCTTACACGGACTTTTTGTTCTCTTAATCCTTTTATCTCTAAACACCATGAGATCTTTGGGTACAAGAGCAATCGCATGTATAAGCTCTCTTTCCCATCCTTAAAAGGTATTCCTTTTGATGCGTTCAACTATACGTTACTATTGAGAGTTTCTTCTTGGATTTGACGTGAAACTTTTATATGTTATTTACTAGTGGTGGACTCCTGATGCAGGCACCCTAGTCGAAACACACCCCGCGTAGAGTCCATGTTCCACATTATACAGTACTCCCCCTGAAATTCACGGGGGTTCCATTCCAAGAACACCCGTGAATTTTGAAAAACCGAGACTGCAGTTTAAGGGGCTGATTGAAAGCAGGAGAGGCTGGAGAGGGCAGTTGGGGCGCCGGCGGGTGCTGAAAATCATTTGTGGTATTTTCCAACCGCCTCTTCCTGGTACTAAAGTCAAGCTACACCATTCAAGCACTGCTTTGACACACCAGATAGCATGTCAAAGCAGCTCCTGATTTGTGTAACCATGACTATAGTATCAGAAAGTTGCAGTCAGAAAATACCGCAAATTACTGAGTCTGCAATTCGCGAACCACAAATTTGTATATGTTTGTGTTTAGTGTCCATGTGAATTTTATGATTGGTTGCGAAGTTGAAGACCAGGCACGCTTTGTTCTCTTCTTCTGGACTTAAGGAATACAATCAGGCAGCAAAATTTCCCGTTCTTTTCCTTATCTATTAACAGCGATTTGGAACGAATTACCATATTTTATAAGATCTTGTTTAACTCTTCAGATTTTTGACAAAACCTTGAAAACTGTCTTGTTCCAGCATTTTTTAGCTAATAGTTCTGAGTGAAGATAGATTCCTGCTTTACAGTCTAATTATGTAAGAGCTTCTAACTCTAGGAGATGATCGTTATATAAGTCTAAGATTTAGATTAGATTAAACAAGTCTAATACCATCAAGAACAGCACCTGCCGTGCATATAATATTTTTTCTTGCTATATTTGTTGCCTTGTTTCAAAGAGTCATGTAACAACTGCTTTGGTATGTACTGGTTTCTATTTGTTTCTTAAAAATTTTTCAATAAAAAAATATTAAATGGTAAAAAAAGAACAGCACCTGCCTTCTACTGATATATCGTCCACCTGGTCCCCAATCAAGCAATAATACAAACTTGGAAGAAATTATCTCAAGTCTAGCCTGCCAATACATCAGACATCAATAATTTGACTCCTATACAATCTCAGCTACCATGACGCCATTACTCCACCGCTCTATGCAACTCACTGGTTACCAGTCAAAAAGTGATGTATTTTCGAAGCCCTGGTCATGACAACACAAGAGATTCTACTAAAAAAAAAAACAGCCTACATAGCATCCAAACTACGCCTATAAACCCCTAACTGCCCCCTCCGCTCCAAAGCAGAACAAATAATCAACATACAAACGATCCTACAGCCATTTCCTACCTCAGCTATGGAACCGACTACCCACACAGATCAGGTCGCTAGATTCACTAATGACCTTCCGCAGAGCAGTAAAGACATTCCTCTTCCTCCAATCAGGCCATTATAAACTGTCTCCTCAATAGACTTCTCCTAGTACTCTTCGCTATGACCAGTCTGGTCTCTAGAATAAACTCTGTTATTGTCTACTGTAACCTATTTGTTGTCATGACTAGTCTGTTTTCAAATGATTGTGAATGTCTATGTGTAACCTGTTCTGAGCTTCTGGGAGGACGGGATAGAAATCGAAATAAATAAATACTTATACTAGGAGACACAAATCTTCCCCTTGAAGCCTCTGATAAATAATGTCATTTGCTACTTCAAAATGTTGCTTGAAGACAGCCAGATAGATCTCAAAACATCAGGTCCAACACATGAAAAGGCCATTCCCTTGGCTTCAATACCTTCACACCCTCCTGTACCCTGGTCAGACCATTATCTCCTTTCATTCAACCTACGTCTCCACTTGGCAAACACAACCCACAATTCCTCCTCTATTAAACTGGTTAGCGGTAACAACGACTTGCTTGAGTCATGCAGAGAGAGTTCCAGAAGTGACTAATGACTCAGGAAATCTTTTGAAGTATAATGTGAGCAAGCCACTTCCTGCCAGTGAGAAGTGGCTGAGCCTCAGATGTCAGCAGTGTCTTAGCTCTGCTCTCTTTTCCTTTACAGGTTGTCAGGAGATTTCAAAGTGTTTTCAGCCAACAGCAAACCATGAGAACATTTCCAGGATACGATACTGGGGAAACACCTTCAGAGAACTGGGGCATGACGGTCCCCAGTAAGGCCTTGAAGAAAGATGCAAACTGGGTTCCATTCATAAAGGTACTACTGTGAGATCCCTTCTGTGTAGCTATCAGACGTCCGGATTTACCCGACGGCTTTTCAAAACTACCGTATTTTATCCGGGTTTTGAAAAGCTGTTGAGATCGGGGCCAAATCCGAAGTGCATCTGTGTATGCGCAGATGCAAGGTGATGATGTCACACACATGTGCACATGCCTGCGATGTCATCACGTCGCAAGTGCACTCCAGACTCGGCCCGAAGAGACAAGGTTTCAATGGGGTTGGGGGTGAATGGGGCGGGGCCACACATCCTGTTTTTACAGATGCAAAATCTGGTAACCCCACGTTCTGTGGTAAGTGGAAAGTGCTGCAGCTGAAAAGAGAAAAAGCTACCGCTTGGCCAGCAGGAGGCACTCTCCCTACTTCTGGATGATCAATGGACACATTTTCTCACTGTGCAGGACCTTGAGTAGTTTTATCTTCAGGGATATCGTATCCTTTACGCTAAAGAGTCTTTGACCATCCTCTGTAACAAGCGATAGATAAAACTTCAATATGGCAGAAAGCAATGCTTTAAGAGCTTCCTCTATGACGGCAGCACCACCCGGTAACCATGTGATAATGGTGAATAGAAATGCTGTGGAACAGGGGTCTCTCCTATACTAAAGGGAAATGCCAAGTTTTCTAGAACTGACAGGTTAACCGAATCCCCATAACTGCTCATATGTAAGGAAAGCTCTTCTGAAGCTGAGACCCAGAATGCTCCTTGCTTTTATTCAAAGGGAAGGCACATTTTAGCATCTTCCATCATCAGTTTGTCTGCTGTTGTACCGGAACCTGTTACCCGATTGCAGTTCTGAACTGGGTGAAAACCTGCTCCTCCTATGAAGGAATTTGTTGAAGGAATATACTTAACGTAGGGATTGACATTCGGACCGATTTAACCAGGCAGGAGAGACTCCTAACAGGTTAAATCGCTCTCCATGGCCCAAATGCTAATATTAAGAGGCTCTGACTACTGTGGCACTTCCAGCTACTGCCAGGGTGATTCAGGGGTGACATTAGAGCTAATGGCATAGCAAGGGAAGGAGGCGCCCAGCCTTACCATGCTCTGCATCATCCCTCCATGCCCCCTCCTCGTATACCTCTTCAAAATCTTTGATGGTAGCGTCTCCTAGCTGTGGCTCACAATGGTCTCAATGCTCCCTCTGATGTCGCTTCCTGGTCCCGGAACCAGGAAGTGATGTCAGAAGGATAGCCGAGGCCAGCGCGAGCAACAGCAAAGCGATGCTGCTTGCTGCAGTTGAAGAATTTGAAAAAGTGGGTGGGTGAAGAGGAGGAGAGATGCTGGCACCTTGCCAAGACCAGCACCTGGGGCAGTCTGTCCTCCCCCTCGCTGGTCGAAGCAGACCCGGAATCAGTGTATTTATTTATTTTAAAAAATGATATACCGCTTACAGTCAACATACAAAACTTGTTAAAAACAGTACATCTTCTGTCTTTCAAAAGTTACTGCTGCCCACATTGCGGACTAAAACCTACTTATTTACATAAAATTATCAATAGAAATTGTTTAAATCAGGGGTGTCCAACCTGCGGCCCCGTGAAGTATTTTGTGTGGCCCTGGTCGAGGGTGATGTAGTGTTTTCCTCTGCTGCCCCCGGGTGTTTACCGTCTTGCCAGCTCCCTCCTCTGTCTTGCTGCAGCGTTTGTGCGGCCCCAGAAACATTTTTTTCGGCCAATGCGGCCCAGGGAAGCCAAAAGGTTGGACACTCCTGGTTTAAAGCCTTCTTTTTAAAAAAAAATTATTTATTCATTTTTATAACTTACATCAAGTGTAACAAAAAGTAACATCATTTTATCTTAAATATATCACTTGAAATTCTATAATTAATCATACTCAATATATTTTATCACATTCCCTCCCAACTCTTCAATATATCATAACACATATATCATATAATAAAGACTTTCATTCAAAGCACCTGGTGAAAATTCAAAAAATTACCCCCTCCATTATTTAATTTGTACTAATAATAATAATAAAAACTTTATTTTGTATACCGCCATACCCAGAGAGTTCTAGGCGGTTCACAGCAGTTAATAAGATTACACACGAAAATAACATTGGAATTTACAATTTTTTTGGAATGTCGTTGAAGTTCACAGGAGTTTAACAATTTTTTTATTTTTTTTTGGAGAGTTCAGGTCAATGAAGTCGACATAAAATACCATCAGTAGGAATATACAAGGAATGTACAAGGAGTTTACAAGGAATATAATACAAGGAATATGCAAGGAATATACAAGGAATATAGTACATTCTACTATAGTACTAATCAGGGAAATGATATTTATTCATTGCAATAATTTGTTAATGGCCCCCTCTTGAAAAAAGTGTATTTGCACACTTAAAAATGAAGGATGTATGAATCCTTCTTTGATTTCCTTAATATTACCTTATGTAAAACTCTCTCCTCAAATAATGTGGGCTTGATGGGATTTCCTTTGTTGATGTAAGTTGTATATATAAGTTTGTATTCCCATTCCTGTATACTTGGCTGATATATTTGAAAAAAAAAAAATAAATTTTATCAATATAAACCATTAACAGCCTCAGCCCCAAAGTCCTTTAAATCTCTATGGGCTTCCGGGCCATTAGCGCGGCTTTGTAAAAGAGGCCGTAAATCCTCTAATTCTCAAAGGATATTAAAACTCTAATAAAACTAACTGTCATAAAAGGACTTTTGCATTAACGCATCAACAAATAAGTGTGTTTTTAAAAGCTTTTTGAAGATCACTCTCGACTTACACAATCGCAACTGCATATTCGTGAATTGCTCTGATTTACCTGTAATGAAAATGATGGATAATACTGAAGATTCCTCAAGTTATTATGTTGAATTAAATTATTGTATAACTAGTGTTTAAGCCCGTTACATTGACGGGTGCTAGATTTGCTCTGTCGTGTCCCTGATGACATCATCAGAGACGGGCAGAGCAAATCAGGGCAGTAGAAGGCCGTGAAGTAGCGTGTTTAGAGTGCTACGGCCGCTGCTGGAGTCAGGAGGTTTGTCGGGACCGCAGGAAGGGAAGAGGGGTGGCGGCAAGGGACTAAGGGAGCCGGCCAGACCGCGGGAAGGGAGGGTCAGACCGCGCTGGGAGGGTCGGATGGGAGGCTGAACGGGGATTCGGGTGTGCTGGGAAGGGGGGTGGGGGCGAAGACGCCGCTGCCGAAAACGAACTGTCTTACAGGAAAAAAAACCCTAAGCGCACATGCGCACTCCTGCAGTCACAGCCCAACAGATCAGGGATCGGGAAAGCACGCGGTAAGAGTGCGCATGTGCGCTTAGCATTTTATTATATAGATGGTATGCATATGCTGTTTTGTTTTTTATGCATGTTATCTTGGAAACTGCTGAAACTCCAGACGGTAAAACTAATTTTTAAATAAATAAGTACTAAATTTATTCTACAGATTCACACCTGCAGCAGGTAACATTGAATTTCTAACGCTTACAGGTGTTATGATCTTCTCCTTTTCAGTAGATAATCTCATGGTATTTTCAGATCTCAACACCTTTCTTGGATGTGATGGTAAATCTTCAACATGTCTTGACAACTCCCAGGTGCTTTATCATATAGCACTCTCTGAATTATCAAACCTTATATTGTACCCTTTGCTGTAAAGGAAGCCAATGGAGCTGTTTCAAAATGGGTGTAATATGGGTCATTCGTGAAACACCTGTAATCATTCTATCAGCAGAGTTCATCAACGCTTGCAAAGCTTTACTCCTAGTTTTTGCCACCCCCAGATACAGTGCATTACAGTAGTCTAATTTGCCAGTTTTTAACGCTAGCACCACAGTACAAAAATCATAGGAACATAAGAACATAAGAATAACCTTATTGGGTCAGACCAATGGTCCATCAAGCCCAGTAACCTGTTCTCACGGTTGCCAATCCAGGTCCTGGCCAAAACCCATAGTACCTGGCCAAAACCCAAAGAGCCTAACATTCCATACAGAATCTCAAAGAATAGCAAGATTCCGGAACCCCAAAGAGAGCAACATTCCATCACAGGGTGGATTCCTCACTGTGCATTTGCCATGAGTCGGTGGCTGACTTGGTGGCATAATCCATCCAAGTTTCCAAGTTTATTTAAAATTTGATTAAACGCTTATCCAAATACTAGGCGATTTACAAAGATAAAAAAAAAAATAAAGGGGGGACAAATTTAAAAACAAAAAACATACATTTAAAAAATGAAAAAACATATTACTATACATGCAATAACATATACATTATACGAAAGGTAAGGGGGTTGAACTACAATAAGTTATAGAAAACAGAACGTAAAAGAGAAAAACAATAGGGCTACACTTCCCCCTCCATATTTGCGGTTTCACCAATTGCGATTTCGGTTATTCGTGGTTTTTTGTTTTCAGGCTCCGCCCCCAAAATTGCATCAGAGAAAATTGGTCCTCCCAGTGTTGTACAGAGGAAATCGCTGTACTTTCTTCACAGGAACAGGCCAGGTTATTTGCGGTTTTAGCATATCCTGTAGGGTTTTTAAACAGAAAACCACGAATAATATATGAAAAGTTATTTGCGGTTTTTCTGTATTTGCTGAGTTGGTTTTTCCCTATCACCGCAAATACGGAGGGGGAAGTATATAAGGGAAAAATTTCTTAATCGCTGGATCCCTTGAAAATAGAGGAGAAATTCAGTATTCAAAGGCATCTTTGACTAGAAAGCATTTTAAGGCTCCTTTGAATTTGTCTTCCCCTTTATTTTTTTTAATCTTTGTAACTCGCCTAGTATTTGGATACACGTTTAATCAAATTTTAAATAAACTTGGAAACTTGGATGGATTATGCCACCAAGTCAGCCACCGACTCATGGCAAATGCACAGTGAGGAATCCACCCTGTGATGTTTCACGGCAGAGTACAGGAGTGGTTTGCCACTGCTTTCTCCTGCGCAGTGTGTGCCTTACCTATCTCGTGGGGGGGGATCTTATACTGAAACATAGGTGACAGTTAAAGCTAGAAGGATGCTAATTTGCATAGGGAGAGGTATGGCCATCAGGAAAAAGGAGGTATTGATGCCCCTGTTTAAGACTTTGGTGAGACTTCATTTGGAATATTGTGTACAATTCTGCAATCTGCACCTTCAAAAAGTTATAAAAAGGATGAAGTTGATCAGAGGAAGGCGGTTCATAGACAACGGCGAGAAAGACAAAAGCGCACGCTGACAATTGAGCGCAGTGCGGAGGTGTGCGCCGCACAAAATTACAGTTTTTAGGGGCTCCGACGGGGGGTTTTGTTGGGGAACCCCAGTTTACTTAATAGACATCGCGCCGGCGTTATGGGGGGTTTGAGGGGTTGTAACCCTCCACATTTTACTGTAAACTGAACTTTTTCCCTAAAAACAGGGAAAAAGTTAAGTTTTCAGTAAAATGTGGGGGTTACAACCCTCCACACCCCCCACAACGCCCCCACAATGCGATGCGATGTCTATTAAGTAAAGTGGGGGGGTTCCCCCCACGCCCCCCCCGTCGGAGCCCTAAAAACAGTAATTTAGAGCAGCGCGCACCTCCGCGCTGCGCTCAATTGTCTGGGCGCGCCTTTGTCGCGGCGCGCTTTTGACCTGACACCGAGGAAGGCTACTCAAATGTTGTGTGGTCTTCGTGATAAGTCGTATGGGGACAGACTTAACGATCTCAATCTGTATACTTTGGAGGAAAGGTGGGAGAGGGGAGATATGATAGAGATGTTTAAATACCTACGTAATACACTTATTCCTCCGTATTCATGGTTTCAGCAATTGCGGTTTCGATTATTCGCGGTTTTTAGCTTGCTGGCTCCTCCTCCCAAATTACATCAGCTTGCATAGAGAAATCGCTGATTCCAAGCGTTTACAGAGAAAAATCGCTGATTCCTGGCACTTTCTTCACCGTGTTTTGCCTCTCCTTCAGGAACAAGCCAGGTCTCCCACCATGTTATTTGTGGTTTCACCATATTCACGATGGTTTTTTAATAGAAAACAGCGAATAACATATGAAAAAGTTATTTGCGGTTTTTCTGTATTTGAGGTTCTGTTAATCCCCTATCACAGCGAATATGGAGGAAGAAGTGTATAAATGTGGATGAGTTAAGTCTCTTTCATTTGAAAGGAAACTCTGCAATGAGAGGGCTTAGAATGAAGTTAAGAAGTGATAGACTCCAGAGTAATGCTGCCCAATTCAGGAAAAAAAATTTTGATTCAATTCGATTTTCCTGCCCAATTGGGTGTTTTTTTCAAACATCCTGGTGGGTTTATTTTATAGCCTCTTCACCCCCTTTGCCTTCTCCTAACCACACTGGCGCTGTGGTGTAAACAAAATAAACAAACAAAAAACACTTTTCCTCTTTCTCTTAAATCCTAGCCCATGTTTGTGGTCTAACACCAGCTCTGGCAGGATACACTTGTCAAATCTGACATATTGTAATCACAAAATGGAAAATAAAATGATTTTTTCTACCTTTTGTTGTCTGGTCATTATTCAAATCTTGTTGGTCCCAGACTCTGGCTGTCTTCTGATAACTTGCTTGCCAGGGTCTCCTTCTTTCTTCTTTCTCCATACTAACCATCCATCTTCCATCTCTGTCCTCCCCTTCCATTTCCTTTCCCTCCTCTGGAGGTCTGGCATCTTTCTTTTTTTTTCGTCTCCATCCACAAATCCACCTTTTCTTAACTACCCTTTCATCCAGCATCTCTCCCTTCTTCCCCACCACCCCAGGGTCCACCATTTCTCCTTTTCTTTTCCCAACTACCCTCCTATTCAGTATCTTTATCCCCCCTCCACACCATCCCTTGTGTCCAACTTCTCTCCCTTTCTGTTCCTTCCCTCCCTAAATCCCATTGTCCATCATCTCTCTCCCTCTCCTCTATTTTTAGACCCATTATTTCTTCCCCCCCAAAGTCTGGCATATGCATGTCTCTTTGAACCCCCTTCCCTCCCTCCGTGTACTTCTACACCAGGGCCCGCCACCCCTGAAGGTCTGTCCCCCCCTCAAGGCCTGCACCTCCCCCTTGAAGGCCTGCCTGTTCTCCCTGAAGGCCTATGCCACCATCCCTGGCCTGTCCCCTCTTTGAAGGCCCGCAACCCCCCTTAAAGGTCTGCACCCCCCCCTTAAAGGCCTGTTCACCCCTTAAAGGCCTGCACCCCCCCAAGGCCTGTCCCACCCCCTGAAGTACTGCCCCCTCCCCCCCGATGGCCTGCCTGTCCCCCCTAAAGGCCTATGCCACCATCCCTGGCCTATCCCCCCTTTGAAGGCCTGTCCCCCCCTTAAAGGTCTGTTCCCCCTTGAAGGCCTGCCCCCCCAAGGCCTATCCTACCCCCTGAAGGACTGCCCCCTAAAAGACTGCCCCCCCTGAAGGACTGCCCCCCGAAAGACTGTGCACTTCCCCCCCCCTGGGAAGGCCTCCATGTTGCTCCTGGCCTCCCCGAACCATTTACCTTATTGCTGGAGCTTGCAGCCGAAGATCGCGGTTACAGCGTCTTTGTGCTCTGAGCTGTTTCCTCCACTGCGATCCTGCCTCTGACGTTAGAGGAGGGCGGGACCGCAGCAGAGGAAACAGCTCGCTGCAAGCTCCAGCAATAAGGTAAACGGTTCGGGGTGGCCAGGAGCAACATGGAGGCATTCCCGGGAGGGGGGGGGTGCGCAGTCTTTCGGGGGGAAGTCTTTTTTGGGAGGCAGTCTTTCGGTGGGGGTTAGTCCTTCGGGGAGGCCAGGAAGGAAGCCGGACTGCAGCACTTCCCGACTGACCCTCCCTCCTCGCCCTCTAAAACAGGTGCGGCAGCGGCCAGCCAGCAAGAGCAGCGCTGCCGTTCCTGCTTTAGGGGGCGAGGGGAGAGGGTCCGAATTGGGAAGCTGAGTTTTTTAAAAATTGAAATCGATTCACCCGAAGTGAATCAATGAACCGATTCAAATTGGGCAGCACTACTCCAGAGTAATCTAAGGAAATACTTTTTTACAGAAAGGGTGGTAGATGCAAGTCTCCCAGAAGAGGTGATGGAGACAGACTGTGTCTGAATTCAAAAGGGCCTGGGATAAGCACGTAGGATCTATCGGATAGAGAAAGAGATAATGGTTACTGCAGATGGTCAGACTGGATGGGCCATTTGGCCTTTATCTGCCAACATGTTTATATGTTTCTTAAGCAAGTAAAATGAGTAATTACTGGTTTGTTGCCTTGAGAATGAATGTGACTGTTGGACAGACTGGACGGACCATGCGGGTCTTTATCTGCCATCATTTCCTGTGTTGCTATGACATTCGATGCTGACTGGTTAAGTTGCAACAGGTAAAGACAGAACTGCTATTTAGGCGGTCCAATTTACTTGCTAAACTTTTAGCCGCTAACTGCGAATGTTCACTGGAGATAACTGATCTCTCGCTGCATATTCACGGTTAACCCTTTAAACACCATTTAACTGGTCAGCGACCGTTTCTGGCTGCTGAAATAGCTTTGAATATCAGGGAGAAAGTGACGCTGGTTTGGCGTTTACTTTTTGAGAATTAAATGCACGCCTATCATTTCACACTCCAAAATATGCTTTGATCTGGATAACCACCCCCTCCTTACAAAAATTTAAATTGCTTGTCAAGACGCCTCAGCCCCACCACTCCTCCGCAGAAAGTACCATTCAAATCGCGGGAAGTCATCGGTGGAACTTCATCATTGGCAGTCATTGATTTAGCTGTCTCAATATATTAATTATAAATATCCAAGTATCCAAAAGTTTTTATATATTTTTTTGGTTCTTTTTTTGTTTTATCTAAATAGTAAAGTTCACAGCTTCATTGCACTAAATTACAGTCCTTCTAGGATAATACTTAACTTTTAGCCAACCACGGGAGCCAGACCCAACATGTTTCGCACGACTACCGTGCTTTTTCAAGGGTCTCCCGAGGTACGCCACCTTGAGCTCTTTAACTTTCTGGAGTCGGATGACGGTGGCGTACCTCGGGAGACCCTTGAAAAAGCACGGTAGTCGTGCGAAACATGTTGGGTCTGGCTCCCGTGGTTGGCTAAAAGTTAAGTATTATCCTAGAAGGACTGTAATTTAGTGCAATGAAGCTGTGAACTTTACTATTTAGATAAAACAAAAAAAGAACCAAAAAAATATATAAAAACTTTTGGATACTTGGATATTTATAATTAATATATTGAGACAGCTAAATCAATGACTGCCAATGATGAAGTTCCACCGATGACTTCCCGCGATTTGAATGGTACTTTCTGCGGAGGAGTGGTGGGGCTGAGGCGTCTTGACAAGCAATTTAAATTTTTGTAAGGAGGGGGTGGTTATCCAGATCAAAGCATATTTTGGAGTTTGAAACTTATATTAGGTACCTGGATAAAGATTTTTGGTTAAGGCCAATATTTATACACGCCTATCATTTCACAGCACATCCCCACACGTGGCCCGTGTATACACGTTATGAACTGGTGTGTATAAATTCAAGATGGTGGTATTCAGAAATCTAGATATGTCATTTCTGACTAACCCCCCCTCCCTTTTTTTAACAAGCTGCGCTAAAGGTTTTAGCGTGGACCAAGTGCTCCGATGCGCATAACAATTCTATAAGCGTAGGAGCATTTACCGTGCTGGCTCATGCTTATAACTTCTAGCAGAGCTTGATGAAAGGGGCCCTAAGCTTTTGAAAAATCTAATCTAATCTTCCATTTGTGTGTCAAACATACCTATACAGGCTCTAGGCGACTTACAGAAAGAGGGGTTATAAGAGGGCAATGGGGACTAGAAGCATAGCATGACATCGTACTTCTTAACTGTGTAACCATAAGTTCTACGCGGTTTACAAAGTTGCATTTCTAAAGCAAGTGCCGTCAGCTCTCTTTGTTCAGATGATTCTGTTATAAACTCATCATTTAATCCAGCCGAAATTTCAAGCCTTCCTCTGTCTAAATGTTCAAGATTTAACCTACCCACCCTTCAGGATCTACAGAGAACCTTAAACACACTAAACATAAAAGGTGCTAAATCCGAGATTATTCCTCCACTCTTTCTGAAATGCTTTTTTTCACTCTTTGGTTCAGATATTTTAAATCTGGTATGTTCTAGCTTAACTACAGGAACATTTCCAAAAGCATGGAAAGAAGCAATCATTTACCCAATAATTAAAGACTACAAAATTACATAGAAACATAGAGTATGACGGCAGAAAAAAAGGGCCATCGGCCCAACAAGTCTGCCCACTCAAAGAACCTTCCCCCCTAAGCACTTCCTCGAAGTGAACCCACATGTTTATCCCATTTTTTCTTAAAATCGAGCACGTTGCTGGCCACAACTACCTGAAGTGGAAGATCATTCCAACAATCAACCATCCTTTCGGTGAAGAAATACTTCCTAATGTCACCGTGAAATCTCCCACCCTTGATTTTTAATGGATGCCCTCTTGTTGCCCTGGGTCCTGTAAGGAAAAAGATATCTTCTTCCACCTCAATACAGCCAGTAACATATTTGAACGTCTCTATCATGTCTCCCCTCTCTCTGCGTTCCTCGAGAGAGTATAGCTGCAACTTATCTAGACTTTCTTCATATGAGAGATTCTTGAGTCCTGAGACCATCCTAGTGGCCATTCGCTGAACCGACTCCATTCTCAGCACATCCTTTTGATAATGTGGCCTCCAAAATTGAACACAATATTCCAGATGAGGTCTCACCATGGACCTGTACAACGGCATTACAACTTCAGGTTTTCGGCTGACAAAACTTATTCGGATGCAACCCAGCATTTGTCTAGCCTTGGATGAGGCTTTCTCCACCTGATTGGCACTCTTCATATCTTTTTTTTCTTTCTTTATTATTTTGAAAATAAATGACTAGTAATACACTTGTTTAAGTAACACGATAAGTAATACATTAAAAAAAAGAAATATTCAATTAAAGAAAATACTTTACAATCTTTTTAGACCCCAAAACATTTGTGGGGGGAGAAGTCCTGAAAATAAAGAGACTTAATTCAAACATCAGGGAAAAAAAACCCCAAAAAGGAAATGGCTAAACGGGAACAGCTCCTCAATTCATAATCACACCCTTTAAAGACTGGAGATCTTCTTCATGTCCAGAAAACTCCGGAGATGTTCTGGAACAAAAAATGTCTATTTTGTCACCAAATATTTAATGAGGCATTTGCAAGGATATGCCAGTTGAAATGTTGCTCCTAAATCTTTGGTCTCTTGCCTCATTGTCAAAAATATTTTCCTCCTTTCTTGATTTGTTTTATTAACGTCGGGGTATATCCAAATACGTTGACCACAGAACGGAGTTTGCAAGTTATGAAAGTAGAATTTTTAAACAGCATTGAGGTCTTATTGAAACACGAATGAAACAAGTAAGGTAGCTCCTCCTTCCAAAATTAACATAGATGTTTCTAAAATGGCTGATGTATTTCCCAAGTTAAGAGGTTGATTCTGAGGACCTTGAGGATTTTCTTGAGTCTCACTCCCATTTTTCTTAGGAAAACCAGGTAAATAATAAATTTTATTCAAAGGAGGAATAGTCTCTGGAGTGAAACTTAAAATTTGTATTAAGTATTTCCTAAATAATTCCACTGGGGAACTCTTTGATGATCTAGGAAAATTCAATGGTCTCAGATTCAGTCTTCTATTATGATTCTCCAATCGCTCTATTTTCCTGTGTATCATTAATTTGTCTTTAATCAAACTTTCAGAGACAGATTTCAAAGTAATTATCTCCTGATTCACTTTATCATGTTTAGTTTCATTATCCATTTTTAAGTCATCGACTGTTTTTACCAATGAGTCACTAACACCTTAGTCACTAACAATAAAGTTTCCCCTGCTGTTTTCTGAATAGTAGTATCCATTCTCTGGAGTGTCTTCCAGACATCCAGTAAAGTTACCTCCGTTGGTGGGGTCAGGATATCACATTCGGCCCCTAGTTGGCTCTTCTTCCTCACGGCTCTGACCTCTGTCCTGCTCCCCTCTAGTGAGTCGGCTCCATCAACCACCTCGGTTGCAGAGCCACTCAACTGCCCAAACAGAGCGGCTGCGAGAGATGGAGGCACTATCGGGTCGGGAGGCGATAAAGAGACTTCCGGCTCCAGCACAGCAGCCAAGTCTTGGGACGCCAACGATTGCAAGCCTCACATTCCCGTAGTCAGAGGAGGAACACTGGCAGCTGCAAAATCCAGCGTAGGAGGAGCGCAGAGAAAGGGGGGACATGATATAAACTTTCAGGTACATAACGGGTCGCATCGAGGAGGAGTAAATCTTCACTCTTACGGGTCCCACAGTGACAAGAGGACATCCGCTAAAACTTAGGGGAAGAAGATTTCATGGGGACACCAGGAAATACTTCTTTACTGAGAGGGTGATTGATAGATGGAATGGTCTTCCATGTCAGGTAGTTGAGGCTAGTAGCACGCTCGACTTCAAGAGACGATGGGACAAACATGTGGGGTTGCTACAGAGGTATGATAGAGGATAGTTTCTCGAGGATGGAAGGGATCATGATTGGGCAGACTTGTTGGGCCGTCAGCCCTTTTCTGCCGTCATATTCTAAGTTTCTAGTCTGGCGCATCGGCATGGATGAACCGGCTGGTGGAGGTCCCAGATGGACCAAACCTTTGCGCTTCATATGCAGCATAACTCAAAGAAAAAAAAAGATCCCTCAACGCAGTCGGCTAGCAGCTCGCCAGTCCCACCGCCATCTTGGACCCTGCCCCCGGCAGTCTTCATATCTTCACTAATGATTACTCCTAGATCCCGTTCTGCCACAGTTCTTGTTAAGGTCTCTCCATTCAAGGTTAAGTTCTGCATGAGTTTCCACTGCCAAGGTGCATAACCTTATATTTTTTGGCATTAAAACTCAGTTGCTAAATTGTGGACCATTGTTCCAGTAAAAGTAGGTCCTGTGTCATAGTGTCAGGCACTGTGTCCTTATCCACTACGTTGCACAGTTTAGCGTCATCTGCAAATAATGCAATTTTACGAAGCCCCTGAGGCAGGTCCTGTACAAAGATATTAAATAGGATTGGACCCAAGACCGAGCCCTGCGGCACTCAACTGATCACTTCCGATGCTTCGGAGGGAGTACCATTTACCACCACCCTCTGAAGTCTGCCACTGAGCCAGTCTCTAACCCACGCGATCAATGTTTTTCCAAGTCCCAACGATAATCAATAATCTACGGTGTGGGACACTATCAAAAACCTTACTGAAGTCCAAATACACGACATCCAGGGACTCTCCCATATCTAGCTTTTTTGTTACCCAGTCAAAGAAGCCAATTAGATTGGATTGGCAGGACCTTCCCTTTCTAAATCCATGCTGGTGGGGATCCCTCTCGTCGTTCAGAATAGTATCTAATTTGTGTTTAATCAACGTTTCCATAAGTTTACACACTATTGATGTGAGACTTACCGGTCTGTAATTTGCGGTCTCCGACCTGCATCCCTTTTTGTGGAGCGGAATAACGTTAGCTATTTTCCATTCCAATGGAACTTTACCTGTGCCTAGAGAAAGATTGAAGAGCACAGCCAATGGCTCCGCCAGGACATCTCTCAATTCCCTAAGCACATGAAGTTTCAAATTACCGACCCATTTCAAATACCCCTTTCTTGGCTAAGCTTACAGAAAAAATAGTTTTCCGTCAAATCTCAGACTATGTTGAGCAAACAAATGTACTACATCCCCACCAAACAGGGTTCCGTCAATATCATTCCACAGAACTTTCGCTCATTGGGTTGACTACAAAAATTCTTTATCATCTCGATCACCACCAGTCCGTTTTACTCATTTCCTTAGATTTATCATCTGCATTTGATACAATTGATCATAAGCTCCTACTGGCCCGTCTGAAAGATATTGGAATTACTGACCAGGTCTTGGATTGGTTCTCATCTTTCTTTACAGATCGTTCCTCTAAGGTAGTGTTTAATAAAACTTCATCAAACCCAATTTCAACAGATTATGGTATCCCACAGGGTTCGATTTTATCTCCCTTACTTTTTAATATTTTTCTTGCACCCCTTTTAACATTGGGACAATCCATTGGCTTTATAATGTTTGCCTATGCAGATGATGTGCAATTAATTCATCCAATAGAGTTTAGCGATTTAACTGAAATAAATCTTATAAACAAAAAATTGGAAAAAATCAACACTTGATTAGACCTACATATGCTCTCTTTGAACACTGAAAAGTCTAAATTAATGATTTTTCCCAACAAAGAAGGACTCTCCCTTTTATCTCCCATTACATTTAAAACTCAATTTCTTCAAGTTGTGTCATCCTTAAAATTACTAGGCATCATTTTTGACAGTAAACTCAATTATCATCACCATATCAGCACAGTTGTTCAGCGCTATTTTCACCAGCTACGAATGATTAGATGTATATCCAAAGTGTTAGAGCCTACTTCTCTGAATATCTTGATCCACTCCCTTATGATTTCCTGTATTGATTACTGTAATGCGCTCTATAAGGGCATAACTAAAAAAGAAATAAGAAGACTCCAAATTATACAGAACACTGCAGTGAAGATCATATTTAACGCAAAGAAATTTGATCATGTTACTCCCCTCCTTTATAAAGCACATTGGTTGCCGGTGGAACATAGAATTACATACAAAATTCTTTTATAGACTTTTTAAACTAGACAAAATGGTCAACCAGAATTTATCAATAACCTTCTTCTAAATCTTTAAGATCTTCGTCTAAAAACTTGTTATCTGTTCCATCTCTGAAGTTTATCAATACTATGAGGTCTACCATTTTTTCTGTCAGCGCAACATCTCTTTGGAATAATACTCCGATCCACTTACGGGAAGAATCAAATCTTAACCATTTTAAAACGAAACTAAAAATATTTCTATTTCTTGATGCTTTCGAGACCTAAATGTCCTTTTTAGGGCTACGTAGTTTTAATCTATTTTTTGTTACCCTCCCTTTTGTCCTTTCCCTATATGTTCTCTTTCTTGATAAATTGTAGTTCTATCCTTTTTCCCATTTTGTTCCTGTTTGTTTTTGTAATGTTTCTAAATGTTTTGAATTATGACTATTGTTTTAAAGGACATATAGTTACCCCATATATGTTTATAATATAATGTTCACCGCCTAGAAAGCCGATTGGGCGTTTTATAAATTTTTGAATAAACTTGAAACTTGATTAAACTCAAGACAATTTGATAATGACAGAAAAAATGATTTGACCACGTATTTTGAAAAAAGATGAGTTTTCAAATGGGTTCTAAAATGTTTATAAGAACAAGATCCAAGCAATAGCAATCGAAATTCTCTATCATGGGAAGCCCCCTGGAATGCTAAAATATGGTCAAAAAAATCTTACTTTTACAACCCTGTATTGATGGAAAGGTAAACAGGGCCTGAGATCTTCTACTGTATTTATACGATGCTAAAGAAAATCTATTAGTCAGGTAAGAAGGAGCGGTACCATACTTAACCTTATAGCAAAAGCAACCCAGCTTAAACAGAGTATGAGCCTCCATTGGAAGCAGGTGTAGCTCAAAATAAAATGGAGTTGCATGGTCATACTTTTTAAGGCCTAGATCACTCTAACTGCTGTATTCTGAATCAGTGTAAGTATACAATATTACAATAATCCAAAAGACTCAGTAACAAAGATTGTACTAGAAGTTTAAAAGCAGAAAACTCAAAATAGGGTCTAATGGTATGCAATTTCTATAACGTATAATAACCCTTATATACCACAGCTTCTATCTGAAAGGAAGGGGAGGGGGAGGAGAGAAGAGAAGCATCAATATATCTGTTTTGAAGTTTTTACAATTCCTCTTGCTCTATTTTTTTTTTTAATTAATGCCATCCAGATTAAAGCGAAGCAAGACCCTTGGCAACAAAAGTTCCTGAGTAAACTCAAGCAGCAAAGGAAGGTGGATGAGTTGCTACGTCTTCAGTCACAGCTCTCAGAGGTAACCAGCCCTTCACATAATAACACCCTAGCACAGTATAAGGCGGTAGAAAAGACGGCAAATAAAGGCCAAATGGCCCATCCAGTCGGCCCATCCACAGCGTCGACTATCTCCTCCTCTCCCTAAGAGATCCCATGTACCTGTCCCAGGCTTTCTTGAATTCAGAGACAGTCTCTGTCTCCACCACCTCTTCCGGGAGACAGTTCCACACATCTACCACCCTTTCTGTAAAAAAAGTATTTCCTTAGATGACTCCTGAGCCTATCGCCTCTTAACCTCTGATTCTCACTTGAAAGAGAGCTCTGGAATTTGAAAGAGTCTCTCCTCTTGCACATTTATGCCACGTAAGTATTTAGATGTAGAAGAAAAGACGTGTTGATGCCCCCGTTTGGATTCTTATGTTCAATTTTGGAGGCTATATCTTGCTGAGGATGTAAAAAGACTCAAGTGGTTCAGAAAAAGTTGACAAAATGGTGTGCAGTTTGTGGCATAAGATGTATGAGAAGAGACTTGACCTAGAGGAAAGAAGGGCTAGGGTTGATATTATACAGATATAAATATTTGAAAGATATTAATATGCAATCAAATCTTTTTCAGAGATGGGAAAGTGGTAGAACTGGAGGACATGAATTGTGGCTGTAGGGAAGTCACATGGGAAGCACTTTTTCACGGAGAGGGTGGTGGGTACCTGGAATGCCCTCTTATGGGCAGGGCCGGATTTTCCTATAGGCTAACTAGGCTTCAGCCTAGGGCCTCAAGATCAAGAGGGGCCTACATTCAAATTGTTAACAAAATTAAAATTACACTATTCTAAAAACAGTGAACACTAAAACACTGAACCGAAAATAAGGAGAAATTCTACGCTTCGGGATCGGAACCGGCTCCGGCCACAACGGGGCGCCGACTCGGCTTCTCCCTTTCTTTTTCTCGCCCTGGGAGGAGGATCGGGGAGGGAAAGACGTCAGTCCGGAAACAGCTGGGCAAAGTCCTGCCCCGTGGGGAGAGAGGCAAAACGTGGATCTGTCAGGACAGGGCGGCCCAGACTAGCATCGGGGGGGGGGGGGGGGGGGGGGGGGGTTTAATGGAAGGCAGGCAGGCAGGATGGCGTTCGATGGAAGGGGGATGGGAAGCAGGCGGGCATCGGAGGGGGGATGAGGTGAGGAAGGACGCACTGGGGGCACTATGGACATAGGAAGGGGCAACGTTGTGTGTTATGTTTGATTAGTTATTGTTACAAGTACTATATATGGTGCTGAGAATAAATGTCCAAATAAGTATTCTTAACTTTTTTTTATTTATTATCTGTGTTACATTTTTTTATAAAGGTTAGTACCAATAACAACATGTTTCATTTAACTGTTACTGTTTCATTTAACATCACTACTGTGATATAATGATATATATCACAGTAATGATGTATTTTATTATCTCTCATGTAATTTACAAACTTAAAAATGGGAAGTGAAAGGGCCTCATAAGTGGAATAGCCTAGGGCCTCTTTTCATCTAAATCCGGCCCTGCCTATGGGAGATGAAAAGGGTAACAGAATCCAAAAATTAGTGGGATCAAATCAAAGGATCCCTATATGAAAAAGACAAACTTAGTGGTGTTTAGACAACAATCCCAGTAACTAGGAAATTATTCCAGAGCTGGGAAGACTTCCTACAGTCTGTTCTCTGATTATGGCTCAGATCTCGATGGGCTTCAATAGCAACTCCAGTGGTGAGCACTTCTAGGGTCTGTAGGCCTGAAAATATTAAGGATAGATTATATGACTGATTTCTATAGCGCTACCAGACGCTACAGAGTTACAAAGAAGAACGTCCCTGCTCAAATGATCTTATAATGTAAACAATCAAGACAGACAAACAGGATGCCAGGGTAGGGCTTACAGTCAGAAGGGATGGTTAAACTGCTGGCCAGGGTGGTGAGCAGAGGGCAAGAGGGGAGAAGAGTTATGAGTTGAACTTTTCAGCCTACTTTTGAACATGAGAAGGGGCATGGTAGACGGACTCAGGTAGTTTATTCCAGGCATATGGGGCAGCGAGCGTAATTGGAACTGGAGGAGAAGGGTACAGATAAATGCAATTTATCTGAGGAACGGAGTTCTCGGGGAGGTGCATAAGGAGAGAGAAGTGAGAAGAGATTCTGAGGGGCAACAGAATGAACACACTTGTAGGTTAGTAATAGTCCAGATTTCCCTGGACGGCTTTTCAAAACCCGGCACTTTGTCTGGGTTTTGAAAAACCTCCTCAAATCGCATCAGGCAGGCAGGAAGTCCACACATGCGTGGATGCCATGCAATGATGTCACACGCATATGCGCATGATGTCATCAAGAGCAGGCAGCAGGAGGGGGGGATTAGGGTGTTACAGGGATGGACAGAATTGGATGAGCTTGGGGGCAGGTCTAAGGGTCCAGATTTTCTGATTGGAAAATCTGGCAACCCTTTGTAATAGGAGCTTGAACTGTATGCAAAGGCGGATAGGGAGCCCCCAATGAAGTGATTTGAGGAGAGGTGTGAGGTGAATGTAGCAGAGTTTTGTACAGATTGCAGGGGGGAAGAGGCGGTTCAGCGGGAGACCTATTTAGAAGTAGATTGCAGTAGTCTAAGCATGAGATTACAAGATTATGGACAAGGGTCCGGGTAGTGTACTCAGAGAGGTAGGGGCAAATTTTGATGATATTGTAGAGGTAGAAGTGGCAGGCTTTAGTAGTCTGTTGGATGTGGGTAGAAAATGAGAGGTTGGAGTCCAAGACGACTCCAAAGTTATGAGTAGAGGAGACAGGTGATATCTCGGGTATAGTGAGGTAGATCTGGGACTCATCAGCATACAGGTGATACATCGAAGCCATGGGAAGAGATCAGGGCACCAAGGGAAGAAGTGGAGAGAGAGAAGAGGTTCTAAGACAAAGCTTTGGGGTACGTCAAGCTCTAGCAGGATAGAAGTAGAGGGGGACCCACCAATACAATGGGAGAGGTAGGAGGAAAGCCAGGAGAGGACAGATTTGCAGAATCGTATCACATCATATGCTATGTTTATCTTGTTGGGCAGACTGGGCAGCAGGTTTTTATCTATCATCTACTGTGTTGCTACAAGCTTAGGTTCTAATGCTGACTTATTAATTCTCCTCTTGCTTAGATATCAGTCTCTTTATGTTTGAGTTCAGGTTTCCACAGCAGAGCAAGTGATGGAAGCTCTGCAGGAACATGCTGCAGTTGTACTGGAAGCAGCTCCAGTGCGCTCGCTCTCAGCTCAGGACAGCATCCATGTCTGGACAAGGATATACCGGAACATGGACCATCAGCAGGTAGAATGCCTAGAAGCACACAGGTGACTCATAAGAACATAAGAATTGCTGCTGCTGGGTCAGACCAATGGTCCATCATGCCCAGCAGTCCACTCACACGGTGGCCCTCTGGTCAAAGACCAGCACCCTAACTGAGACTAGCCCTAACAGCGCAAGTTCTTGTTCAGCAGGAACTTGTCTAACTTTGTCTTGAATCCCTGGAGGGTGTTTTCCCCTATAACAGACTCCAGAAGAGTGTTCCAGCTTTCTACCACTCTCTGGGTGAAGAAGAACTTCCTTACGTTTGTACGGAATCTACCTCCTTTCAACTTTAGAGAGTGCCCTCTCATTCTCTCTACCTTGGAGAGGATGACCACATAAGCACATAAGCACATAAGCAATGCCTCTGCCGGGTCAGACCTGAGGTCCATCGTGCCCAGCAGTCCGCTCACGCGGCGGCCCAACAGGTCCAGAACCTGCACAATAATCCTCTATCTATATCCCTCTATCCCCTTTTCCATCAGGAAACCGTCCAATCCTTTCTTAAACCCCAGTACCGTACTCTGCCCTATTACATCCTCTGGAAGCGCATTCCAGGTGTCCACCACCCGCTGAGTAAAGAAAAACTTCCTAGCATTTGTTTTGAATCTATCCCCTTCCAATTTTTCCGAGTGCCCTCTTGTTCTTTTATGTTTTGAAAGTTTGAAGAATCTGTCTCTCTCCACTTTCTCTATGCCCTTCATGATCTTGTAGGTCTCTATCATGTCTCCTCTGAGTCTCCGCTTTTCCAGGGAGAAGAGCTCCAGCTTCTCCAATCTTTCAGTGTATGAAAGGTTTTCCATGCCCTTAATCATTCGTGTCGCTCTCCTCTGGACCCTCTCAAGTATTGCCATATCCTTCTTAAGGTGCGGTGACCAATACTGAACACAGTACTCCAGGTGCGGGCGCACCATTGCCCGATACAACGGCAGGATGACTTCTTTTGTTCTGGTCGTAATACCATTTTTAATAATACCCAACATTCTGTTCGCTTTCTTCGCGGCTGCTGCGCATTGCGTCGTTGACTTCATTGTTGTATCCACCAGTACACCCAGATCTCTTTCAAGGTTACTTCCCTCTAATACTAGTCCCCCCATTTGGTAGCTGAACATCGGGTTCTTTCTCCCTATATGCATGACCTTGCATTTCCCCACATTGAATTTCATCTGCCATTTATTCGCCCACTCTTCCAGTTTGCTTAGGTCCCTTTGTAGGTCCTCACACTCTTCCATAGTTCTGACCCTTCTACAGAGTTTAGTGTCATCCGCAAATTTTATAACTTCACATTTCGTCCCCGTTTCCAGGTCATTAATAAATACATTGAACAGAAGCGGTCCAAGTACAGACCCCTGCGGAACTCCACTCGTGACTTTCCTCCAGCCCGAGTAGTGACCCTTCACTCCAACTCTCTGTCTCCTGCCTGCCAACCAGTGTTTGACCCATCTGTGTACGTCCCCTTCCACCCCGTGGTTCCACAGCTTCCTAAGTAACCGCTCATGGGGTACCTTGTCAAAGGCCTTTTGGAAGTCAAGGTAGATGATGTCTACAGGTTCCCCTTTGTCCAAATGGCTGTTTACCCCCTCGAAGAAGTGCAGTAAGTTTGTTTGGCACGATCTTCCTTTGCAGAAGCCATGTTGGCTCGCTTTCATCAGCCCATTTTTTTTCGATGTGCTCACAGATGTTGTCCTTTATCAGTGCTTCTACCATCTTGCCTGGAACCGATGTCAAACTTACCGGCCTATAGTTTCCCGGGTCTCCTCTTGACCCCTTTTTAAAGATAGGTGTAACATTTGCTATCTTCCAGTCCTCCGGTATCTCTCCAGTTTTCAAGGATAGGTTGCAAACTCGTTGGAGTAATTCATGCTATCTCATTTCTTAGTTCTTTTAGTACCCTAGGGTGGATTCCGTCTGGGCCTGGTGATTTGTCGCTTTTCAATCTATCTATCTGTTGGAGGACATCCTCATGGCTCACCTCTATTGCCGACAGTTTTTCTTCTTGATCACCATGGAAGATCACGTTGGGTTCCGGTACATTTGATGTGTCCTCGCTTGTGAAGACTGACGAGAAGAATTTGTTTAACCTGTCAGCTACCTCTTTTTGCTCCTTTATCACTCCCTTTTTATCTCCATCATCCAACGGTCCTACTTCCTCCCTCTCCGGTTTCTTCCCCTTAACATATCTGAAGAATGATTTGAAGTTTTTTGCCTCCCTGGCCAGTCTCTCTTCGTATTCTCTTTTCGCTCTCCTAACCACTTGGTGACATTTTCTTTGGCCTTTCCTGTGTTCATCCCAGTTTTCCCCAGTCTGGTCCTTTTTCCATTTCCGGAATGATTTTTTTTTGTCTCCTATCGCTTTCTTCACCTCATTGTTTATCCATGCGGGGTCTTTTGTTCGGTTTTTTTTTGCACCCTTTTCTAAATATGGGGATGTACCTATGTTGTGCTTCTTGCACTGTGCCCTTGAATAGAGACCAGGCTTGCTCTACAGTTTCTGTTTTCCTTGAGCTGTTTCTAAGTTTTTTTCTTACCATTGCTCTCATAGCATCATAGTTCCCTTTCTTGAAGTTGAGCGTTGTCACTGTGGTTCTTTTCCCTTTTGTTGTACTTACTCCTAATTTGTACTGAATCATGTTGTGATCACTGTTTCCTAGTGGCCCTACTACTGCCACTTCTTTTGCAGGTCCCCCTAATCCGTTGTCTTTATCTACTAAGTCTATTCCCTTCAGTACCTTGAATCATGTCCACTCTCAATCTCCTCTGTTTGAGGGAGAAGAGGCCCAGTTTCTCTAATCTCTCCCTGTACGGCAGCTCCTCCAGCCCCTTAACCATCTTAGTCGCTCTTCTCTGGATCCTTTCAAGTAGTACCATGTCCTTCTTCATGTACGGTGACCAGTGCTGGACGCAGTACTCCAGGTGAGGGCGCACCATGGCCTGGTACAGCGGCATGATAACCTTCTCTGATCTGTTCATGATCCCCTTCTTTATCATTCCTAGCATTCTGTTTGCCCTTTTTGCCGCCGACACACATTGCGTGGACGGCTTCATCGACTTGTCGATCAGAACTCCCAAGTCTCTTTCCTGGCAGGTCTCTCCAAGTACCGCCCCGGACATCCTGTATTTGTGCATGAGATTTTTGTTACCGACATGCATCACTTTACACTTATCCACGTTGAACCTCATCTGCCATCCTTGTTCATGGGAAGCCCTTTCATCTTGTCACCAACAGCCCATTTGTCCTCTTCTATCTGATACATTACCTCCTCCCGAATAGTCTCTTAAAGGTTTTTTCAATGGGAGAGAAGGAGTTTGTGGCTTTATTTGGGCTAATTGTGAGACAATGGTGCAGCCTTTGCATGTAAGGCAACATTTCCCATTTAATTAATGCAAAGGGGAGCAAAAGCAATAAACCCCAAAGCTCTGTCTTAGGACCTCTTCTCTCTCTACACCTCTTCCCTTGGTGCTCTGATATCTTCCCATGGCTTCCAGTATCACCTGTACGCTGATGATTCCCAGATCTACCTCACTATATCTGAGATTTCAGCTAAAATCCAAGAAAAATCAATATGTCAAGACAAACTCCTGCTACAACCAGTATCCTTACTCCATCACCATACTCCAAATGTTACAACCAATAGCATCTCTGTAGTTTTCTGGAAATGACCAGAATCTCTTTATTTTTTAAAAAATGTATATACCGCATATAACTATGCAGTTTACACATTACGTACATATTATGCTGTGTACCTTATGATCACTACAAATATAGCTCAGAAAGACAAACTGTAGTCTGCCTAGAACCGCAAGGTATTGGCGGACTAAAAGAAACTAATATAATGTAATATATAGACACAAACACATAATCCCATCTAGACACACCCTCAAACATCTACATCCCCATAGCCATGTAAGAATTGCCCTACTGGATCAGACCAAGGTTCATCTAGCCCAATATCCTGATTTCAGCAGTGGACAATCCAGGTCCCAAGTCCAAAAAACTAACAAGATACCAGCCTACCAATCCCCAGAGATAAGCGGTGGCTTTCTCCAGACCTCCCTTTCTTGTTAACCATCTGATCCCTTACACCTCAACCAGAGCTACGCTCCAACAACCAGAAACGGTTAATAATTCCATCCACTCGCCAAATATTTTATGATTCCACCTGAAAATCCATTATTTCAGTAACTGCTCCTAAATTTTGGATTACTCTTCCCCTTCGCATTAAGCTAGAACCCTCCCTAGAAAAATTCCGATCCAGAATCAAAGCGTTCCTTTTTTTAAAGATGCCTCCAATACCTGAGCTCACCTTCTCTCCATTCAAGGACTTCCTATAGCACAGTTCAACAAATCGCTTCCATAGAAACAATCCCCTCCATCTTGTACCACCCTACCCACTTGTCCCCTTTTACATTTATTTATGTCTCAATTTATTTTTTTATTCCCTAATGTCCTTTCCCTCCTATCTGTCTTGTAACCCCTTCCTCATAGCGAATTTTAATTGTCATAGTTTGATTATTTTATTTTATATTACACATTTTTACACATTAATTCTTGTAAACTGTTTAGCTAATTCTTGATAGGCGGTATATCAAATGTAAAATAATCTTGAAACTCCCTTAATAATGGAGGAATAGCCTAGTGGATAGAGCCCTGGACTAACAACCATTGAAGCCGGGATTCAAATCCCACCACAGCTCCTACTAATCTTCCACAAGTCACATAACTGCCCCCCGCCCCCCCCCCCCCGAACAGGAAAACACCCAATATACCTGAATGTGACTCAACTTTGAGCTGCTACTAAAAAAGGTATGAGCTAACTGAAATCAATGGTTTATGGACTTTTCCTCCAAGAATTTGTCCAAACCTTTTTTTAAACCCAGCTATAATAACTACTTTTACCACTTGTTCTGGCAATGAATTCCAGAGCTTTTATGATAAATGAGAAAATATTTCCTCCTATTTGTTTTATATGAGGGTTGATTCATAAGTCATGGCAACTATTTTTTTTTTCTCTCGAAAATGCACCAACATTGGAACCAGATGAGAGATGAGTGCAGTTCTCGATTCCCTTTCTAATAAGTCCTAGAATTCTGATTGCCTTTTTGGCTGCTGCGGTTTGCTGAGCTGAAGATTTCAACATGACACCTAAATCCTTTTCCTTGGGGATGACTCGAACGTTGAATCTAGCATCATCATTGTCGCACACACAGAGCTAAATACCCACACAAGCTGCCATACACACAGATACACTTAACACTGCCTCGGCAAACTAGAACTTTATATTTGAATCTAATCCTTCGTTTTATATACCGCATCATCCCTGCAAAAGAAGGCTCAATGTGGTTTACAATAAGACTTTGCACAGTCCATTATTTTAAAAAGAAAATCCCTAGTCCGAAATAACAGAAAACAAGAAAGTTTTTAATCTATAAGAACATAAGAAGTTGCCTCCACTGGGTCAGACCAGAGGTCCATCACGCCCAGCGGTCCGCTCCCGCGGCGGCCCATCAGGTCAGTGACCTGTGAAGTGGTCTCTGACCATTCCTATAACCTACCTCAAGTTCTATCTGAACCCCTCTATCCCCTTATCCTCCAGGAACCTATCCAAACCCTTCTTGAACCCCTGTACAGAGTTCTGGCCTATCACATCCTCCGGAAGCGCGTTCCATGTGTCCACCACCCTCTGGGTAAAAAAGAACCTCCTAGCATTTGTTCTAAACCTGTCCCCTTTCAATTTCTCCGAGTGACCCCTAGTGCTTGTGGCTCCCCACAGTTTGAAGAATCTGTCCTTATTTACTCTCTCTATGCCCTTAAGGATTTTGAAGGTTTCTATCATGTCCCCTCTAAGTCTCCTCTTCTCCAGGGAGAACAGCCCCAGCATTTTTAACCTGTCAGCGTATGAAAATTTTTCCATACCTTTTATCAGTTTAGTCACCCTCCTCTGCACTCCCTCGAGTACCGCCATGTCCTTCTTGAGGTACGGCAACCAGTATTGAACACAGTACTCCAGGCGGGCGCACCATCGCGCGATACAGTGGCATGATGACTTCCTTCGTCCTGGTTGTGATACCCTTTTTGATGATGCCCAGCATTCTGTTTGCTTTCTTTGAGGCTGTCGCACATTGTGCCGATGGTTTCAGTGATGTGTCGACCATCACCCCCAGGTCCCTTTCAAGGTTACTCACCCCTAGCAGTGTTCCTCCCATTTTGTAGCTGAACATCGGGTTCTTTTTCCCTACATGCATGACCTTGCATTTCTCTACGTTAAAACTCATTTGCCACTTTTTTGCCCAGTCTTCCAGTCTCGTTAGGTCCCTTTGCAGGTCTTCACAGTCTGCCGTGTTTCTAACCCTGCTGCAGAGTTTGGTGTCATCAGCAAATTTGATAACCTCACATTTCGTCCCTGTCTCCAGATCGTTAATAAATATATTGAAGAGTAGAGGTCCCAGCACCGACCCCTGTGGAACTCCGCTCGTGACTCATTGCCAATCTGAGTATTGGCCCTTTACTCCGACCCTCTGTTTCCTGCCTGCCAACCAGTGTTTGATCCATCGGTGGATATCCCCTTGCACCCCGTGGTTCCACAGCTTTTTAAGTAGCCGTTCGTGAGGTACCTTGTCGAAGGCTTTTTGGAAGTCAAGGTAAATGATGTCTATGGATTCCCCCTTATCCATCTGGCTGTTTATTCCCTCAAAGAAGTACAGCAAGTTCGTGAGACATGACCTTCCCTTGCAGAAGCCGTGCTGGCTCGCCTTCAGTTGTCCATTGTTTTCTATGTGTTCACAGATTGTGTCTTTTACCATTGCTTCCATCATCTTCCCTGGAACCGAGGTCAAGCTCACAGGCCTGTAGTTTCCCTGGTCACCCCTTGATCCCTTCTTAAAGATGGGCGTGACATTCGCTATTTTCCAGTCCTCTGGGATCTCCCCAGTTTTTAGGGAGAGGTTACATCTTTGGCGAAGTATCTCTGCTATTTCGTTTCTCAGTTCTTTTAGTACCCTTGGGTGTATGCCGTCCGGGCCTGGTGATTTGTTGCTCTTTAGCCTGTCTATCTGTCTGAGGACATCCTCTTTGCTTACCTCTAGTTGTACCAGCCTTTCGTCGTGTTCTCCGTTTATAATCACCTCGGGTTCCGGGATATTGGATGTGTCTTCTCTGGTGAAGACTGACAAGAAGAATTTGTTTAACCTTTCAGCTATCTCTTTTTCTTCCTTTATCGCTCCTTTCCTGTCTCCATCGTCCAGTGGTCCCACTTCCTCTCTGGCTGGTTGTTTCCCTTTCACATACCTGAAGAAGGGTTTGAAGTTTCTTGCTTCTCCTGCCAGTCTTTCCTCATATTCCCTCTTTGCTTTCCTGACCTCTCGATGACATTCTTTCTGGTGTCTTTTGTGCTCTTTCTGGTTTTCCTTTGTTGGTTCCTTTTTCCATTTCTTGAAGGATGATTTCTTGTCGCTTATCGCCTTTTTAACTGCAGTTGTTATCCATGCTGGGTTTCTAGTTCGATTTTTTTTGCACCCTTTCCTAAACCTTGGGACACACAGGTCTTGTGCCTCGAGCACTGTGCCTTTAAGCAGTGTCCAGGCTTCCTTTACGGTCTTCACCTTCCCTGAGCTGTTATTGAGCTTTTTTCCTACCATTTTCCTCATGTCCTTGTAGTTTCCTTTTCTGAAGTTGAGTGCTGTCGTTGTGGTCCTTTTTACCTTTGATGTTCCCATGCTTAATTTGTACTGGATCATGTTGTGATCGCTGTTTACTAGTGATGCTAGTACCACCACTTCCTTTGCGGGTCCCTCTAGCCCGTTGAGGATTAGGTCTAGAGTGGCATCCCCTCGCGTTGGTTCCGTGACCAGCTGCTCCATGAAACAGTCCCTTATCGCCTCTAGGAATTTAGTTTCTCTCGTGCAATTTGAGTGCCCAATGCCCCAGTCTATTCCCGGATAGTTGAAATCCCCCATAACCACTACCCTTCCACTTTTACACACCTGCCTCAGTTCAGCCTCCAGGTCCAGGTCGTTTCCTTCTGGCTGTCCTGGTGGGCGATAGTACAGTCCCAATTTGATGTCAGCTCCTTCCCCTCCTGTCAGCTTAACCCATAGCGACTCCAGACTGTCTGCCCTTATTGTTGTTTCTGTTCTGGATGAAGGAATGGAGTCCTTTATATACAGTGCTATTCCTCCCTCCTTCTTGTGTGCCCTGTCCCTCCTGTAGAGTTTGTACCCTGGTAGGGCCACATCCCATTTGTTATCCTCTGTCCACCATGTCTCTGTGATTCCTATTATGTCTAGGTCCTTATTTCCGGCTATAACTTCTAGTTCCCCCATTTTAGTCCTTAGGCTCCTAGCATTTGTATATAGGCAATTTAATTCCCAGTTTGTTACCTTTTCTTTTGGATCTACTCTTGATTTGTTGTTCCTGCTGGTCTCCTCTCGTGCTGCCTCCTGTGGTGTGTCTATCCCATCCTCTGCCCGCTTCTTTGATCTTTGATAGCCCTCTGGTTCTAGTTCTAATTGCCTCTCGGGTCCCTGTGCTGCATTTTTGGGTTTATGTCCATAAAGTGTCCATTTTGTCTCTAGTCCACTATTGCCATTTTCTGTTTCAGTATCCTTTCTCGATACTGTGGTCTTTTTTGAAATATTTGATGGGTAGTGCCTGACCGCAGACTAATGGGTAATTCATTCCATAAAATAGTATGTTGAAAAGAGGAAGAACGGAAAACTTGACTTCTTGACTAAACACCTTTAAAAGATAGAAAAGACAGCTTATAAACAGTAGAAGCTCGATGGCCACTTTGTCGTGGCAGACCTAAAGGCAATGCTACGAATGAGTCACCTAATTGTCCATAAAATATTTGAAAAGCTAGACAGGTACATTTGAACTTGACTAAATAGGAAGCCAATGTAGTGATCTCAAGAGAGGCATGGCATGTTCACATTTATTTTTGTTACAAAAACATCTCACTTTCTATCTCTCTCATTCTCTTCCACCATCTCTCAGGGGCTGCCACTTCACGAGAGCACTGTCATGCTGCAAGAGAAGGAGATGAACGCAAACAGTGGGGATGTCTGGAAGCATCCCCTGTCTTCCGGGAAGATGCAGAAAACAGGGTGAGTCTGGGCTCTTAATATGCTTTAGTCAGTGTCTCCCAGAAATACCAACAAACTAGATCAAAAGCTCCACTCCCTTGATATATCAGAAACTGGAAGCCGATGAACAGTACGAGGGGTTTGGGGAGACTGTGAGGATCCAGTGGAGTAGTAAGGGGAAGGCAGCTTGTATTGTTTTTAAAATCCTATATGGTATTTTTACTCCTCTCTTTCCTTTATCTTGGAACGTTTACAGATTTTCCTTTGCAAGAGGTAATCAACTATTTAAATGATCTCTTCCTTCCAGGAAAGGGATAAAAGGAGTCAAGATTTTCACTCAATCTTTGATTTTTAAGCTTTCTCAACTTTGGAATGATCTTCCACTCCTTTTAAGGAGTTCCGTTCACTTCAACTTTTTCATAAATCTTTAAAAATCATTTTATTTGCTAAATACTTTGAAAATTAATCTTCCAAAACTTAGTCCCATTCCTCATGGTTTTTATTTGTAAGCTAACTATTGTAAACCGAACCGAGCTTTCTTGGACTGATGTCTCGGTATATAAAGCCAAGCCTTAGATTAGATTATCAGGGCTTTCCAAATCTGTCCTGGGAACCCTATAGCCAGATAGGTTTTCAGGATACCTGGCATGAATATGCGTGAGAAATGATTGCAAAAGGGGTGGGTGGGACACTGAGGGTAGTTTCTGTTTGTTTTTAATTGTATAATGTAACCGGCACTAGAGCCTAGCCACGAGACTCCACAGTGTCCCTAGTGGTTACAGTTAGAAAAAACTGCACCGGCTTGTGACTCAGTATGGAGTCACCCTGCAGAAACTGTATTAATAAGCAAAACAAATAGAAACCAGAACCAAAGCACACAGCTCCAGGGTTGGTTCTCTAAATGAATGGCAAAGTTCATGAATGGCAAAGTTCAAAACAAATAATGCAACTTGTAAACACAAAGAAGAAATATCCAAAAGGAAAAAAACTCTGGTTGCTTTCAGGATTTTCTCCTTATCAAAGTCAGTACTCTGCTCTGTGAACCTGCTCTCAACAGAGCTCCTTACAATAAGGCTTCCAAAAGTCCGCTCCTAGCAGGTTTCCTCAAAATGCAGTTCTCCTGCTATAATGTCTCCAACACACTCAGTCTCTGCACAAGCCTCCAGCTTATTTTATAGCACTGCTGGGTTCAGGGAAGTGTCTCTGGTTTGCTTGCAAAAGCACCAAACAGCTTTCAAAAATCCCTCCCGGTTTTTAGCAAACCTCTGCCTAGCTTTTTAAACAAACTGTGCTGAGAATCAGAACAGTGCAGTATCAAAATCTCACAGTTCAAACAGTCACTGTAACTGGCTGACTAAATCAAACACTCAGCCCAAAAATAGCAAACAGAAAAAAAAACCTCACAGTTCAGTCCCTGAAAAGGGTTGCCAAGCCTACTTCCATCAGCTCAGGGACCAGCTCTCCTTGCAACTCCAGTTGCATTTCCTCATCTGCTTCCAACAGCTCTGAAGTGGATCCAGCCTCTTCCACTTCCATGGGGTCACAAGTATGACCCTTGCTGGCGCTGGGAAGCTCCTCTTTAGGGACAGACCTGAGCTTCCTTCCTAACCTCCCCAGTAGCTTGCTAACCTCTTCTGGCTTTTCAAAAAGGGAGCCACACCCTGCTCTAGCTGAGCTTGCTCTCCCTTGGGCTTCTCTCCGGCTCCCCCGGTGGACATTAGGGAAACAGCCTCCCTGACTATTCCTGGAAGGAGGTTTAAAACCCCTGTCCCTAACCCTGCTGTGTGCATGGTAGTGAATGTGCGGGGTTTCCTCTTCCCCCTATTCTGGGTCGGTGGCATTCTCCAGCGGCTTCTCAGTACCCTTCCTTCCGGCTTTCCCCGGGACCTTGACAGGCACAGCGCTTGGCTGGTCACAATAAACCATTATGAGATTTTATGAGTTAATGATGGTATATATGATGAATGAATTAATAATACCTTGAGATAAATGGGCAATGCTACTGCTATTATTACTATTTAATATTTCTATAGTGCTGATAGACATATGCAGCGCTGCACTTTGACACATTTAAGAGACGGTCCTTGCTCAGTAGAGCTTACATCTAATTAACAGACAAGTAGGGAGAACAAGAGGGCACTCTCTAAAGTTGAAAGCGGATAAATTCCGTACAAATGTAAGGAAGTTCTTCTTCATCCAGAGAGTGGTAGAAAACTGGAACATTCTAATGGAATCTGTTATAGGAGAAAACACCCTCCAGGGATTCAAGACAAAGTTGGACAAGTTCCTGCTAAACTGGAACGTGCGCAGGTGAGGCTGGACTCATTTAGAGCACTGGTCTTTGACGTGGGGGCCGCCATGTGAGCGGACTGCTGGGCACAATGGACCACTGGTCTGACCCAGCAGCAGCAATTCTTATGTTCTTAGGAAGTTTCTCAGAGGGCTTAGGATGAAAGGGTTATGAGTTAAATGCATTCTCGAAGAGGTGAGCTATTGGTCTAGATTTTAAGACTCCCAGGGACAGAGCTTGACGTATTGACTCGGACAGTTTGTTCCAGGCCTATGGTAAAGCAAGTGAGAAGGAACATAGTAGAGGAGAGAGGTACAGATAAGAAAGACTTGGCCAATGAACAGAGTTCCCGAGGAGGAGTTTAAGGAGAGATAAGAGAGGAAAGAGATTGAGGAGCTAAAGAGCGAATACACTTGTAGGTCTATAAGAGGAGTTTGAAAGGTGATGGGCCTTAAGCGCGCGAGACAGGCGTGCACCGACAATTCAGTGCAAGACTTCAGCGTGCCGCAGGAAAACCTTCTTTTAAAGGGCTCCGATGGGGGGTGTGGGGGGAACCCCCACTCTACTTAATAGGGATCGTGCTGCCGTGTTGGGGGGTGTGGGGGGGATCACCCATATTATACTGAAAATTTAACTTTTTCCCTAAAAAATAGAGAAAAAGTTAAGTTTCCAGTATAATGTGGGGTTACAACCCCCCCCAACACCAGCACAATCACTATTAAGTAAAGTGTGGGGGTTCCCCACCAACACCCCCCGTCGGAGCCCTTTAAAAGAAGGTTTTTCTGTGGCGCGCGTCTGTCTCTCGCGCTTAAGACTATGAACCATTTGAACTGTATGCGGAAGTGGATGGACAGAAGAGGGATGATGTGAGCTTAGCAGCAGCATTCTGAATGGATTGGAGGGAAGATAGGTGGTTATGTGGGAGGCCTGAGAGAAGCAGGTTGCTATAGTTTAGGCGAGAGGTGAGGAGGGTGTGGAAAAGTGTTTTAGTAGTGTGCTGAGAGAGGAAGGGTCAGATTTTTGTGATGTTATAGAGAAAGAAATGACAGCTTTTGGTGGTCTGTTGGATTTGTGAAGAGAAGAGTCAAAGAGAACACCAAGGTTGAGCTAAGGAGACTGAGATAGTGGGAGGGGGGGGAGGGGAGAAGTAGGTCAATCTTAGCCATGTTCAGTTTTAAGTGGCAGTGGGACATTCTCATCTGGCTCTGTAGCAACTGCTTACTCTGCTGTACATGTAATGCATTATGCATGTCTTTGTAGGGACTGCAAGGGCTTCCACCTTTCCCTCTGAGTAGGGTTACATGATGTCCAGATTTACCCGGACATGTCCTCTTCTTAGAGGACTGTTGGGTGTCCGGATGGATTTTGGAAAACCCATCAGTTTGTCTGGGTTTTGGAAGGCCCTGTGTAAAAACCCCTAGTGGTGATATGATGCAATTACATTATAATTTAATTATTACAATTAAATGTAAGAGATGTTATAATCACGGTCAGACGTTTCAATAGGGTTTCCCCTTCAATTCACACCAACACAGAGGTTAAACATTTACCCCCCCTTAACAAAGCTGCACTAAGGGCTGCCGCTGTGGTAAATACCCTGAAGCCCATATGGATGTAAAAGGCTTCGGAGCTTTTGCTGTGCAGCTTCGAAAAAGAGGAGGTTAAATATTTGTATTTATTTGTTGCAACTTAAAAAATCCAATAACAATTGAAGGTGAAAGAAAACTAAAAAAGTATGTCCAATAATTGTTGTTATTAAATGTTTAAATGAGGTAAATTAAATTTAAATATAAATGAATAGTAAAGCTAATTTACCATTCACGTATAATCAAATTTACTTTGATCACACTATTATAGTTAGTGATAATATTCAAAGCTAAAACATGTCATGCCTTTCAGCCTAATACCAACTTTTTTCTAGGATATCCAAAAGCACAGGTAAGTATTTTACTAGATGACTCTCTTAAAACCAGAGTGTTTCTCAGCCCCAAAGTTCAATAAAATACAAAAAAGTGTATATCTGTGTGCGCACAAATTTTTTTAAAACCTGTTTTCATCAGTATTGCCACTTTCTTGTGTTGGGTACCACTGAGTTGTTATCCTATCACCTGTCTGGAACTAACAGCTTCTCTGAAGAATGTTTGCTACTATCTAAACTAAACTAAACTAAACTAAACCTTAGGTGCAGAGCTCGGCACGGTTTACAGAAGTTAAGAGGAAAGGAACTACAATGAAGGGATATAGGAGAGGGACTGAGAAGATAGAGAGGGACAGGGTACTGGAGAACGGGAGGTGATTAGATTTTTGAAAAGAGCCAAGTTTTCAAGTGTTTGCGGAAGGATTGGAAGGAGCTAGAATTTCTGAGCGGGGATGAGAGGTTGTTCCAGAGTTCTGTGGTTCTAAAGGGGAGGGATGTTCCAAGGTTTCCTGCGTGAGATATATCTTTTATAGAGGGGAAAGATAGTTTCAGTTTTTGGGAGGGTCTAGTGGAGTGTGGGTTTGAGGAATTCCAAAAGAGTGGGATAACAAATGAAAAGAAGCAAACCCTAACCTCTCTGGATGAATGCAGGCTAAAGTCAGTGCAAAAGAACAGATAATTCTTTTATTCCTAAATTGACCCACAAACACACAGAAACTCTGCAGCTATAAATCATTTCCTCACCAATAACTTGTGCTGCATTAAATTCTCTGCTTTCCTTTAGCTCACAGTAATGGTTCTGAGGCTCTTAATGATAGAGTTGCTATTATATGCAGCTTTCCCCAAGTTTACTGCTGCAGACTCTGTCTCTCATCTCTCTGCAGTTCACAGGCTCTATGCATGGACCCATCCCCCAAGCAGCTCACATTATTTCCCTAATCTAATCTAAATCTTGGATTCATATATTTATTTATTTAAGGCATTTATATACCACCTATCAAGGCTATCTAAGTGGTTTACAATCAAGTACTCAAGCATTTTCCCTATCTGTCCTGGTGGGCTCACAATCTATCTAATGTACCTGGGGCTATGGAGGATTGAGTGGCTTACCCAGGGTCACAAGGAGTAGTGTGGGATTTGAACCTACAACCTCAGGGTGCTGAGGCTGTAGCTCTAACTACTAGGCCATTCCTTCTTTCATCCCTCCTCCTTCATCCCTTAAAAGAAAGGACTTGATTCGGTTTACACAATTAGATTACAAAGAAAGAGAAGCATTATTGCTCATTGAGACTGTTGCCTAAAAAATGATGTAAGTGCTCCAAAATTATTTTTTTTTTTCTTCCTGTTACATCCGATTCTGCCAGAGCTTGGGGCTGCAGATATGACATGATGACATCACACACATGTTTGCATGCTTGTGATGTCATCATGTCACATGCTTGGAGACGAGGTTTGTGTGGGGACAGAAAGGGGTGTGGCGTGGCCACATCTCCGCTTTTTTACTTTAACAAATATGGTAACCCTACCTCTGAGCAGCCCAAATCAGAATTTATCTCATGTACATTCTTTGAGGGCATCCCTGGGTACCATCCTACGTCTGTACACATCCCAGAGCCAGGCTTCCCTAGACATGTACAGGCTTTATTCTTATGGTTCCAGAAACAGAAAGAGAAACTGAAACCTAAGACAACAGTAAAAAAAAAAAAGTACCTTCCCTTCTTTGGGAGCGGAAACACCAAGGGAGACCTGGTTACAAATATACTGGTTATGGCCATTTGAATTCTTTTTTTTTTTTTGAACTTTATTTAGTTTTTAATGCCAACAAAAAGTGCAATACAATTTATATACAAATAATGATAATCAACCAAGCACTTATAATCAATCAGTATCTATACAAAAGATAAAAATTCCCTCCCCCAACCATCATTACCATCAGGAATAATACCAAAGCAAAAGATATACCTCCCCCCCCCCCCATGCTCCCCCCCTGGATGTGTGGGTGAAAAAACAACGGAAAATAAAGATAAAGGACAACTATAGCAAATCTACAAAAGGCGTCAATGGATCCCAAACTAATTTGAATATCTTATTATGCCCCAGCATGTCAGCATTCATTTTCTCATATTTATAAGTTAAACATAAGCTCTCCCACCAAAAAGGAAAACTAAGGTGATCCCAATTCTTCCAATTGCGAATAATCATTTGCATGGCTATCCCGGTCATAATAAGGAAAAGCCGGCATTTGAATTCATTGGAAAATCGGGTCCCCAGGTATAAAGAACTCTCAGCTGCAAGATTTTGATATCATTCACCTTTTTCACTCTGGAAAAGGTACAGCTACCAGACCACCCTGCAGTTGCTGGGATTAGATGAGGAGAAACATGACGACACCAAGAACCCCGTTATGTTGCATGGGGCCTACCTGTCTTTCCTTTATCTGCGCCACCTGAGGATTCGAGAACTTCAGGTAAGGTGGAGAGAGGAATTTATTACATACTGTAGTTCTTTCAGGAGTATGTGAGGCGATTAGAGCAATGAACAAAACCCTTCCTCCCTCAGGCATTTGCTTATTTCTGATCGGAAGAAGAAGGGGTTACCTTTGAAGCTAATCATAAACTGCATTAAGTTGGTTCATTAAAAAAGTTATTGTTTTTCCTTTGCTTTTGTTTTATTTCTACGTATTACCCTGAAGAGTGTATTAACATGGTCACCATACCATTTCTCTGTGATACAGTGTTTCCCCGAAAATAAGACAGTATATTATATTAAGTTTGGGCCCAAAAAACGCACTAGGTCTTATTTTCTTCATGTACGATGATCATCTCTCCCTTCCTCTCCTTCACCCCAATTCTTCCTCTTTCCTTTCTCTCCTCCACATGTGCAGCATTTTGCCTTCCCTCTGCAACATCTTTCTATCCCTCCCTCCCATCCCCCTGTGCAGCAGAACCCTTGCACTGTGCACAGCATCTTTCTATCCCTCCCTCCCTCCCATCCCTCGTGTATCAGAACCCTTGCCCAGCTTCTATCCCTCCCTTCTGTACAGCTGCAGCAAACCCTTGAGTAGCCCTCCCTCCGCCATGCAGCCGAACCCCCGCTGACCATTCCATCCTTCCTTCTCTCCCTCTCATCCAAACCCTGCTGGCTGCAAGACCTGCATACTTCCCTCCACAGAGCAGCATCGGCAGCAATCTAAACAGGCTACTTTGCGGCCTTCTCCTGCTGGGGCCTTCTCTGCGCCATGTTGCTGATGACATCATCAGTGATGCAGCAGAGGGAATGCCCCTGCGGCTGTTTAGAGTGCTGCTGACGTTGCTTTGTGGAGGTAGGTAGTAAGTCTCATGGTTGGAGGGTCGGCAGGATTTGGACGGGAGGGAGAGAGAGGGAAAAATGCTTGAGTACCTGATTGTACAACTGCTTAGATAACCTTGATAGGCGGTATATAAAATCCTAATTAAAAAAAAAATATATATATATATGGAAAGATGGGAGAGTCAGCAGGGGTTCAGCTGCATGGCAGAGGCGGATGCAGGGGGAGGAGGGGCGGGGGGAAGTGCTGCTGCTGGCGAATCCAGGGATTAGGGCTTATTTTCGGGGAAACACGGTAATAGATAAACCTAGGTTTACCAGATGTCTGGATTTCCTCAGACATGTCCTCTTTTTGAGGATCTGTCAGAGGTCCGGGCGGCTTTTCATTTTAACAACTTTTGTCCAGGGAAACCAGACATCTAGTAACCCTGCAGCAGCTCAACCTATCTGGATTTGTGTTGCCTCTCCACCCCTATTTCCACACACCTATCCAGAGTCCTGTTGGTTCTCCAGTTCCTCCCCCCCCCCCTTTGCACACCTATCTGGAGTCATCCTCCCTCTCCAGCCCCACCCCGCGCACCTATCTGGAGTCCTGTTCCCTCCCTCCCCCACCCCCCTTGGGATCCTGTGCTTGCTCACCTAGCTCTTTTGTAACTCTTCAGCCATCAGCGTCAGTAAACTAAACATGCTGCATTCGCCAACCCGGAAGAGAAAAAGCTTCCGGGTCGCCAATGGCAGTATGTTTAGTTTACTGACGCTGATGACAGCTGAAGAGTTACAAAAGTACCGGGCGAGAGAGCACAGGATTGGGGTGGGGAGGGGTAAGAAAGCCAGGGGATGGGGAGGAAAGAGAAGGAGCAGATAGAGAAACCAGACCACAGGAGGAGGGGAAGGGAAAGAGAGAGATTTCAGACCACTAGATGAGGAAAGAGGTGGAGGGAAGAAGAGAGAGATGTCAGACCACTAGATGGGGAAAGAGGTGGAGGGAAGAAGAGAGAGATGTCAGACCACTAGATGGGGAAAGAGGTGGAGGGAAGAAGAGAGAGATGTCAGACCACTAGATGGGGAAAGAGGTGGAGGGAAGAAGAGAGAGATGTCAGACCACTAGATGGGGAAAGAGGTGGAGGGAAGAAGAGAGAGATTTCAGACCACTAGATGGGGAAAGAGGCGGAGGGAAGAAGAGAGAGATGTCAGACCACTAGATGGGGAAAGAGGTGGAGGGAAGAAGAGAGAGATGTCAGACCACTAGATGGGGAAAGAGGTGGAGGGAAGAAGAGAGAGATTTCAGACCACTAGATGGGGAAAGAGGTGGAGGGAAGAAGAGAGAGATGTCAGACCAGGGAAAGGAAGGACTCCGTAGTACCATAATTATGGGGTTGGGATCTGGGGCAGAGCTTGGGCACCCCCAAACAAAAAGTTTACATATAATATGTAAAGAAACCACTTTGATTGTCACCACAGAAGGGCAGTGTATCAAATCCCACCCCCTACGCCTATAAATTGAGTCTTGCCATTTGTTTGCCTAGATTTTGGAGCCTAATTTATGGGTCTAGTTTGGAAAGTCCTAGCTTCTTTTTCCTGCCTGCTGCCTTTAGCCTTACCCCTGCTTTTGATGATTCCTGACCTGTGACCACATCGTCATGTACTCTGCTTTTTGCAGCGTCTCTGCCTGGGGATCCTAAACTACTTCCGATCTGTTGAGCGGAGCTTGACCATCAGCATTTGTGGCCTCACGCTGAGTGCTGGGAAGCTGGTATCTACCCCTGGAGACCAACCCCGCTGGGTGGATGCAGCTCGAGGGGGCTCTGGCACTGCCGGAGGTCTGGGATCTCATCAGTATATGCACTCCACACCTGCTGACTTCCAGGTAGAGCCCGTCTTACAAACGAACCCAGGTACCGCAGTGCTTCTCTATGCTGAGGGACCCAAGGCCAGGTATGTAATTCTTGCCCTCCTCCCCAGGTGCAGAGTGCGCAGTTCATGGAGTTCTCGGAGGTGGACAATCACGATGACTATTACAGCGTGGATAGCGACAGCTGCATGCACACGCAGGACCAGCGGGGGGCTTACATTGTGTACGACGTGGCCTTGTGTGACCTGAAAGAGCTGGAAGAGCAGCTGCTGCTGGTGGCCACTCAGTACATGGAGAGCGAGAGAAGTATGGAAGGCGAAGGGTCCCCGTCTGTCCTTTAACGCAAATCCTTTGGTGTGGTATGGAATCTATAGTGGTTCAGAACCAAAACACTCCACAGATTTTGTATTTAGAAACAGAGAAAATGGCTTATCCAGTCGGCCTAGCCATGCCATCTACTATTCCTTCGAGATCGAATGTACTTATGCCAAGCTTTCTTGAATTCGGATACCTTTTACGTCTCCAACGAGAGGCTGTTCCACAAATTCACTATCCTTTTAGTGAGAAATACCGGCTACACTGAGCTTTCTTAGTCCTCATTGTGATGTCACCAGGCATTGTTAAAGGCGCCTTGCTATTGGTGGAACTAGAGCACATTGTGATGCCACCAGGCACTGTTAAAGCCTCTTTGCCATTGGCGGAGATAGCCTGATGTCACTAAGGCTCCCAGCCTGCAGTAAACACATCAAAGCCCATTGGGAATGACTGGGCTTCAGTGCTGGGGGTAAATATGTGTTATAGCTTCAGATAGGAAGTTTATTAATCTTTAGATATTTTTCCTTATTAAAAAAAACCTTTGTAGTTTTAAAGGCACACACCTAAGAATTCTGAAACATGTAAATGTATAAATATTATATAGTATAATAACTTATAAATACACAAACTCTTTTCAGAATGCAAAGTGTGAGCCCTTAATAAATCCATAATACCAAGCTAGAAAATAGAGCAAAGAGCATTTGGAGGAGCACAGCGGTTATTTGCCTCAACCCCTGATGCAACTCAGGGACTTGGGTTCTGGCGCTTGGATGTTACATATGAGAAGTGGAAATGTATCTTGATAAGGAGATGCAGTATTTGAAGGGACAGTATCTCTGTGCCTTTTCTCACATTTGGTCAATTGAGACTATATTATGCAAAAGTTTTTACATATTTGATCTTGCTTGGGTTTCATCATAACATCACAGCCATTATAACCCAAGGAGATTGCTCGGCCATTGTATTTAAGTGACAGTCAAGATTACAGCTTTGAATACAGCTGTGTTGATGGCTCATAAGTCTGGAATGAAAGAAACATAGAAACATGACAGAGGCCAAATGGCCCATCCAGAATGCCCATCCACAACATCTGCTATCTCCTCCTCTCCCTAACAGATCCCACATGCCTGTCCCATGCTATCTTGAATTCAGATACAGTCTTCATTTCCACCACCTCCCTCATCTACCACCCTTTCTGTAAAGAAGTATTTTCTTAACATTATTCCTAAGCCTATCACCTCTTAACTTCATCCTATGCCCTCTCATTCCGGAGTTTTCCTTCCTTTGAAAAATACTCACCTCCTGTACATTAAAGCCACAGAGATATTTAAACGCCTCTATCATATCCCCTCTCTCCTGTCTTTCCTCCAGAGTATTACAACACACACTCACAAAATGTCAAAAGCCAAAAACCCTAATACTCAAAAAGGATGAGACAAAGAAAAAATATTTTTTGGACTAAATTAATGACTCAAATTTTCACATTTTCTTCTTCATCGTCCTATAATTTATTCAAATTGATTGATCCTTTATCCTCTTCATACCACTCGTATTATACATTCATCATCAACTGGAAATCCACACTGCAGTTGGAATCATTTATAAAGATAACCCGGGGACAAGGTCAGGCACCAATGAATCATGTTGAGTGGGAGAGGGGCAGAACGAGCCGCGTTCCTAGCCTTCTATGGAAGGGCTTCGAGTAAATTTGATGTGATCAATCCGTTTGTACATCTCCTGATGAAGCTCAGTTTTCAGTGAAACGGAGACACTCCGTAGAGCTTGTGATCATCATCCCATTCGTAGTAATAGATCTGTAATCACTTCAACTGTTATAAGGAATTACTAACAAGCTAAGTACTTTTAATATTCATACAATGAAAGTTAAATAGAAGTACTGGTTGCTTATAGGGAGATTGTTGAAACCAGTGATAGCTCGCATTGGGCAGTTATGATTTAGTTCTAAAAGTCAAACTGCTGCGAGCACTTGAGGTTTCCTTATCCCCTGGTTATCTTTTATAAATGATTCCAATTGCAATGTGGATTTCCAGTTGATGATGAATGTATAATACGAGTGGTTTGAAGAGGATAAAGGATCAATCAATTTGAATAAATTATAGGAAGATGAAGAAGAAAATGAGAAAATTTGAGTCCAAAAAATATTTTTTCTTTTCCTCCAGAGTAGACGTATTAATCTAAGTCTGTCCCCATACGATTTATGACAAAGACCACAAACCAATTTTGTATCAGCTCTTCCAATTTTCACTTAAAATTATCAGTCAGCATAATGTTCAGGATTTTCTGTACACTGTTGCAATTGTATCCTGTTTTGGTAATAACTGACTGGACTCTCTTCCCTTTGGGTGTTGTGCAAGGCTTCCGATCACACAAGCGGGAGTCGGGGGATGAGGCAGTGGCGAGCTGGGCTCATGCTATGGTGGATCGTTTTGCAGTGCTGCTGGACCTGTGGTACTGGGAAGCCACTCTGCTCAAAGACAAGCAACAGGTACAGGGGGGACAGCCGTAAGGGCTGAGGTGATGTATGTGTTACACTATACCATAGAGCTTTGGGCACAGAGGCCTGGATTCTCAAAATGGTGCTGTTCACAAAGCACCTAAGTGTTTTAATTGGCCATTAACAGTGCAGTAATTGACTGCACCGTTAAAAAAAAAACAATTAAAAGCTAAGAAAATAAAATAGATGCCACAAGGCACTTATAAAAAAAAAAAAGCGCCTGAATCGCACCTACGTAGATGCTTACTGGCATCGAACGTCATAAGAGGCGTGGTTATGAGCAGGGTTGACGTTCGGCGCTGCTAAGCGTGATTCTTCATCGAATATAGGCCTTTAAAACGCAGCATCTAGCTTTGACACAGACCGCAGTTTTCAAAACGGCACTGTAGTTTGAGAAATGTGTGACCGGCGTCGGCCGATTCTGGTGCCGTTTTGAGAATCCAGGCCAGGTGCCGCTCTGGTCAATTATCAGTCAACCGCTAGGTGTCCTTTATAGTATCAGCCTATTGGTGCCTAAGTGTGCTTGTGGTAGGAACCAGTATATTAGGCCAGGGTATTCTGGGGGAAGGGCTGTGGCAATATTGAGACAATGATTTGTTACCGCTCCAGGTATTTATTTCATGCCTGTCCTGAACTCCCTCCCATCCGGCCAAGCCATCGCAACCGTCCTGGCTCAGGACACCACAGACTGCAAGCACCTCCTGGAGCTTGGAATTTCTGCATGCCAAGTTTGGCCATTAGGTGTCACTGTTGTGTGATGGCTGGGGTTCCCTCTCCCTGAGGGCTGTGGGCACTGTCTCTGCAGTATTCCCCACTCCTCCTTGTCTCAGTCTAGCTTGGGAAGTCTAGTAGGCCAGTTCCAAGGTTCCTATGATTAATCCCCCACACGTCACTTTCTCTATATATTGATTTATGTAGCCCGTCCTCCCAAAAGAGCCCTCAACGGGTTATAGGAGTACATACATAGCGTAGTCGAGACAAACATGGACAAGACGTATTTGGAGTTATGGAAAATAGAGAACATCTGAGATACACTAGGTAACTATGCTGTACATGCTTTGTTGAGGAACTTAGCGCTATGGCCTAGTTGGTCTTTTCATGGCCTTCCTAAAGTTCCATAGGACGTCCAGCTCGCCGATGGAGACATTTGGTTCCACAGTTTGGGTATGAAGTGCGCGTAGGCATGTCTGCGGGCTGATTCTGTTTTGAGGTTGCATCCAGGGGGTAGGGACAGTCATCTTTCTTTCTTCGTGTATCTGCCTCTCCCCCATCTCTTTTCTTGACATCTCACACTCTCTACTTCTTCCCTTGGTTTCTCTCCTTTTCTGTGGTATCTAGCTCTCTCCATCCCTCCTTTACTGTTGTTGTATTCCTCCTGCAATATTGCTCTGGGGATTCCCCTAACTGCTATCACCTTAGCTTTCACTGCCACATAGGAATTTTGCCTTCATCATCTCATGTATTTATTTATTTACAGGCAGGTTCTTCCTTCAGTTGTCTCTGACAGGGAGCTCTAGTTAATGAACACCATGCTAATGCCCAAGACCAGAGTTTATTTATTTAAAACATATATTACCTGCACTATCCACAGATCTAGGCAGGGTACAATTAAAACACCCATAAATTGAGAAATAAAAAGTTACAACAGCAAAAATGGCCTTCAAGGGTAGATTCTGCAACATTAAGGCCCCTTTTATGAAGCCGCCTTTGCCTGTCTAGATGACCTAAAGTATGTGGGTGACCCTGTTTCACTTTGCTCATGGAAGCCTGTCCTTAACCTGCCCTCTCAGCTTCTTGACAGCTATTACGAAGCTTACCAGCATGCCGTGGATCCAGAAGAGAGATTTGGTTTGGCACAAGTAATGACCAAAATCATGTATCGACGGCCACGCTTTGACTTTGGCAGGCGCTATTTTGTGAGTTCGTACCAGGATGAGTGCTTCTGCCTCCAGCTCCACCAGCAGCTCGTCAAGGATGTGTTAAACAAGCAGGTATTAGATAGCAGGGTTTGATTTATTCATCTCACAGACACGAAATACAGCGCAGTTTCCATAGCTAGAACTGTCATGGCACCCACTGCCTGTTTGTAGTTTTACAACCACACTCAAAGCGGTTTACTACAGGTACTTCAAGCATTTTCCCTCTCTGTCTCAGTTGTCTCACAATCTGTCTAATGTACCTGGGGCAGTGGAGGATTAAGTGACCTGCCCAGGGTCACAAGGAGCAGTGCGGGGTTTGAACCCACAACCTCAGGGTGGGTGTAGCTCTAACCATTTATGCCACAAAAAGGCTGTTGGGTATTTCTGGGTTTTGAACACATATCCCAAGGAATTGGGTTTTATAACAAATATTTCTCTGCTATGTCATAATCACTCATAGCTTATGGCCTAAATCTAAATGCAGAGGTATAAGAAAATGATTATTTTCTGCTAGGGTCCATGTGCGTGTCTGTTAAGGGCACTGAGAAGATTGAACAAAACAACTGGAAGGGTTATTAGGGATTCTACATAGAGAAGGTGGGGGGATTACATTACATTAGTGATTTCTATTCTACCATTACCTTGTGGTTCAAGGCGGATTACATAAGGTCCTGAAGGCGGGAGGTCTTCCCTTGCTATCTGAGTTTCGCCTTCATTGATCCTGGTGTTGAAGGAGAGATTAAACTCCTGTCCTTGCTGCCTTACCAACCAAGGATCTTGTCTTATCTGTTGCCACTTCTCCAAGTCACAGTCTTGGAGATGCATCAGGAAGAGGGACCTCCATAACTCTGATAAGAATTACAGCCATTTCATGGCCCCTGATTGAAAGGGTCTTAGGTATGTTTCAGCTTCAGCATCCACTTCAGCCATGTACACCATATTCACAGATTGATACCCAGCGAGAGTATGTCCAGAAGATTTGGCGAGGAGGGCAGAAAGGGGGTGTTGCAGAGTTTGGTCTTCCCCTGAACGTCATTTCTAAGCAACTGGTCTCCATTAACAACAGCCGGTAAGTCTATTCTCCCATCACTCCTCCAGAAGGAGAGTTTGATCTCAAGTGACTAGTTGCTCCCTGGTATTTCAGATGGATCCAGCAGATGAAATCTCTTTGTAGGCTTTGGTGGCGATGCCAGGCTGAGCAGGGTGCCCCAGAGGACAGCTGCGATGCTCTGTTCTCTGTTATATAGCTAGGATTGGCTAGGGTTGCCAGATTTTCCAGTTGAAAAATCCAGACCCTCTACACCAGCGGTCTCAAACACGCGGCCCATGGGCCGCATGCAGCCCCCCAGGGACTATTTTGCGGCCCACAATCTGTCTCCACAAGCGGTCTCCAATCTACTTCCCTTCCAACTGCCCTCCCCCAAGCCACCGCAATCGGGGAACAAGCCAGCGCCCGAGGTCTTACTTCTCCCTGCCCTCCCCCAAGCCACTACCATCGAGTAACAGGCCGCCACCGCCGCAATCGGGGAACAGGCCGCGCCGAGGTCTTAACTCTGGACTTAACTCTGGACAAAGTGCCAGGTTTTGAAAAGCTGTCCGGAATCACGGACATGTCCTCAAAAGGAAGACATGTCCGGGGAAATCCGGACGTCTGGTAACCCTAGGCTTGACTCCATCTTTCCCAATTCCTTTCTCTGTTCTCTTAATTCAGCAACATCTTCAAACCACCAACCCAGTGGCGTAGAGAGGGAAGGAGGCGTCTGGGGTGACAGTACCCAGATTCACTGCGCCATGCGCCCCCTGCCCTCCCCCTCAGCGTATCTCTTCAAATGACCGCCATCAGCGGGCAGCGTCTTCAGCTCTCCCTCTGACATCACTTCCTGGATGGATGATCATTTGAAGAAGTAGGTAGGTGGGTGGAGAGGAGGAGAGGGGCTGGTGCCCTCGCCAAGACAGCGCCCGGGGCAGTCTGCACCCCTCTCGCTACAACACTGCACTCCCAGCCCCCAGCCCCTGATTTTTAGCCAGTAGAGCCACACTTGCCAGACAACAGAAGCAAGAAGGATTGACCTCATCTTAGAAGGGTCAGTGGCAGCCATATCCTTTTGGCCCAGCAACCTCCTTTGGTGTCACTACCAGTGGCACAGACTTCTCTTCCCCCTCCCTTCCCCACCCTGTTTCCAGGTAGTCCAACCATTGCAAACCTTCAGTCAGGGGTCACAGATAAAAGGTTCCTTCGAGAGCCCAGCACGAGTGCATCCTACGTCTCACTAATAGGCATGATCAGTGTGCAGTATTTGTAACTCGCAAGGGTGATAGGCGCCCATCTTCCGCCCCTCCACCTCCACCTCCACCTTCTCCTTCCTTGCCCCATACCTCTGTAACTCCCAACCTTCTGTTGTGCCAGCGTCTGCTCTTCCTCTGATGTCACTTTCTAGGCACAGGTCCAGCGCCTCAACTGCCTCTCCGCTGCAGGGATCTTGGTCGGGATGGTGTGGGAGATGAACTTTGCCTCTAGACATCCCTAGCAGCGCTAAACTGAACGAGTGAAACTTCGAGCCTGAAAGGAGCTGTGCCCTACTTTGGTTCTCCTTATTCTAACTTGCATTTGCACTACGGGACAACCTATGGTGCACTTAACTTTTGAGCTGCTGCCACTGAATCTGATTTAGTGCCACCTGATTTACGGCTAATTTAACTATTAATTTAACTGCTATTGAATCCAATTTAGTGCTATCTGATTCACTGCTAATTAATTAACCTAGAAATTGGAAATAACAGAAACACCAAATAGCTACTAGGACAAGAAGGAGTCATTTTAATCTGCAAGCATGAATTTCCTACTGATTTTACTAATCTATTTAATAAGGGACAACATTAAGGATGTTAAGTAGAGAATGACACGGTGACAAAATTCATCACCGTTCCCGTCCCTGCGGATAACCGCGGGAAACCATCTTCATGTCATTCTTTAAGGAGAGAGGGAAGAAGCAGAGTATGAATGGCCACAACCACTGACCCACAAGCTTTGCTTTGAAGAATGCTGGTGTAGAAGGACTGAGGTTGAAATAGACACTAGAAAATGACATGGGATTATTTCCCGCGGTTATCCGCGGGGACGGGAACAGTGATGAATTTTGTCTCCGTGTCATTCTCTAATGTTAAGTCACTCTATCTACAGCTACACTCAGCCCATTATCCTGACCTACCCACCAGGCTTATAATTAACCAACAGGAAGACAGAGCAAACCATATTAATGTAATCTCGAGCAACGGTTAGACATCAACGTACCCTAAAAAAAAAAAGGATAAGGGAAATAAAACCCATCAGAACCACTACATCTACCAAACCTATCACATCCACTTCCGTTCCCTGTGCATATCTTAACACCAGATCTGTCAGGAATAAAGCATTTTTAATTAAAGATTGGATCATCAGCAAGCAAATAGCCTGTCTTTTCCTAACGGAAACGTGGCTATTGTCTGAAGATGACCCAATAATAAATGATCTCCTACCAGATAATTTTAAAATTCACACGCTAAATCGTGATGGAAGAAGAGGGGGAGGATTAGCAATTGTTTCTAAGGAAGGATTTATAGTTGAACTATTGGATTCCAAATTGACCAATCAATTAGAAATATTAGCCTGTAAAATTAGCAATAAGGAACTAGAAGATTCCCTTTCTTGTATATTATTCTATATTCCGCTGAAAAGCTGGCCAAAAGCTAAAGAGGATTTTTGCGAATTTGTCCTACATAACTCAATCACTTTATCACATAATTTAATTGCAGGAGACATAAATTTACATTTCGATGAAGTGGACAATCCAGAAGCGAAAGACTTTAAAAACTTTCTATTAGAGAATGACACGGTGAAAAAATTGGTCCCCGTCACCGCCCCGTCCCCGTCTCACCATCCCCGTCACCGCCCCATCCCCGTCTCACCATCCCCGTCACAGCCCCGTCCCCGTCTCACCATCCTCTTCACCGCCCCGTCACCGCCACTGCCACCCCATTCACCACCCCGTCACCGCCACTGCAATCCCATTCACTTTTCTTTATTTACGTATAAAAGAAACATTCTTTAAAACTTTAAAACTTAGTTAAATATTAGTTAATAACTATACAAAAACAAAACACGCAGAGAAAAAATTAATTAATATAAATTCTCAAAACTGACACATTTTGATCACTAAATTTAAAATAGTTATTTTTCATATAGTTTTTCAATCACTAATCTTCCACCACCCCTGGGGCTAGCAATGCAAAAACAAACACGACATGTACTTTAAATGCTTACAATGTTAGCCTATATGGTAAGTAGACGCGGCCGCTGTACCTAATCGCGGCAAAGATCTCCCTGCCGTGATTAGCATAGTGACCGCGGCTACGGCTGCAAGTCTCCCCTCCCCCCAGCGATCACGGCAGGAGGGCACCCAACCCCTCCTGTAGACCCCCCCCAACGGCCCTCCCGACAATCGCAGCAGAAGGGTACCCAACCCCTCCTGCCGGTCCTCCCAATGGCCTCCCCTAAGATCGCCGGCAGGAGGGTACCCAACCCCTCCTGCTGGACCCCCCCCCAACGAACCCTCCCACCCCGGAACCCCCTTAGTCTTACTTTCCAAGTTGGACCGGACGGCTCCTCACACGTATGGCCAGCAGGCTTGCCTCCGTCCAAATGAGGCGGGCCCGCCCCTACCCTGCCCAACCCACATGATCCTAAGGCCTGATTGGTCTAGGCACCTAAAGCCACTCCCGCTATAGGAGGGGCCTTAGGTGCTTGGGCCAATCAGGCCCTAGGATCCTGTGGGTTAGGCAGGGGAGGGGAGGGGCGGGCCCGCCTCATTTGGACGGAGGCAGGCCTGCTGGCCAGACGAGCGAGGAGCTGTCCGGTCCAACTTGGAAAGTAAGACTAAGGGGGTTCCGGGGTGGGAGGGTTCGTTGGGGGGGGGTCCAGCAGGAGGGGTTGGGTACCCTCCTGCCGGCGATCTTAGGGGAGGCCATTGGGAGGACCGGCAGGAGGGGTTGGGTACCCTTCTGCTGCGATTGTCGGGAGGGCCGTTGGGGGGGTCTACAGGAGGGGTTGGGTGAAATGAGGAGCACGGTGAAACACAGGTAAATAGCGGTTCCTAGAAGGGGGTACATTGGCCCGCGGGGACAAACCTGTTCACCGTTTCCGCGGTCGGTGAATGGCCTTGTCCCCGTCACCGCAGCGACTGCTAGTTTTCTTCCCCGTTTTCGGCGGTGACCCGCGGCTTAAATGCGGTGGCCGCGGGTAAACCGTCACCGTGTCATTCTCTACTTTCTATCTCTACTTAATTACAATCTCCCTTTACCCATATAAACACATGAAAAAGATCATCATTTAGATGTGGTAGAGATGTCCACAAAGGAGATCTTAGACCCTTCTACCTCTCTTTCGGACAGTATTTGGTGTCACGATATCTGATCTGACCATTTCACTTATTATTTCAATCTAAACTGGACTCAGCTAAAATCTAAGACTCATCCACGGACAAAAAGAGAACACCTTACAAGGGGCCATATCAATCCAGAGGAATATTGGTCACAATATGATCTACAAGCGAAGATAGAAGAAGGTTTTCATCGGGGAACACCTGGCTTGGCCTCCGCGTGTGCGGGTCACCGGACTGGATGGACCAAAAAGGTCTGATTCGGTGAAGGCATTTCTTATGTCTATGATCACTGGATGAAAACTAGCACATCCATTTTAGATAAAATTGCCCCTAAATAAAATAGTATAAGCTGCTCAAATAAAAATAACAAATGGTTTGACATCGAACTCCTAACAATGAAACAATCAGTAAGACGATTAGAAAGAATTTGGAAAAAAACAGGAAAACTGTCAGACCGAAACAACTGGAGATCCAACATAAAACTCTACAAAACATTTTACTCATCCAAAATTAACTCATCTAATACTAGCTCAAAAGGAGCTAATACAAAAGAACTGTTCAACATAGTTACAAATTTATTTGACACCACACACTTCACTCAACTCATGCATAATATCAAGCTACCCTCAGCCAATGATCTAGCACAACATTTCGATTCAAAAATTAAAAACCTAAGAAATATCTACTCGACAATTGTCGCATGTGAACATCAATCAATTGATATACATGGAAATGAAATACCAGCGGACATGATTTGGAGTTCCTTCCACAATTTAGAATGGAATAACTACATCAAGTTATATAGCAAACTAGTTGTTTAGCCCGTTACATTAACGGGTGCTAGCAGCCCTTCTCCCTTATTTTTACCTCCTCCCTGTCCAGCAACACCTCTCCCCCTTTCCCTGCTCCCCCCATATAGCAGTAGCCCTTCTCCTTTTATCTCCCCCTGTCCAGCAGCACCCCTCCCATTCCCTCCTCCCCCTGTCCAGCAGTAGCTCTTCTCCTTTATGTCCTGCTCCCCCTCTGTCCAGCAGTAGCCCCAGGAAAAGAGTGAGGATCACAGGACCAAAGCTTTTACTGACATCCAAGTAGGGGAAATCCACTCTCCCCACCTCCTTGCTCCTGCTGCACTTCCTCCTTGGCTATACACACGCGCGCGCACACACTTACATACAGCTCTCCGGCTCCTCGCGCCCCTCCTCCACATTCCACTTCTTCGGCGGGGGCCAACGTTTTCTTTATTTTGTTTTCTTTTCACGTGTTCCTCCTTCATGGAAAAACAGCACTACCGGCCAACTTAGTCCCTTGCCGCCCCCTTCCCACGCCGCACAACCACCTTTCTTTCCCTCCCTCCATCAGGTGCAGTGAATCCACCAATGTTAAAAGGAGCCACGTCGAAATCGGAGGCCTGCCACTGCCGTAGCACTTTCCCCTCTGCCTTGGCAGAGAGGAACGTGTTACGGTGGCGGCAGGGCTCCAATTTCAAAGCAGCTCCTTTTAACATAGGCGGAGTTGAACTGACCTGATGGAGGAAGGGAAGGAACGGTGGGGCAAATTTCGGCAACAGCAGGAATTGTTTGGCGGGCCAAGCACCGTGAAACTTTGTTTCTTTAGGCAGCCCCGGGGGGGGGGGGGGGAGGGGGTTGAATCGTCGATGTGCAGGCCGCTGAGACGGGAGTGAGCAGTTCGGCTTCCCCTATCTGGGGAAACCGGGGAAATCGCCGTGCCGAACTCAGCTGCGCATCGGGAGTGAGTTTTTCGACTTCCCCTATCTGGGGAAACCGCCGTGCCGAACTGAGCTGCGCATGGGGCCGTAGTAAGCGCGGGGCATGCTGCAGTCTTGGCGGCCACGGACATACGGATCATGGAAGCACGCTGATAAGACTGCGCATGCGCCGCCTACGGTTTTATTATATAGATACTCTAAATCATACTGTGTCCTGGACTCATGTCCCCCAGAAATTATGAAAGCAGCTCCATTAGACTTTAAACTATCTCTGTTGAATTATTTAACCAATAACCTAACCAATGGAAAATTCCTCACTAATAATGGTCATATCATAATAACCCCAATTCCAAAAAATCGCAAAGAATCATCAACATTAGTAACCAACTATAGACCAGTAGCATTCATTCCATTCATTGTAAAAATCATGGAAGGATTGGTACACACCCAACTGATGGAATATCTCGACCAGTTCTCTCTTTTGCACGAAACTCAATCTGGTTTTAGGCCTCTGTTTAGCACTGAGACAGTAATTGCGGCTATCATGGACAATGTGCGTTACTTGTTTAGTAAGGGCCTCAATGCCATAATCATGCAATTTGACATGAGCTCTGCCTTTGACTTGGTGGACCATGGGAAACTGTTACAATGCCTAGATGCAATTGGAATCAGAGGAGAGGTATTAAACTGATTTATCCTGCACCTACCAAGTCAGTTTTAATTACGATCTCTCTGATACATGGAACAATTCATCTAGCGTGCCACAGGGGGTCACCATTATCCCCTATGCTCTTCAATGTTTACATGTCCTCATTGGGTGCGCAATTGTCCCATCTGGGGATAAAACTATTTAGCTACGCTGATGACTTCATGATAATTATCCCATTCACTACCTCTGTCTCAGAAGTCACCCCCAAAGCAACAGAAGTACTAAATCAGATGAAACAATGGATGACTGAATTCAGACTAAAACTAAACTCGGAGAAAACAAAATTTTTCATAGCATCGCCACACCCACTTGACACTAAAGCATCATTGTGCATCAATAACCTTAGTTATTCCATTCAATCCACTATGAAGGTATTAGGAGTAACACTGGACCAGAGCCTGACCATGAAAGACCAGATAGACTCCTTGATTAGAAAGATCTTTCTCAGCCTTTGGAAACTTTGGTTCATTAGAGCTTATTTTGATGTCTCATCATTTAGAATTCTAGTACAATCCCTTATACTGAGTCAACTTGATTATTGTAACATCATCTACTTGGCACTCTCAAAGAAGAATATGCGGCGATTGCAACTGGTACAAAATGCAGTGGTTCCTATCGACTTCTACACTGGCTGCCGATGGAGGCAAGTGTGAAATTCAAGTTTGGTTGTTTTTGCTTCAGGGTACTTTACGGCTTAGCCCCCAAATATATAACAGACCTTTTTTCTTTCACAACCAACAAACATAGGAGAAGCTCACATCCGAACTTTGTTTGTCCACCGGTTAGAGGTTGTAAATTTAAAAGTCATCACCAACATCTTTTCTCATATCAAGCAGCACTATGGGGTAAAGACCTGGAACAATTACTCGTGCCTACTACTTATAGGGAATTCAGGAAACGCCTAAAAACACATCTGTTCCTGAAGTACTTAGGTAACTGATCTATACAATCTTAGTCCTCAACAAATGATCTTTAGAACTGTTATTCACTAACTCTGAACTTTGTTTATTCCACTCAATCTGTAATATCTTTTAATCATTGTAAACCGCATAGAACTTCACGGTCCTGCAGTATATAAACTGTTATTATTATTATTTATTATTATTATCAGAGGAAGAGCCAACGCTGCCATGACAGCAGATTGGGGGGTTGCTGCTTGTGCCGGGAATGTTACGGAGATATGAGGAAGGGAAGTGGCATGCATGTGCGGTAGTGGGGGGGGGGGGGGGTGAGGAAGGAGAGGAGGACCGGTGTCTGTGTCCTCACCAAGATGACACACCATTACTATGCCACTGCTCACAACATCTCCTGCCACCCACCCACCTCATAGTCTGGTGATATAACGAGGTAGATGGATTGCTTTTTCATATTTGGTTTAGTCTCAAAGCTGAAGCATCCTGAGCCTTCATTTATTTATTTATTTATTCATTCAATTTTCTATACTGTTCTCCCAGGAGAGCTCAGTACGGTTTACATGAATTTATTCAGGTACTCAAGCATTTTTCCCTGTTTGTCCGGGTGGGCTCACAATCTGTTTACTGTACCTGGGACAATGGGGGATTAAGTGACCCTGGGGCAATGGGGGATTAAGTGTCCAGGGTCACAAGGAGCAGTGTGGATTTGAACTCACAACCTCAGGGTGCTAAGGCTGTAGCTTTAACCACTGCACCACTCTAGAAATCAAAAAGTGAGCCAAGTATAGGACAATGAAGCCATTGTGACATCACTGGTGAGGTTGGCTCTTAGACATTGATGGAATGAGGCATTATGACATCACAATACCTGCTCTGGTTATCAGAGGCTGAAGCTTTTCACACTATTTATTCATTCAGTTTTCTCTATTGTTCTCCCAGGGGAGCTCAGAACGGTTTACATGAATTTATTCAGGCACTCAAGCATTTTTCCCTGTCTGTTCTTAATGTGCCTGGGGCAATGGGAGGATTAAGTGACTTGCCCAGGGTCACAAGGAGCAGCGTGGGTTTGAAGTCATAACCTCAGGGTACTGAGGCTGTAGCTTTAACCACTGCGCCACTCTAGAAATCAAAATGTAGCAAAAGTGAGCCAAGTATAGGACAATGAAGCCATTGTGACATCACTGATGAGGTTGGCTCTTAGGCATTGGTGGAATGAGGCATTATGATGTCACAATACCAGCTTTGGTTACCAGAGGCTGAAACCTTTCACCCTATACCCTTCTCAGAATGGTTTACATGAATTTATTCAGGTACTCAAGCATTTTTCCCTTTCTGTCCCAGTGGGCTTATAATCTATCTAAAGTATCTGGGGCAATGGGGGATTAAGTGACTTTCCCAGGGTCACAAGGAGCAGCATGTGTTTGAATCCACAACCTGGGGGTGCTGGGACTGTAGCTTTAACCACTGTGCCACTTACAACCTTCCCTGTGCTTCCTTCTTCTACAGTTTTTGTGTCTGATGTTGGCAGGTTGGTTGCTACAAGGGATCCTCAAAAAGTTTCCGCACTTTTAGTTTTTCTAACACTATTTATTAAATATCTCAAAAGCAAATCCCATCACCCTACGACATGCCCCAACCATTTCCCACATAAATATGAAAATGTGGAAACTTTTTGATGAACCCTCACATTTTCTCTGTCAGGCTCTGGAAGACGCAGAGGAACCCATCGAGGTTTTGCATCTCTCATTTCAGGGCACAAAGGCAGTATTAGGAATTTTCTTGGGTGATGAGCATTGATATAGTTTCTTCCATCGAAGCAGGACTGCAGTGTGCATTTGTTCAGAATGTCAAGGGATCATAGTAGTGTGCAAAAACTTTGAAAGGAAGTTCCAGAGAAAAGCATCATCCGATGTTAGAAAATTAGGTAAATTTTGTCCATGTTACCTGTATTAGAAAGATACATATATATTTTGTCCTTGTTTTGTAAGCCCTGCTTTAAAGAACATTTACCTCCTGGAGTTCCACACTTCGCTTGGCTTTGTGTCCCTGATCCCCAGGGCTCTGGAACATGTTTTCCAGGAGTTCGAGAAGATCTGCAGGCCACAGACAGCTAGTCAGGCTGCAAGCCTGGAGAAGGAGGTCCTTCAGCTGGTGCTGGATGAATGGCTGAACATGAAGCTGCCCCAGACTGCTTACAGCACACAGCTTCATAGAGATGTAAGTGTGGCCGCTCATGAGCTCTTTTTATATCAGCTCATCTAAGTCAGTGGTTTCCAACCCTGTCCTGGGGGACCACTAGCCAGAATATACATGACAATCAAACCCAAACCTCACTGGGACTTATCAAATTTTCTAGATAGCTCTATTAAGTTAAAGATAGCATAAGACTATAAGAATTGTCGCTGCTGGGTCAGACCAGTGGTCCATCGTGCCCAGCAGTCCGCTCCCGCGGTGGCCCTTAGGTCAAATACCAGTGTCCTAACTGAGACTATCCTTACCTGCGTATGTTCTGGTTCAGCATGAACTTGTCCAACTTTGTCTTGAAACCCTGAAGGGTGTTTTCCCCTATAACAGCCTCCGGAAGAGCATTCCAGTTTTCCAACACTCTCTGAGTGAAGAAGAACTTCCTTACGTTTGTACGGAATCCTTTCAACTTTAGAGAATGCCCTCTCGTTGTCTCTACCTTGGAGAGGGTGAACAACCTGTCTTTATCTACTAAATCTATTCCCTTCATTATCTTGAATGTTTCAATCATGTCCCCTCTCAGTCTCCTCTTTTCAAGGTAGAAGAGGCCCAGTTTCTCTAATCTCCACTGTACGGCAACTCCTCCAGCTCCTTAACCATTTTAATTGCTCTTCTCTGGACCCTTTCGAGTAGTACTGTGTCCTTCTTCATGTATGGCAATCAGTGCTGGATGCAGTACTCCAGGTGGGGGCGTACCATGGCCCTGTACAGCGGCATGATAACCTTTTCCGATTTGTTCGTGATCCCCTTCTTAATCATTCCTAGCATTCTGTTTTCCCTTTTCGCCACCACCGCACATTGTGCGGATGGCTTCATTGACTTGTCGACCAGTACTCCCAAGTCTCTTTCCTGGGGAGGTCTCTCCAAGTACTGCACCGGACATCCTGTATTCGTGTATAAGATTTTTGTTACCAACATGCATCACCTTACACTTATCCACATCCATGTCGCAGCCCATTTCTCGAGCGTGTTTATGTCACGTTGCAGGTCTTTGCAATCCTCCTGCGTCTTCAATACTAAAATACTTAACGTCTCAAATACTTAACATAATATACATTCAATCCATACATGTATAGAATCCACTCACAATTTCAATCATCCCAATAAAAAGATCAAATGTAAACTTCCTCTCAATGATCACCTGTATAAAAAAATGGCAGCAGTCACTGAAGTTTGTATTTAAATCATCAATGAATCAGCAGCAAAAAGAATCCATATTCCTTTTCTCATTCTTGTCTCCACTTATAGGAATTCTGTAATGTCCATTGCATTTAAGCTCGACATGATTTGGTGTTTCACCAAAAGGCGTCTTCAGGAACTTAATCTAGGAGTGGTTCCATTGCATCTATGCACACATCAATACTAAAAAATAAATTACCCATTATCATTCATACAGTTTACAAACCAACATAAATCACATATCATTGCTCATAATATAAACCAATATGTGAAAAATCATTATACGAAACACTCAACTCGTAGCTTGCTCGGATGAGACATCCAGACCAGGATCAAACAGCCAAACCCTGACATTTCAACTTCCGGTTTACTTCCATCATTTCCTGTATCCCTTCTATACTTTCAACATTTAGCAAAAACTACACCAAATGCCAGTCGATTTCCCTATTAAGACCCCTAGGTTCCACTGTGTCCCATGAGTAAATTGATCATGTGATTTAAACGTTATGGGCTCCTTTTATCAAGGTGCGGTAGGTGGTTAACGTGCAGAATACCACGCGTTCAACTGCCTGCCGCGCTAGTCGCTAACGCTTCCATTGACGAGGTGTTAGGTTTTTGGCTTGCTGAGGGGGTTAGCGCATGATGAAATGTCCGACGTGCTAACCCCCGTAGCGCATCTTGATAAAAGGAGCCCTATGACTGGACAGTGAACTCTAAAAAAAAAAAAAAAAAGGGGGGGGAGTCGTCACTCCCCATCAGAGTTCCATATCTCTGAGCGTTCAAGATAACAATTGATCAATCTACTGAGACATGGGGTGTGTTTCATAAGTTCTATTTGTTTATATCTCAGTATACATTATAGCATACTTTACTTATCTCCCTATACAAACTACAGCACTCTGTTCTATCTCTAGTTGACTATATCCATCTTTGGCATTAACGTTTAATGTTTAACATTTAACATTCTTCCATTTTTCTGCTTCTTCCTCAAATCGATTTACTTTTCCATGTCTTCCCTATCCATGCACACTGTCTCCTCCCTCTCTCTTCCATCCATCCATGTGTACTATCTCCTCCCTATTTCTTCTCCCCTATTCCCATCTATCCATAAACAGCATTTCATCCATCTCTCTTCCCTTCCTCACCCCTCCCATCCCTGTGCACCATGTCTTCCCTCTCTCTCCCCTTCTCCTCCATCCCTGTGTACCATCTTCTGCCTCTCTATCCCTTTCCAATAGTTTGATATCTGTCTTCTCCTTTCCCTCTCCTGCGATCTGGGATCTTTTTCCTCTCTTTCCCACAGTCTGGCACCTCTCTCCCCTCTTTCCTTTCCCTATCCCCCCCCTTTTGTGGTCTGGCATCTCTCTGTCTTTCCCTCCCCCCTGCCTTAGTCTGGAATCCGGCATTCCTTTCCCTGGTCTGGCATTTCTCTCTTCTCTCCCCCCCCTTCCCCATCCATCTCTCTCCTTCCCTTCCCCCCTCTGAACATGGGCATTGGACGCCAGCGCACTCATAAAGCTGCAGTTACCAATTACGCTGCTAGCTTTCACTCAAGGTGTGAAAAATAACAAAAATATGGAAAATGAACGCATAACGCAAGGTTCACCAAAATATAATTTTATTTATTGTTTTTATTTTTCCATTATGAAACTCAAAAGACTAGGTGCGTTAGCGGGAGGTTCGTTATAGTTGCCAAAATGCTGGCCTTCTGATAACGAGCTCAACTCGATACTTCGAAGCTCCTCCCCATTATATACCTTAAGTCCAGTATGACATCATTGGTCCGTAGGCCAATCAAAACTAACAGAGGTGGTCTTCAAAGTTAGACAAAGAAAATTCTTCTACATGTTCAAAAGTTTCAGAAATCATATTTGTTTTGTTTACATTCATTTCTGAATATACACTAACATTTTATTATATATCCAATATTCTTTCTGTCCCTTTCACAAAGGTATATTAAGAAAATCTGCATCTGTTAAGTGCTGATATATTCTCAGCCTCCCTGTCAGCCTTAGAGAAAAAGGAGAAGGAGGAGCTGTTTCCCCCTCTCCCTGAAACCTAACAGCTTCATATTACACCTAAAAACAGTGCTGAAAACTGGTCAGCCTTAGAGGAAAAGGAGGGGCTGTTTCCCCCCTTTCCCAGCTAGAGACTGCTACAGAATCAGATCTCTGATTCTAACTTAATCATTTCTTTTTAAGTACCAATTATTTTACAAATCCATTCATACTTGGGCCCCAAACATTCATAATTTCATTCATACCAGGTATTTCATTCATAATTAAACCATTTATATGTATCTCAGGTTGGGTTACATAATCTAATATACTCTTCCTAACCAGCCTGAGGCACATCTGGTATTAATTAGAACCACGATGCTAGAAGCGGGAAACCTGAACAAAGGCTGAACACAAAATGGAGTAAAACCAAACAGAAGATACAGAAAGACAGAGAACCAAAATGGAGTCCATGTATATCCTGATTTCCTCTATGATCTAGCTTTATAGCAAAGTACATAAAAAGAATATTATTATGCTTTTCCTTAATATTAATCTGTAGTGTGTTTTTCTGGCCTTGGCTACATCCATATTCAGATTTTTATTCACCAATTTTTCGTACGCTTCTGTTGGGTATGGCCTTAACTAACACATATGCTTGTACCTAACTAGAGTTACCCAGAATCATACGAAAAAACAGCATTTTTGTAGAAACATTCCACAAGAATACTGCACTATCATGTCCTGACGTCCATTCCATTACCGTCCCATAGACATCACCCCCTACTGGCCACGAGCCACTACTGCTCACCTCCCATGGTCTAGCATCTTTATCTGCCCCTTCCATTCGATCCCCTGGAGGTCTAGCATCTTTGCTTCCCTTTTCTTTCCATATCTGTGGTCCAGCATCTCTCTTATCCACCCCACGCTATTCTTCCCCCCTCCAGCCCCCCCCCCCCCCGGAATCCAGTGTTTGCTCACCCAGCATTGCTGTAAGTCTTCGGGCTGTCGGCAACCCAGAAATTTTCTTTCTGCTTTCTGCCTGTGCAGGGACAGGAAGCAGTAGCAGAGGAGGAGCTTTTGGGTCACCAAAGGGAGCATGTTTACTTCAGTCACGCTGCTGACAGCCCGAAGAGTTACAGCAGCGCCGGAAGAGCAAGCATTGGATCCCGCCAGGGGGAGTGGGGAGAGGGAGGGAGGGTTTGGGATAGGTGGGAGTGGGAGGGGGGAGAGGAAGGAGGACTCTGAATAGGTGCGTGAGCTGTGTAGGGGGTGCTAGATGTCCAGTTTCCCCAGACAAAAGTTATAAAAGTAAAAAGCTGCCTGGACTCCCGTCACAGTCCTCAAAAAGAAGACATGTCTGGGGAAACCCAGACTTCTGGTAACCCTACACTGTTGGAAACAGGATACTGGACTTGATGGACCTTTGTTTTGTTCAAGTATGGCTGTTCTTATGTCTTGTTGCGCTGGACCCCTCAGTATACAGTGTACCCAGCTTATGGAACCTAACTTGACTATGATGGCTGAGGTAGCCATCGTCTCCCACTCTCTCATTTTGGCTCTGGTTCTATTAAAATTCGACTATTGTAATTCTTTGTATCATAGCTTACTATACCTTGGTTCTGTCTGTAAAGTAAATCCTACCTTTCTCCCCCTGGCTTCCACAGCTGTTTGCAGATGTTCTAATAGAAGACCCACTGCTAATGAAAGAGCTGGCCTTCTCTATGGTGGAATCCGCAGCACTGGAAGGGGAATTATGGGGCAGAGAGAAACAAGCTTTGGTGTTGGATACCTTCTCCCGACTCCTGGAGATTATCACTCTGCGCCATCGCTTTGTGGAGGCTGCTCTGGAATCGGCACTCCTAGCAAGGTAAGTATACCACTGTGGATAAGGCCTACTGCCTTATGCTGTCTCCTGCTATGAGATAAAATTCCCTTGAGAGTTACATGAACTTAAGATATTAACATAAAGCAGATCCCTGTTTTTGATGTTGAATAAGAAGCTCATAATTCAGAGGTTGTGGTAAAAGCGGATAGCGTAACTGGTTGTAAGAAAAGTTTGGACAATTTCCTGGAAGAAAAATCAATAGTCTATTATTGAGAAAGAACAGGGGAAGCCCTGGATTGGTAGCATTGAATATTGCTACAGCTTGGTTTTGGCCAGGTATTAGGGACCTGGATTGGCCACTGTGAGAATGGGCTACTGGCCTTGATGGACCATTGGTCTGACTCAGTAAGGCTATTTTTATGCTCTTATGGACTTCTGAAGCTCTAACCTCCCAAGTTACCATGTGGAAACTTATACATATGGTGGACAGTTTTCTGAAGATCCAGATATACTCTATCAACTGGCTTTCCTTTATCTATACTTTCAAAAACGTGCAGCAGATTGGCGAGATAAGACTTCTTTTGGGTAAATCCTTTGAATGGCTTTTGAGAATTTCCTTCCCCATACACCTGTTTCAGTCAATCTGTAGGAGCTGCAGAGCATTGGGAGCAAAGTCAGCTGTGTTGATTGGGAGAGGAAGCGAGGCAAGATGACGAAGGTGGGATGGATACCAGCAATGTGACAGAGAGGAATGGAGGAAGGAAAAAGGAGAACCTGGATTGGCGAGCGGTAGAGACATTTATTTTAAGAGTACGTTTAAAATGTAGGGCCAGATTCTATAAATGACACCTCCACGCGGTTGTCAATCGTCCGTTAGGCTCTACGTACGTAATCATGCCTAGCAGCACCTGAGCAGACCTAGGCATCACTAGGTGCCACAGAGGACAGGTTTTATCTGGCCTAATATAATAATAATAATAATAACTTTATTTTTGTATACCGCCATACCCCGAAGAGTTCTAGGCGGGTCACATTAGTTAGACAGAGATTACAAGTGGTTACATATCAAATTGATCATACTGGTGCCTATCTCACATGCCTAGCAATGCCTATGTTGAGCACACCTATTCTCCACCCCTCATCATGCCTATTTTTCAGATATCTAGCTTTAGGCTTTGCTAGGTGTCACTAGACTGGTATTTCAGTATTTCTATCAAATCAAAGTCATAAGAGTTCCATGCAGAACTCTTCATTGGTAGATGCCTGGAACGCCCTCCCGAGGGAAGTGGTGGAGAGGAAAACGGTGATGGAATTTTAAAAAGTATGTGATAAAAATAGAAAACAAAGGATGTAAATTAAAGAACTAAGGCCGGTACTGGACAGAATATCCAAGGGTCGGACATGACTGAATGGATAGTAGTAATTATCCTCCAATTTCCAACCAAATCGTTCCATAACTTTACTCCTGCCACTGGTACTGCTGTAGCCCATGTACTAGCATATTTCACTTCCTGTATTCCAATTTACAAAAAAGTTTCTTATAGATTCTGAAGTTAGGTGTTGCTAGGTGTAGGGTTTTCTAAAGTATTGCCTGAATTTTCCTGATTGAAATGTACCTTTTTTTTTTAATAAATCTTTATTGATTTTCAAAGTTAATACAAAGTACCATAAATTATACATTAATAACAAAATGAACACTTAAATTCCATTAATAATAATGCAAATAAATAAAATCCCTCCCCTCCCGTCCAACAAGTAATCAAGAATGAACCAGAAATTTATCCCTCCCACCCACCCAACCTGTCCTGGAAATGTATAAAATAAACTTACATTTTAAACAAAGATAACTATGGTGAATTAACAAAGGATGTCAACGGGTCCCATACCAACTTTAATAATTTACTATTTCCTAATATATCTGCAATCATCCTTCCATATTTGTAGCCTAAACACAAACTGGCCCACCAAAATGGAAAGTTAAGGTGATCACAATTTTTCCAGTTATGGGTTATCATTTGACTGAAATTTATCTAATTGTGAAGGTTGATTTTAATTGCTGATTATAAGTTACTATCTGTTGTCTTTATTTATTTTTTGGGCTGTGAGTGAAGTGTATGGATGTGATTTGTAACTGAGATACATTTTTACAAGAAAAGAATGAGAAGAAATGCTTTGTATGTTTCAGGTTTTACAAGGTCTTTGCTGCGGAGATGGGCTACGATGAGTTCCACCTCTATCTGAGACCGGTACAGTTTGAGTTTGCTTCTGGAAAGATGCCCGAAGAGCATCTCCCTCCCACGTTCATTACTGCCCTCCTGGAGGACAACAGCAGTGTGGATAGGTGAGACGGGGGTCCGCCGGAGCATCCCAGGATAATGCTGTGATTCTGTGTCCCAGACAAGGTCTAAGCAGAGCTGTTCCTTTATGACCTGCTTTTCTTACTGATGTGTCTGTGTGTGTTGGAAATAGATGCGTATGATAGGAATGAGGAGAATGTATGAAATATTTAGGAGTTGCTGTACAGTGAGAGATTAAAGAAACTGGGCCTGTTCTCCCTTGAAAAGAGGAGACTGAGAAGGGACATGATCGAAACATTCAAAATACTGTAGGGAATAGATTTAGTAGATAAAAACAGACTGTTCACCCTCTCCAAGGTAGAGAGAACAAGAGGGCACTCTCTAAAGTTGAAAGGGGATAGATTCTGTACAATCGTAAGGAAGTTCTTCACCCAGAGAGTGGTAGAAAACTGGAACGCTCTTCTGGAGGCTGTTATAGGGGAAAACACCCTCCAGGGATTCAAGACAAAGTTAGATAAGTTCCTGCTGAACTGAAATGTACGCAGGTAAGGCTAGACTCAATCAGGGCACTGGTCTTAGACTTAGGGGCCTCCACGTGATCGGACTTCTGGGCACAATGGACCACTAGTCTGACCCAGCAGCGGCAATTCTTATGTTCTTTTTTATTAATCTTTATTGATTTTCAAACATTGACAGTGCGATACAATTAATTTAGATGTAAACAATACAGAAAAGGCACTTTAGCTACACAATTAATACAGAAAACAATCATTCCCCCCCCCTTCCCCATAATTCTTATGTTCTTATGACATTGTAAGTTGTGTCGTTGAAATATGACCGGTTTACAAAGGAGAGCAAGTCTCTGCCCTTATTATACCGTAAGATTTCAGTCCTTGTCCTTATAAACAGGTTACCTGTGTCCGGTAGAGTTGTATTTAAGGTGTTGAGTTTAGTTCTGTGGAGAAGCTCCCTGGTATTTATCACAAGCTCTGACTGTTCATCAACTTGCAATAGGGAAGGGAACTAGGCTTTGGTATACCTAGGGTTACCAGGTGTCTGGATTCACCCTGACATGTCCTCTTTGTAGAGGGTTTTGAAAGGCTTCCAGCTGGGGACCATGTCGGGAGGGCATCTGCGCATGTGTGTCATGTCATCGCCTCACACCCGCGCATGTGTAGTTTCCCTCCAGACGCAGCTCCAAGCACAAGAGTAGGATGAGGGGGTGGGACTTGGGTGGGCTTGGGGGTGGGGCCATGGTAACCCTAGGTATACCACCTTTCTGTGGTTCCAATCAAAGCGGTTTACATGTTATCTGCAGGTACTTTATTTTGTTCTTGAGGCAATGGAGGGGTTAAGTGACTTGCCCAGGTTCTCAGGCCATTTCCCTAAGCCCTAGGCTACTCCCCCAGTAGCCTAGACTTAGAAACGACACAGTCTAAGTCAATATGTTATGCTGAGACAGATGCCACTGAATTTTCATTGCAAGCCCTAGAATTTGGGCTGGTCTACCTGTCTACCTAAGCCTTGTTTCCAATATGGGACAGTTCAAGAAATGACTGAAGACGCTCTTATTTTGCTGTCGTAAGGGTGTTTTTTGAAATACTGTATTCTAGGACAGATGTTCTGCTGCTTGACTGTAGTTTGGGGTCTTGTGTTTTTATATTTGTACGTGGAAATCAGCTATGAATGTTTGTACAGAAAGATTATATGAATACAACGCCTTATAAAGACTAGTAAAAGAAAATTCATTTTCAATAACTTCACTCTATTCACACATTCTCAAGTCCTCAAATGATCCAAGACTCTATGAGTGAATTCAAAGAATAAACTTTAAACAAAATAAGAAAGCAGGTATCTGATGACTGATTCAAGGGCTTATATTTCTACTTTAACTAGCCGTTGTTTTTACTGTAATTGGCCTAGTTTTTAGGTGGAATATATGTTTTTTAAATAAATAAATGGGAGAGGACTGGTATGATTTAGGCCCCTTTTTCACAGTCTGAGCGGTTTGAGGACACTAGATGTTAAAATGTGTTTCCTGTGGAGCTGTCTGCATGCAGCTAAGCAATGGATGGTTCGTTTGTATTTAATGGGCTTTAATGTAATATACGTTTGAGAATAAACAATTACAAACAGCAAAAGTACATATTATTTTTCTTGTCTTCCATTCCTTAAGTAACAATGAAATTCAAAAGCTCAAAGTGTAACCAGAGACCTTTTCTTGTGCCCCAGTTACAAATACGAACCAGAGAATCGTAATACCACATCCTTACCCCACCCATTAAACTCCCCTCTTTCCTACAAACCTAATCATTCCCCCTACCCACATTGCTAAATCACTATCTGCAGATGACATCGGGAAAAAATAACGGTCATCTATATCAAGTATTGATTTCTCTCATTTTCTATTCCGTTGTCCCCAAAAAGTTCAAAAACAGGTTACAGGTTAAACATATATAATGTACAGTTAACAGATTATGATTTGCACTGGATTTGCCATAATTTCAGTACAAGTTTTCCTTATGTGACACATACCGGGTTCTGGTACCAATAGACATTTCTTTGTAGTCCATCGGTCGTGGGTGGGGGAGTTAGGTGAAAAGGTCTGTTTTTATTGCTTTCCTAAAGTTGAGGAGTCCTTCAAGAGATCATAGAAACATAGAAACCTAGAAATAGACGGCAGATAAGGGCCCACGGCCCATCTAGTCTGCCCACCTTAATGTCCCTCCCCTACCTTTGCCCTGTGAATAGATCCCATGTGCCGATCCCATTTGGCCTTAAAATCAGGCACGCTGCTGGCCTCAATCACCTGTAGTGGAAGACTATTCCAGTGATCAACCACTCTTTCAGTGAAAAAGAATTTCCTGGTGTCACCTCGTAGTTTCCCGCCCCTGATTTTCAACGGATGCCCTCTTGTTGTCGTGGGACCCTTGAAAAAGAAGATATCTTCCTCCGCCTCGATGCGGCCCGTAAGATACTTGAACGTCTCGATCATGTCCCCCTTCTCTCTGCACTCCTCGAGCGAGTATAGCTGTAATTTGTCAAGCCGTTTTTCGTATGGTAGATCCTTGAGTCCCGAGACCATCCGGGTGGCCATTCTTTGCACCGACTCCAGTCTCAGCACATCCTTGCGATAATGCGGCCTCCAGAATTGCACACAGTATTCCAGGTGGGGCCTCACCATGGATCTATACAATGGCATAATGACTTCCGCCTTACGACTGACGAAACCCCTTCGTATGCAGCCCATGATTTGTCTTGCCTTGGACGAAGCCTGCTCCACTTGATTGGCAGACTTCATGTCCTCACTGACGATTACCCCCAAGTCTCGTTCTGCTACCGTTTTTGCTAGGATCTCGCCATTAAGGGTATAAGACTTGCATGGATTCTGGCTGCCCAGGTGCATAACTTTGCATTTTTTGGCATTGAAGTTGAGTTGCCATGTCCTAGACCATCTGATCTATGGGGGCAGTTGATTCCAGTGGCTCTTTATGAAATGGGAGTAGGAACATTGTTTGGCAGTTTGTAGTTACAGGACACAACCAGGGGGCATTTTGAGGTGTATTTCATCCTGGGAGCGGAGGTACCGGTTCAGCACATACAGAAAAAGCTTAGCCATCACGTAGCCTGGTGCCATGTCATGCAAGGATCTGAAGACACAATGTTTGGCTATGGGCAACCAGTGAGCCGATGCTAGAGCCTGGGAGACAGGGTTTTTGTTCAGAAGCCTGATCGCCGCATTTTGAATATACTGGAGATGATGTACATTCTTCTCTGTGAGATCATTGAATAGCGCATTGCAGTAATCCATGCATAGAGTAATTGGGCATAGTCAGACTCTGAAAAGTACAAACCAGTGAGTCTAACCTCGGTACCAGGAAAGATGGTAGAGGTGCTGATAAAGGACTGCATCATTGATCACCTTGACAGACACAATCTGATGAGCACCAGCCAGCATGGCTTCAGCAAAGGCAGATCCTGTTTGACGAATTTGCTGCACTTCTTCGAGGAAGTAAACAGGCAGATAAACAAGGGTGATCCAATCTACATTGTATATCTAGATTTTCAGAAGGCGTTCGACAAGGCTCCACATGAATGACTACTTTGGAAAATTGTGAGCCATGGAATCGAGGGTGAAATACTCACATGGATTAAAAACTGGCTGGAGGATAGGAAACAGAGAGTGGGGGTAAATGGACAATACTCGGACTGGAAGAGCATCACCAGTGGGGTGCCGCAGGGCTTGGTGCTTGGACTTGTGCTCTTCAACATCTTTATAAATGATCTGGACATTGGTACGACAAGTGAGGTGACAAGTGTGGCGCAGTGGTTAAAGCTACAGCCTCAGCACCCTGGGGTTGTGGGTTCAAACCCACGCTGTTCCTTGTGACCCTGGGCAAGTCACTTAATCCCCCCATTGCCCCAGGTACATTAGATAGATTGTGAGCCCGCCGGGACAGACAGGGAAAAATGCTTGAGGACCTGAATAAATTCATGTAAACCGTTCTGAATCCCCTGGGAGAACGGTATAGAAAATTGAATAAATAAATAAAAATAAATTTACGGACGATACAAAGTTATTCAGAGTAGTGAAGACACAGGGGGATTGCGAAGATCTGCAAAGTGACATAATCAAGCTCGAGAAATGGGCAGCAACATGGCAAATGAGGTTCAATGTGGATAAGTGCAAAGTGATGCATGTCGGTTACAAAAATTTCATGCACGAACAGATCGGAGAAGGTTATCTTGAATGATCTTTCTCTTCTGACGGTGTAACCAATATAAGGCCGTTGTAACTTCATCATTGGGCTTCGAGTGACATAGCCGGTTTGATCTCTTCCAGAATCAATTTGTTAGCTCTTCTAGTGGTCCATGGCATGCATAAAATCCTTCTCCAGCACCAAAGTAGAGAGTTGCGCGGGGACAAAAATCCCACCCGTCCCCGCCAAAGTCCCACCCGTCCCCACCCGTCCCCGCGAGGAATCCCTCCGTCCCCGCCCGTCCCCGCGAGGAATCCCCTACGTCCCCGCGAGGAATCCCCTACGTCCCCGCCTGTCCCTATAAACTACAGAAATAGTTATTTCATTTAATTATGCTACTGAATTAAAGGCTCTGGTAGAAACCCATTTAAAAATAAGCAAAAAGACTTTATTAATTTGGAAATATTAATTGGGAAGAATACACACTTTGTAAACGGGTTTCTACCAGAGCCTCTAATGTTTATAAATTTTTATCAACACAACTAATATACTACTTTATCCTTAAGCACAAAAAAAAAAGAATTTTTTTCCTACCTTTGTTGCCTGGTTTCTGCTTTCTTCATATTCTCATTCAATTCCTTCCATCCACTGCCTCTCTTCTCTCTGTGTCTTCCATTTGCTCTGTTACTGTGCCTCTCCCTTTCTCCCCCATCCCAAATTGGTCTGGCACCCATCTTTTTCCTTCCACTCCCCCCATAGTCTGGCACCTCTGTCTTCTTCCCTGCCAGGGTCTTCTCCCCATTCCCTCTTCCCCATTTCCTTCCAGTGTCCTTCTCCCCCACCATCTTCCCCATGTCCTGTCAGGCAGCATCCTTCTCCCCCCTCTGCCTTTCCCATGTCCTTTCAGCGTCCTTCTCCCCCCTCTGTCTTCCCCATGTCCTTTCAGCGGCCTTCTCCCCCCTCTGTCTTCCCCATATCCTTTCAGCAGCCTTCTCCCCCCCTGTTTTCCCCATTTCCTTTCAGTGGCCTTCTCCACCCCTGTTTTCCCCATGTCCTTTCAGTGGCATTCTCCACCCCTTTGTCTTCCCCAGTGCTTTCAGGGTCCTTCACCCCCCTCTGTCTTCCACATGTGCTTTCAGCATCCTTCCCCCCCTCCTCCCGTTTACCCCATGTCCTTTTAGCGTCCTTCTCCACCCCTTTGTCTTCCCCAGTGCTTTCAGCGGCCTTCTCCCCCCTTAAGCGTCTTTTCTTCTCCATTCCACCTTTCCTCCCTCCCTGCCTCCACCTTTGTGGCGCTTTTGCACCCGACTGACAACAGAACAGGCCCGGTCGGACAAATCTCCCTGTCCTGTAGCCGCGAATCTAAATTACCTTCTTACAGCAGCTGGAGTATTGAAGCTGCTGTAAGAGGTAATTTAGATTCGCGGCTACAGGGCAGGGAGGTTTGTCGGCCGGGCCTGTTGTCGGTCGATCGGGGGACCTGACCAGCTGTGCACATTCTTCGGGGCGGACCACCCCCTCCCCCCTCTTTCGTTCGCCATTGCCTTCTCCCTACCTGCCCTGCCGCACACAGCCGACCGGAAGTCTTCCTGATGTCAGCGCTGACGTCGGAGGAAGGGAGGGCTTTGCTTAAGCCCTCCCTCCGACGTCAGCGCTGACATCGGGAAGACTTCCGTTCGGCTGTGTGCTGCGACAGTGCAGGTAAGGAGGAGAAGACTACCTCGCGGCTCGAATGCAGTGCACTGCGATCCAACCCCGCAGGAACCCCGCGACCCTCGGAGGCGTCCCCACGGGATCCCCGCGACCCTAGGGGGCGTCCCCACGGGATCCCCGTGACCCAAAGGGGGAACCCGCGGGATCCCCGCGGGTCCCGCGGGATTCCCGTCATCCCCGTTCCCGTGCAGCTCTCTACACCAAAGCTCGAAAAAGTCGATCTTCTTTCAGTCTTGTTTACCCGTCCTCTTCCAGGTTCATGTTTTCTCTTTTTATATATTCCCCTATCCCCCATTTTATAATTCTTGTAAACCATTTGAATAGTTTTCCTATGAATTTGCAATATAGCAAATAAAATTGAGCTTGAACTTGAGCTTGCTCTACTCTGTTGACTCTTTCTGGAGACCTATTTGCACACAGCAGTCCAGTCCTTTCTTCAGTCATAGAGAATATATTGATAGAAAAGCAATTTACAAGCTGGAATAAATATCACGTTCCTCTATGAAAATTTGATTTGATGATTCAGCTCATCTTTGTTGCAACTCACTGGAAATGCTGTAAGTTGTCCATTTTCTTGATTAAAGGAAAGGTCTCAACTGCTTCAGATTGTGATAAGGTGTAAATGGATTCAGATTTGCTTAGTCCATTGCATGCAGGGACTTGTAATCTTGCTTTTCTTAGGGAATGCAATGCAGAAAGCAGAACTTAAAGTCCTTGCATGCAATGGACTAAGCTCAAGACTGGATCAACCCTGTCGAGCAAATCTGGATCCGGTTGGTAACCCCTAGGTCATGATCCTAAAGCTTTCTGGATTTTGAATGCATAGCAGAAAACCTGAACTAGATTATTGACAAAGAAGTATAAACCAGGATAAGAAGCTTCCATCTTGCTCTATTTTGTAGATATGCTCCCTCCTCATTCCCACTGAGCATTCACGAGATCGATGAGAACCACATTGGGAAATTTAGTTTCTATTCACGAGAAGGTATGCTTCAGGTAAGTGAGATATCCTTAGGGGGCAGATACACAAAACTCAGGCACTGTAGAGCTACAATGCAAGAGAAATATTGGTCTGTGTTTAGTGACCGATACTCAACGCAAACATCATGCAAATTGTATGCGCACTATAGTCTTGAGCATTGGCTGCTAAGGGGGTCAGAACTTCCCGGGATATGCCCACAAGAACTGTGCGTTAGGTACAAGTATTGTGTTCATGTCCAGGGAACCCTAACTACCCCTAGAAAAGAAAAAAAATCAATGGTCAAGTGGATCATCCCCCCCATTCAATCCAACCCCCAGACAACAAAATATCCCCAGTCCCGTGACCAGGAAGTGACATCAGAATGGAGGCAAAGCTGGCATGAACTACAAATGGAAGATGCTGCCCAGCCAGTGAACATTTAATGAGGTATTTGGAGAGGAGGAGAGGCGCCGGTGTCCCCCCTCAAAGATGGCTCCTGGAGCAGTTTACCCCCCTCCTTTACTGCGCCACTGTTTGAGGTTTTTCCCTCTCTCCTGTGCCATGGAATCTTCCTATCAATGCAATACAGCTTCTTGTAGCCCACAATTTTCTTTTTTTTTGTTATTTTATTTATTTATAAGGTTTTAAATTACATACCAAGCAAATACTTGAATAGAAAGTAAGTTAGTAAAGATATGACTTATAACCAATATAAATCTCAGTTATACTTTTTAAGATAAATGATAATAAAGAAAATTCTTTTCAACTAACCCAACTCAAGTCCTCAAAATGTGGATCCAAGATTACAAATTAGCGAGCAGAAGAAAATTAATATAGCAAGATAAATTACAGACAAAACTGAGATATGAGCAGTTTATATAAACTATAGAGCTGTTGGTTTCTCTTTATCCAGTCGAAACAATGCCAGAAAAGCAGTTAACTGTTGAGGTTCAAAAAAGATATATTTGACTGAACAGTGGCAAATAATACACTTGCATGGATGTCTTAGATAGAAAGTCACTCCCAGTGAAGTGACTCCAGGTTTCAGTAAAAGAAATTCTCTACGACGCTTTTGAGTTTCTCTAGAAAGGTCAGGAAACATTTGAATTTATAGCCTGCAATTTTCAACAGGGAATCATTGCAGCTTACAGCAAAATGGTTACATTTGTGGTACATTGTTGTTGAGAAGCAAGATTAATAATGCCAGATAAGTCTAAGGGATGGCAGTCTGAGATGAAGAAGGCTGGAATGGAGTCTACTGGGGGAAGAGAGATGTTTTTAGATTTTTCCTGAACAGGAAGTCGTCGCAGGTAGGCTGGTAGATTGTTCCAGATATGTGCTCCTAGGAACTCGTAAGTGGAGTTGAACATCCTCAATAGTTTTCCTTCTGTTGGCTTCAGGTCTTCATCGCACTGTTTGAGATACTTTGGCCTTCTCATGGTAGTTTGGAGCCTTCAGGCCTTTGTTACTACTTTTGCCTCTCTTGGTGCCATGGGATGTTATCAGACCAAGTTATAATCAAGTTTCATTGTAAACGGATGAAAAAACCCATTATTACTCTCTTGGCTAGAATGGAAATAAGTGAAACAAATAATTTAGAATCCAAAATGAAGCAAATGAGTTGCTGACCTGAAAATAAACCAAATTGGAAATATTTGGCATTACAGCCCTATGAAATGAATCTACTGTCTATTAGCTCTGATATTTTTGTGTGCAATTATGAAATCCTTAATAAAAATGATTTCAGAATATGAGTCTGTGACTGAAAAGTGTTGGAAGGTGACAGCCTCACCAGTACCTCCTTTTTATGTGAGTTTGTCACATCTTTATACCTGATGAAATGGAGTCTCATGCCTCTATCAACTGGTGAGTCTACAAGTTGCCACCAGTGGCATAGTAATGGGGGGTGGTGGACCGCACTGTGCACCATGTCAGTGGGGGCATCAGCAGCTCTCCACCCCGCCTTTCCAAACCATGCCATGTTCATGCCATTCCTCCCCCCCCATCCCACACCTCTGTAGATCTTCACTAGTGCAAGCAACTTCTGCCTGTCGCTCACGCCAGCCTGGTTCCCCTCTGAATCACTTCTGGGTCACAGGGCCAGGAAGTAACATCAGAGGGAAATCCAACAAGAGCAAAACGAACAAGAGGAAAGGATACACACAGCTAGGACATGATCGCCCATGGTAGACAGAAGATGAGCTGTCCAGTTTTCTGCACCGGCTGCAGTATGTATGACTACCTCCCCTCGGGGACTAGGGCATACGTTTCCGACCGATGCATAGAGCTGGATAGCCTGAAACAGCAAGTTCGGCTGCTGGAGGGAACTGTGGCAGAGCTAGAAGAACTCCTCGCCAGGAAGGAAGAAAACCACATGCAGGAGAAGTTGCTAGAGGAGCCCAGCGCAAGCAAAGTGATTGAAGACTTGGAGAGATTCATCGAGGAAGCTCACCTGCAACACGTGATGGCCCCAGGGCTGGAGAGCAGTACCTATACAACAACTAAGGAAGAGGACCCAGGCGATATGGAAGGAGGCACCACTACTTTTGAAGAAGCGACTGAAATGGAGATTGAAAAAGATCACACACTTAGCAGTAATGAGAGCCAGTCTAGGGATGCACCACAAAAGAAAGAAGACAGGTCCTACACCATGGATACAGACTTGCGCCCCCCTAAGAACCACCGATTGAAGAAGTCTGGGATCATTGTTGGAGATTCCATTATACGCAATGTGGATAGCTATATCGCAGGAGGAAGGGATGATAGACTGGTCACATGCCTGCCTGGTGCAAGAGTAAAGGAAGTAGCCAGCAGGATCACTAGGATCATAGACAGCGAAGGAGGAGAGGATACTGCTGTGATTATCCATGTGGGAACCAACGATGTGAGCGGATGGAAGTATGACAGAGAAGAAATGAAGGGTCGACTACGCTCACTCGGAAGAATACTGAAGGTCAGGGAGGTGAAAGTGGCCTTCTCCGAAATCCTCCCGGTACCGAGAGCGGATGGAAGGAGACAGGAGGAGCTAATCTAATCTAATCTAATCTAAACCTTAAGTTTATATACCGCATCATCTCCATGAGAATGGAGCTCGACACGGTTTACAAGAACTTAAAATAGTGGGTAGAGAAAAAGAAAAAGGATTACATGAACTTATGTGTAGAAGGGGGGAGAGAAAGGGGGGAAGGATAGAGCTACAATTTGCTGAAAAGCCAGGTTTTCAGTTGTTTGCGGAATAACTGAAGGGAGCTCAGGTTCCGCAGCGGGGTGGTGAGGTCGTTCCAAAGACCTGTGATTTTGAAGAGAAGGGATTTTCCCAGTTTGCCTGAATAGTGGATGCCGCGTGGAGAGGGGAAGGCTAGTTTAAGCCTTTGGGCAGTTCTGGAGGAGTCGGGACTGGAGGAGTTGAAAGACAGTGGGATAAGAGGAGGCAGGATTCCATGAATGATCTTGAAAGCCAGGCAGGAACATTTGAAATGGATTCTGGAGATTATTGGGAGCCAATGAAGTTTGGCAAGGAGTGGGGAGGCATGGTCAGACTTGCGTTTTGAGAAGATCAGTTTGGCTGCAGTATTCTGGATTAGCTGGAGTCTTAGAATGCTTTTTTTTGATAGATTTAAGTAGATGGCGTTGCAGTAATCTAGTTTGGAGAGGATGATGGATTGGACAAGGATGGCAAAGTGTTGTTGGCTGAAGTAGGATCTAGCTTTCCTCAGCATGTGAAGGCTGAAAAAGCATGATTTTGCCAAGGAGTTGAGGTGGTCATTGAGGGAGCTGCGAGAAATCAGCGCCTGGATGAGACGATGGTGCGATGAGGAAGGTTTTGAATTCATACGTAACTGGGCGGCATTCTGGGGAAAAAGCAGATACTATAGAAAAGACGGCCTGCACCTCACCAAGCAAGGAGCAAGAGTCTTGGCTGAAAACATGAAGAAGACCATTGAGAAGGCTTTAAACTAAGGAACAGGGGAGAGCCGACAGTCGACAACCAGTCGATGGCCCAGGCATCAGGTGATCCCCAAGAAGAACTTACAAACAATTGCTTGGATAAAGGGGAAGAGCAAAGAGAAAGTGCGCAAATAGAGACAATGAGGGCTGCAAAGACTAAAAAACCCAAGAAGACATCTCAAAAGGAGCTTAAATGTATGTACACAAATGCCAGAAGCTTGAGAAACAAAATGGGCGAGCTGGAGGCACTAGCGAGACGAGAAAAACTTGATATCATTGGCATAACAGAAACGTGGTGGAATGAGGAAAATGAATGAGACACAGTACTGCAGGGATACAAACTATACAGAAGAGATAGAATAGGACAAAAAGGTGGGGGTATTGCCCTCTATGTCCAAGAAGGATTAGAGTCTATCGAAGGGCAGACAGAAGGAAAAGAAAATCTGGAGTCTCTTTGGATAAAGATACCTGGAAAAAGTAATGCAATCACAAAAATTGGCCTCTATTATCGACCCCCAGCACAGTTAGAAGAAGCAGACGAACAAATGATGAAGGAAATCAAACATGAATGTAGAACGGGTAATGTAACGATCATGGGAGACTTCAACTTTCCAGGGATAAACTGGAACCTAGGAACTTCGAACTGCGGCAGGGAGATGATGTTCCTAGAAACAATAGGGGACTGCTTCCTAGAACAAATGGTGGAAGAACCAACAAGGGGTTCCGCAACCTTGGACTTAGTCCTGTGACATTTCCGCTCCCCGAGACGGTCATGTCCGAGGGAAACCCCAGCCTAAACCCTTTGCCTGAGACCAGGGAGTGAACAAGAATGAACAGGCAGGGGATACTGAAAGCAGAGCTGCCTATCCTGAGCCATCTGAACCTGATCAGGAGCCAGAATACAAGGTAGCTCCACGGCTCAGTAAAAACCCCAGCTACATTAAGAGGTTTAATCAGGCTCCCAATGGTATTCTGCCCAGCAACTTGGAGGGGAGCCCAAGAGCACGAAAGCCAGGCACACACTCACCTAGTACAGGGTGTGGCCCAAAGACTCTTAAGCAGCTCTCCAAGGCAATAAGACAGGCTGCACATGAGGACCTGGCAGAGAAGGTTCTCCGGGCCAGGCAAAGGCCAGACCTCGCTCAGGAACCCATGGAGTGTGAGGATTCCATTGCTCAGGAGCCAGCAGAGCAACTGGGTATGCCAGAAAATATGGACACGGATGATTGGACAATGCCTGAAGCTGACATCGAGGAAGCCATGGATGTGAGCTTGGCAGCTTCTCACTAAGTACTGCAGGTACCGAGCTGTATAAGAATATAATGGTGAAGATTGATAGAAAACTATTTTTGTTTGGTGTGTAAAGCAAAGCTCAGAGCAGTGCTGCACCAGCTTGATTACGTTGCTGCACTCCAGCTGTGCAAAAGCCCAGAGAAACTGAAGAAAGTTTTCTGGCTTGTGAAGCAGTTTCCCTGTTAGCTATCTAAGTTCCAAGGACTTACAGAATTGGGGTAGGTGCCCCGAAGATCTGAGGGTTGTTAAAGCTGAGTAATAAAAAGGGGAACCAGCAATTCTGTGGCTCAACAGTGGGAAGGACTGAAACTGATTATTGCTGGAATAACAAGAGCCTGCAGTATGGCTTTATTTTTTTTTCTTTTCATGATTGAAGTTTGCTTTATAATGTGAAATGTGAGTGCCTGGTGAAGAAACTGGATTTTTGGATTGAAAGTCCAGGACTCAAAAGTATTCTTGAGGACTTCTTTTTGGGACTAGTGTTGTGTGCTCTTACTGAGACTGTGGTTCAGGGCAGGGTGAAGCCCTAGAACCTTGACTGTGAACTTACCTAACCTAAACACGGCTGTTCTTTCATTGAACTGTTTGAGAGATAAAAATCTGTTTTTTCTTGGAGAAAAAAAAGAAGCTTATGGGCTAGTGCTTCTTTATATGATTTTTGGTTTTCTAATCCTTGGGTTTTGGAGACAAATTAAACTTTGGACATTGTTTTTGATTTGACTTGGCTCGCTGTGCTTTATTGTTGCGAAGCCCAAAGTATTGGGACACCAGTGAGGTCTTCCACATTGGGAGCCACGCCAGGGTCGTGCTGCCACCTGTCGGTGGTCTTTCGCAAGCTTCTAGAGACCCCGGCAGGTGACAGTCCTCAAGGGCTTAACTGGGAGAACATCAGAGGTGGAAGTCAAGGTCCCCCTTGGGACTAGTGATCACAGCATGATCAATTTTAAAATTGGCATTGGGAAGAGAAAAAAAACCAAGACCCAAACCACAGCCTTTAACTTCAAAAAAGGGAACTATGACGGCATGAGAGTCATGGTTAAAAAACGGCTCATGAAAAAGACACCCGGAATCAAAACGGTCGATCAAGCATGGTCCCTACTAAAAAATACCATCACCGAAGCGCAGAATCTCTACATTCCACAGATATCCAAAGGAAGGCGAAACAAGAACAAAGGAGAACCAGCTTGGCTAACTAAAGAGGTGAAAGATGCGGTAAGGGATAAGAGGGACTCGTTCAAAAAATGGAAACGGGAACACACAACGAAGGCCTGGAATAGTCGTAAGGTCGACCAGAAGAAATGTCACAAGGTGGTAAGAGATGCCAAAACGGCCTATGAGGAAAAGATAGCACAAGAAGCCAAAAACTTCAAGCCCTTTTTTAGATATATAAAAGGGAAAAAACCAGCAAGAGAGGCAGTAGGCCCTCTCGACGACCAAGGAATGAATGGGTGCATTAAAGAAGACAAACAGATTGCAGATAGGCTAAATTCATTCTTTGCCTCCGTCTTTACTAATGAAGACACAACAACAATGCCGGAAACAAGGAGGGTATTCAAGGGTGACATAGAGGATAGCCTCACCTCAGTTAATGTGGAATTGGACATGATATACTATCAGATCGACAAATTAAAAAGTGACAAATCCCCTGGACCAGATGGAATTCACCCGAGAGTACTAAAGGAGCTTAAGATGGAAATTGGAGAGATTTTACAAATCCTAGCTAACATGTCAATTAGAACCGGGCAATTACCAGATGACTGAAAAATAGCAAATGTTATCCCAATTTTCAAAAAAGGATCCAGAAGAGAACCAGGCAATTACAGACCTGTGAGTCTAACGTCGGTTCCTGGGAAGATGGTTGAAGCACTGATCAAGGATAGCATAGTGCAACACCTGGAAAATCACGACCTGATGAGAGCTAGTCAACATGGCTTTAGGAAGGGGAAGTCATGTTTGACGAATTTACTTCAATTTTTCGAGAAGGTGAACAAACTAATCGACGGCGGAGATCCGGTGGATATAATTTACTTGGACTTCCAGAAAGCGTTCGACAAGGTCCCACACACAAGGCTTATGAGGAAACTACTAAGTCACGGAATTGAAGGGGATGTACTTAGATGGATAGGCAAATGGCTAGAAAATAGATTGCAGAGGGTAAGCATAAATGGGGTATTCTCGGACTGGGGGAAGGTGACTAGCGGAGTGCCCCAAGGCTCGGTTCTTGGGCCTATCTTATTTAATATCTTCATAAATGACCTTGAAGAGGAGACAACAAGTAATATAATCAAGTTTGCAGACAACACAAAACTATGTCGGGCAGTTGGGTCACAAAAAGATATTGAAGATCTCCAGAAGGATCTAGACCAGTGATGGCTAACCTTTTTGAGCCCGAGTGCCCAAACTGCCGCACAAAACCAAAGAATTTCCTCAAAGTGCCAGCACGTCAATTAAACCTTAATAACAAGATTTTAGTATCTAAAAACTCTTTATAAAGTTGCCTGAACTATGTAACATCATTTTTAAAGGTTGGAATCTTTGTATTGTCAGAGAATCAATTTGATTCACAATCCTTTGGTTTTCATTTCAATTTATTGGCAATTTATAATGTTTTAATGATTTCATTCAATTTAATGAATTTAGGGTTTTGATTGATTGTATACAGATGACACATCATTGCTATAGGTTATGTATCATGTACTGTTTATTTCTCCCTTTTCTTTTCCCCCTCCCCCCTTTTACACTGATATGGAATGTTGAATTCTTATTGCCTAGTTTAGGGCGTTGACTTGTGCATTTACTGATTTCCAGTACAGGTATTTTTGTCCAGATCTCTTGTTATGTATTAGTTTTGTTTTATTTTTATGTTATGCAAAATTTTCAATAAAACATACTGAACTTAATGAATTTAGGAAGAATTTGATTCAGTTACACAATATATTTTAAATGTATTATTCACATAACATGTCAAATGTATCCTGAGTAAAAAAAAAAGATAAACTTCTTAAAACTGTTAACTATGTCAAGACTCGGTGTGCATTCCCAAAGAGTCTATATATGTTTTTTTGTAAAATTTACAATCAAATTAGAAAATAGTTAAATCATTACATTTCTAATAATATGATGTAAAGAAAACAAAAGAGCTTTCAATTAAACCAACCGTTTTTATTGGAAATTCCAGATTGGAATACAACAGGGCCATGTAAAGTCCCTTTTTTAAATAACATCTTTAAATAATATTTAAATAACTTAGAAAGTGTCTTAACTGCAAACTGAAAACACTGCTTCATGTAAACATATGCATTGGGCATGCTCTGAAAAAAAGTAATGTGATTTTTGTTGTTGCATGCATGCTGATAACTTGTCAATCCTTTGCTCATAGTGCGTTAATTTCAGAGCAACACATGCAGCACTCATGTCATCCGTTAATCTGTTTCTAGCATCAGATTTTATATGATTCAAAGCCGAAAACAGCTGCTCACAAGCATAGGATGACCCAAACAAAGTAAGAAGAGCAATCCCAAGTGCTTTCATGGACTTAAAATTGTCTGGCAGAGAATTCCACGCTTTTAGGATTTCATTTTCAGAACTGCTAGCAGTGATTTCATTTGTCACCCTTTCACACTCAATACGTTCAAGAGCCGCATGCAGGTCATTGAATTTACTTTTCCAGATAAAGCTTTCTTGAAATTCCAGTAGCTCCATTTCCAAATTTTAAATATCCAACCACTGTAAGCAGGAAAGATCAAGATCTTCAAATGTGGACTTTTCTGGGGAAGTTATAAATGAAAGGGTTGTCTCCATCTTACGGAACTGAGAAAATCTTTTACTAAAATTCTCCTTTGCTTCGGCTACAATGGTGGAATATGCTTTGTGGATTTCTTGGTGTTTTTTATGACTGTCCACAAATGTAGAATTATCCAAATGTATTTTTAGGTTGGGAAAATATTTTAGCTGTCCACTCTCAAGGTCTTTTTCAAAAACATGCAATTTTCTCTCAAAAGCTTTGATGTCACTAAACATGCTTTCTGCTGTTTTTCCCATGCCTTGTAATTTTTTGTTTAGTACATTAAAGTGGTTAGTAAAATCTGTAAAGAACATGAGGTTGGTAAGCCAGGCCATGTTGGTGAGTTGAGGATAGTCTTCCCCCTTTTTGTTCATAAATAGCCTAACTTCTTCCAAGCAGGCCACAAATCTCTCTAACACTCGTCCTCTGCTCAGCCACCGGACATTATTGTACATCAGTAAAGTGTTATATTGTGCCTGAACCTCATCAAGAAGGGCTTGAAATTGTCAAAAATTAAGAGCACGCGCCATGATGAAGTTCACCATTTTTGTTACATCTTTGAGGACATCGTCAAGTTTTTTGCTGCTTTCTTTGGCGCAGAGAGCCTCTTGATGTATTATGCAATGAAATTGAATCAGTGGATGTTTTGCTTCCTTAGCAAAAAAATGAATGAATCCTGATGTTGTCCCCACCATGCTAGGTGCTCCATCGCTAGTAACTGAAACCACTTTTTCTGGACTTATGTCTAGTGATGAAAAAGCCTCCATCACAGCATTGTGGATATCTATCCCTTGTGTTCTTCCAGGCAAAGACAGCAGTTTTACCTGCTCTTCTCTCATGATGTCACCAGTAGCATAACGCAAAATGAGCGCCAGTCTTGCATGGTTAGTAATATCTGTACTTTCATCCAAGCACATGGAGTAGAAGGGTGCTTTTTGTAAGTCGCAAGTAAGCTGTTGACTAACATCAGCAGCCATTTGCAGAACCCTATCTTTTGCAGTATTTCTGCTTAGCGGCATCTCAGAGATGCGCTACACAATTTTATCCTTGTTTTGGAAATCATGGAAGAGTGAATTGCTCCCAGCCAAAATTGCCTTTTTGATAAAATCTCCATCAGAGAGGGGCTTACCATGTTTTGCCATGCACAGTGAAATTTGAAAGCTGGCAACTGTAAGATGATTAGTTTTTGAAAGATAGTTGCTAAAACTAAGAGACTGGGAGTGATATTTCTTTAATTTTCCTACAAGGAACTCTTTTCTTTGAGCTAAACCAAGTTCAGCAACACTGTTATGGTTGGTCTCAAAGTGACGTTTGACACTTGATGTGCGAGACACAACACTTTCATTACACATAATACACAATGCTTTCCCACTGCGTTCAATCACTCCATATGTACTCTGTTCAGGCCTCTTGGAATGGTCTTCCACTATCTGTTTTTGATTTTTTTGCTGTACTCATTTTCTTTGTTCAAGACTTCAAGTCTACAAAAAGATAAAATTTGTATAATAAAAAAATCTAATGAAGTGCTGTATACAAATCCGTCTCCATAAAAAAATATGTGATTGGGGAATTTTACTAATTGTAGACATCCGTTTTGGTCAAAAAATATACTGTCCGGGTGAAAACCGGACTTGTGCAACCTGAGTGTATGGGAAAAGGACTTCTATTTTTCATTATTGGAGCCTTTGTTATTTTATTATGATGTTTACAAAAGCACTGTGAAGGGCCACATATACACTTTATTGTTTTTTGCTATATTGAGTTTTCCATAAGGTACAGCGCAGAGGATTAATGTGTTGGTTGTTCACAGAGAGCCCAGCCCTCCTCTCAGCTTACTGAACTTCTCTATGCAATCATCATAAGCAGCTTTTTTATTTCCTCGAATTTAGCATGTCCCTCATGGAAGATATAGAGGTTTTTACAGAGGAGCACATTATTAGACACATTAACTTCCCCCCATATCCTCACCTCTCTAGCATGGGAGCACTAGGAACTGTTCCTGATTACAGATGTCACATGTGGAGTCACACTACAGCCTCACTGAGTTCCTGTGACAGACTCAGTGTGAAGCTTCTCTTCCTCCCCTCACTTCCCCCTCACACACTGCCTGGCTCATAGGATACTAAGGGGAAGACAGGCAGGCTAAACATCCACTCACAGGACTGCAGCCAGCACAGGAGGATGGGCCGCGGCCCACCGGGACAATGCCCGGTCCTCCCAATGGCCAGTCCGGCCCTGTTGCCAGGTGAGCTGCAAAGCAGACACCGGCACACTTGCCTCCCGCCACGCCGCATATCTTAATTGCGGACTAGAGAGTTGCGCGGGGACAGAAATCCCACCCGTCCCCGCCAAAGTCACACCTGTCCCCACCCGTCCCCGTGAGGAATCCCACCCATCCCCGTGAGGAATCCCTCCATCCCCACCCGTCCCCGCGAGGAATCCCCTCCGTCCCCGCCCGTCCCTATAAACTTCAGAAATAGTTATTTCATTTAATTATGCTACTGAATTAAAGGCTCTGGTAGAAACCCATTTACAAATAAGCAAAAAGACTTTATTAATTTGGAAATATTAATTGGGAAGAATACACACTTTGTAAACGGGTTTCTACCAGAGCCTCTTTTGTTTATAAATTTTTATCAACACAACTAATATACTACTTTATCCTGAAGCAAAAAAAAAAGAAAAAAAGGAATAGAATTCTTTTCCTACCTTTGTTGCCTGGTTTCTGCTTTCCTCATGTTCTCATTCAGTTCCTTCCATCCACTGTCTCTCTTCCTTCTGTGTCTTCCATTTGCTCTGTTACTGTGCCTCTCCCTTTCTCCCCCCTTCCAAATTGGTCTGGCAACCATCTTCTTCCCTCCGCTCCCCCCATAGTCTGGCATCTCTGTCTTCTTCCCTGCCAGCGTCTTCTCCCCACTCTCTCTTCCCCATTTCCTTTCAGCGTCCTTCTTCCCCCCCATCTTCCCCATGTCCTGTCAGCGTCCTTCTCCCCCCTCTGTCTTCCCCATGGCCTTTCAGCATCCTTCTCCACCTCCCCCGTCTTCCCCATGGCCTTTCAGCGTCCTTCTCCACCCCACCCCCCATCTTCCCCATGTCCTTTCAGCGTCCTTCTTCACCCCTTTGTCTTCCCCATGTGCTTTCAGCGTCCTTCTCCCCCCGTCTTCCCCATGTCCTATCAGCGTCCTTCTCCCCCTTCTGTCTTCCACAAATGCTTTCAGTGTCCTTCCCCCCCACCCCGTCTTCCCATGGCCTTTCAGCGTCCTTCTTCACCTCTTTGTCTTCCCCAGTGCTTTCAGCGTCCATCTCCCCCCTCCTTCTCTCCCGCCCCGGGTGCAGCACAGCCGGCCAGGTCCCCTTACTTTTGTGGCGCTTCCGCAACCGACAGACCGACAACAGCCCCGGTCTGACAAACCTCCCTGCCCTTAACCGCGAATCTAAATTTCCTTCTTACAGCTGCTGTAAGAAGGTAATTTAGATTCGCGGTTAAGGGCAGGGAGGTTTGTCGGACCAGGGCTGTTGTCGGTCGGTCGGGTTAGCGCCACAAAAGTAAGGGGACCTGGCCGGCTGTGCTGCACACGGGGCGGGGCAGACCGCCCCCCTCCCTTGGTAGCCACTCGAGCCGCGAGGCTACTCCTCTTTACCTACCCTGCCTGCAGCATAGAGCCGAACGGAAGTCTTCCCAACGTCAGCGCAGACGTCGGAAGGAGGGAGGGCTTTGTTTACCGACGTCAGCGCTGACGTCAGGAAGACTTCCGTTCGGCTCTGTGCTGCAAGCAGAGCAGGTAGGGAGAAAAGCCGCGCGACTTAGTACATCCAGCCCCGCAGGAACCTCGCGACCCTCGGAGGCGTCCCCACAGGATCCCCGCGACCCGTGCAGCTCTCTATTGCGGACATTCCCGCGTGCCAGCTGCAAGGCCTTCGCGTGCCACAGCTGGCACGCGTGCCATAGGTTCGCCATCGCTGATCTAGACCAACTGGAGAAATTGGCAGACAAGTGGCAGATGAAGTTTAACATAGACAAATGTAAGGTGATGCACCTGGGCAAGAAAAATAAGGAATATAATATTACCTAAATATTCCCATATATATAGAAAAGAGAAAAAGTGTGGCACTAATCATTTAACTCTATTTAAAATACATTTTATCTTATCTGGGAAGAGACCTCAGAAACGGAGCCCACGCACAGTCGTTATTCACAGACCGAAGAATTCAGCGTGGTTATACGCTCCCTTGCTCCAATCATTGGTCTTCTTCCCTCCCAATCTCTTATACCTATATGTGATCTAAGAAGATATAATTATTTTTTAATTTTTATTATTTATCTATGGAAACGTCTTAATAAATAATTTCTAAAATATTCATTTTAATCTCTATATTGTGTCTACACTCATTCCCTTGAGACTCAAACTAGCAAAAGTTTAACATATTTAATTTGTATTTGTTATTCGGTATTCTGATAGAAAAAGTACTTAGCATTGATTTTTTAGCATTTTTTAGCAAAAGTACTTAGCTTCAGCAGTGCTCATGTATCAACCGATACCAACGTGGCCAGCGTTTCGTGGATTTGACTTTATATCCACTGCTTCAGGGCCGTTTCACACATGTACCAAGCTAAGTACATGTGTGAAACGGCCCTGAAGCAGTGGATATAAAGTCAAATCCACGAAACGCTGGCCACGTTGGTATCGGTTGATACATGAGCACTGCTGAAGCTAAGTACTTTTGCTAAAAAATGCTAAAAAATCAATGCTAAGTACTTTTTCTATCAGAATACCGAATAACAAATACAAATTAAATATGTTAAACTTTTGCTAGTTTGAGTCTCAAGGGAATGAGTGTAGACACAATATAGAGATTAAAATGAATATTTTAGAAATTATTTATTAAGACGTTTCCATAGATAAATAATAAAAATTAAAAAATAATTATATCTTCTTAGATCACATATAGGTATAAGAGATTGGGAGGGAAGAAGACCAATGATTGGAGCAAGGGAGCGTATAACCACGCTGAATTCTTCGGTCTGTGAATAACGACTGTGCGTGGGCTCCGTTTCTGAGGTCTCTTCCCAGATAAGATAAAATGTATTTTAAATAGAGTTAAATGATTAGTGCCACACTTTTTCTCTTTTCTTTATATATGGGAATATTTAGGTAATATTATATTTGTTATTTTCCCATTGGGGGACTTTACTCAAGAAAAATAAGGAACATGAATACAAAATGTTAGGTGTAACATTGGCCAAAACTGAACAAGAAAGAGACCTGGGGATACTGATAGACAGAAACCAGAAGCTGTCGACTCAATGTGCGGCAGCGGCGAAGAAAGCAAACAGAATGTTGGGCATAATTAAGAAGGGGATCACAAGTAGATCGGCGGACATTATAATGCCACTTTACGTAGCAATGGTCAGACCACATTTGGAGTACTGTGTCCAACACTGGTCTCCTTACCTAAAAAAGGATATAGCCCTGCTGGAAAGGGTGCAGAGGCGAGCCACGAAACTAGTAAAAAGTATGGAAAATTTGAGCTACAAAGAACGATTAGGAAGACTGGGACTGTTCACCCTTGAGAAGAGGAGACTGCGAGGGGATATGATTGAGACTTTTAAAATACTGAAAGGATTCGACAAAATAAAGCAAGAATCATCGTTGTTCACATTGTCAAATGTGAAACGGACAAGAGGTCACGGACTAAAGCTGAGGGGCAGCAGGCTCAGGACAAATGTCAGGAAGTTCTGTTTCAGACAGCGGGTGGTGGACGCTTGGAATGCTCTCCCGGATGAGGTGGTGACGGAGACTACCATTCTGGGTTTCAAGTATAAGTTGGATGTATACCTCCTTGCAAAACATATTGATGGATACGGGTAACCAGGGTCTCCAACTGGGAGCACCTGGCTTGGCCTCCGCGTGTGCGGGTCGCCGGAATAGATGGACCTAGGGTCTGATCCGGCGTAGGCATTTCTTATGTTCTTATGTTCAATGTTGGAGCAAGGAGCATAAGAACATAAGATTTGCTGCTGCTGGGTCAGACCAATGGTCCATCGTGCCCAGCAGTCTGCTCACAAGGCGGCCCTTAGGTCAAAGACTAGTGCCCTATTTGAGTCTAGCCTTACTTGCGTATATTCTGTTCCAGTAGGAACTTATCCAACCTTGTCTTGAATCCCTGAAGGGTGCTTTCCCCTATAACAGCATCCGGAAGAGCGTTCCAGGTTTCTACCACTCTCTGAGTGAAGAAGAACTTCCTTACGTTTGTACGAAATTTTTTCCCTTCTAACTTTAGCGAGTGCCCTCTTGTTCTCTTCACCTTGGAGAGGGTGAACAATCTCTCTTTCTCTACTAAGTCAATTCCCTTCAATATCTTGAATGTTTCGATCATGTCCCCTCTCAGTCTTCTCTTTTCAAGGGAGAAGAAGCCCAGTTTGTCTAGCCTCTAGTATGGCAACTCCACCAGTCTCTTAACCATTTTTGTTGCTCTTCTCTGGACCCTTTTGAGTAGTACTATGTCCTTTTTCATGAACGGTGACCAGTGTTGGATGCAGTATTCCAGGTGGGAGGGCGTACCATAGCCCGGTATAACGGCATGATAACCTTTTCAGATTTGTTTGTGATCCCCTTCTTAATCATTCCTAGCATTCTGTTTGCCCTTTTCGCTGCCGCCACACATTGTGCGGACAGTTTCAGTGACTTGTCTACAAGTACTCCCAAGTCTCTTTCCTGGAGGCTGTCTCCAAGTATAGCTCCGGACATTCTGTATTCTAGTGCTGCCCGATTCAGGAAAAAAAATTCCATTTGATTTGATTCAGCCTATTGAATTGGTTTTTCGATTCGATTCAATTTTCCTGCCCAATTGGGTGTTTTTTTCAAATATCCTGGTGGGTTTATTTTATAGCCTCTTCACCCTCTTTGCATTCTCCTAACCACACTGGCGCTGTGGTGTAAACAAAATAAACAAACAAAAAACACTTTTCCTCTCTCTCTTAAATCCTAGCTCATGTTTGCGGTCTAACACCAGTTCTGGCAGGATACACTTTTCAAATCTGACATATTGTAATCATAAAACGGAAAATAAAATGATTTTTTCTACCTTTTGTTGTCTGGTCATTATTCAAATCTTGTTGGTCCCAGGCTCTGGTTGACTTCTGATAACTTGCTTGCCAGGGTCTCCTTCTTTCTTCTTTCTCCCTACTAACCATCCATCTCTGTCCTCCCCTTCCTTTTCCCTTCCCTCCCCCAGAGGTCTGGCATCTTTCCTTTTTTTCATCTCCATCCACAGATCCACCTTTTCTCAACTACCCTTTCACCCAGCATCTCTCCCTCCTTCCCCACCACCCCAGGGTCCACCATCTCTCCCTTTCTTTTCCCAACTACCCTCCTATCCAGTATCTCTATCCCCCCTCCACACTATCCCTTGTGTCCAACTTCTCTCCCTTTCTGTTTCTTCCCTCTCTAAATCCCATGGTCCATCATCTCTCTCTCTCTCCTCTATTTTTAGACCCATTATTTCTTCCCCCCCCAAAGTCTGACATATGCATGTCTCTTTGAACCCCCCTCCCTTGAAGGTCTATTCCCCCGAAGGCCTGTGCCACCATCCCTGAAGGCCTGTTTCCCCCTTGAAGGCCTGTCCCCCCTTGAAGGCCTGTCCCCCCCTTGAAAGCTTGTCCCCCCCTTGAAGGCCTGTCCCCCCCTGAAGGCCTGTCAACCCCCTTGAAGGCTTGTCCCCCCCTTAAAGGCATGTATCCCACCCCTGAAGGCCTGCATATCCCCCCTGCTTGCCTTGAAGGCCTGTCCCCCCTTGAAGGCCTCTCCCCCCCTTGAAGGCCTCTCCCCCCCTTGAAGGCCTGTCCCCCCCTGAAGGCCTGTCAACCCCCTTGAAGGCTTGTCCCCCCCACTTAAAGGCATGTATCCCACCCCTGAAGGCCTGCATATCCCCCCTGCTTGCCTTGAAAGCCTGTCCCCCCTTGAAGGCCTGTCTCCCCCCTTGAAGGCTTTCCCCCCCCTTAAAGGCCTGCATCCCACCTCTGAAGGCCTGCCTGTCTGTCCCACCCCCCACCCCAAAGGACTGCTCACCCCCCCCCCCCAGAAGGCCTGCATGTTCCCCCTGGCCTCCCACAGGTGTCCAGCTTCCCCCCTGGCCTCCCTGCACCGTTTACCTTTGAGGAGCAGCCTGAAGACAAAATCACGGTGCTAGCGATCTTTGCAAACTGCTTTGGAGCTGTTTCCTCTGCCGTGGTCCCACACCTCCTCTGACCTCGGAGGCAGGATCGCGGCGGAGGAAACAGCTCTGAAGCAGTTTGCAAAGATCGCTAGCATTGCGATCTTGTCTGCAGGATGCTCCTATAAGGTAAACGGTGAGGGGATGCCAGGGGGGGAAAACCGGACGCTAGCACTTCCCGACTGACTCTCCCCCCTCGCCCTCTAAAGCAGGTGTGGCAGTGGCCGGCCAACAAGAGCAGCGCTGCCACTCCTGCTTTAGGGGGCGAGGGGGGGAGGATCAGCCGAATCGGGAAGCCAATTTTTTTTTGTTTTAAATTGATTCGAATTGATTCACCCGAAGTGAATCAGTGAACCGATTCGAATTGTGAATTGGGCAGCACTACTGTATTCATGCATATGATTTTTGTTACCGATGTGCATCATCTTGCACTTATCCAAGTTGAACCTCATTTGCCATTTTGCTGCCCATTCCTCGAGCGTATTTGTTTCTTTGTAGGTCTTTGCAATCCTTCTGTGTCCTCACTACTCTGAATAACTTTGTATCATAGAAACATAGAAACATAGAAATAGACGGCAGATAAGGGCCCACGGCCCATCTAGTCTGCCCACCTTAATGTCCCTCCCCTACCTTTGCCCTGTGAATAGATCCCATGTGCCGATCCCATTTGGCCTTAAAATCAGGCACGCTGCTGGCCTCAATCACCTGTAGTGGAAGACTATTCCAGCGATCAACCACTCTTTCAGTGAAAAAGAATTTCCTGGTGTCACCTCGTAGTTTCCCGCCCCTGATTTTCAACGGATGCCCTCTTGTTGTCGTGGGACCCTTGAAAAAGAAGATATCTTCCTCCGCCTCGATGCGGCCAGTAAGATACTTGAACGTTTCGATCATGTCCCCCCTCTCTCTGCGCTCCTCGAGCGAGTATAGCTGCAATTTGTCAAGCCGTTTTTCGTATGGTAGATCCTTGAGTCCCGAGACCATCTGGGTGGCCATTCTTTGCACCGACTCCAGTCTCAGCACATCCTTGCGATAATGCGGCCTCCAGAATTGCACACAGTACTCCAGGTGGGGCCTCACCATGGATCTATACAATGGCATAATGACTTCCGCCTTATGACTGACGAAACCCCTTCGTATGCAGCCCATGATTTGTCTTGCCTTCCGCAAATTTAATCAGAAGCTACTCACGCTGGCGAAAATTTAGAGGTACGGGGGTAGGGAGAGCGCAAGTGTGGAGTGTGGGGCAGGAAGGTGCGGGGGAGGGAGCATGGAAGGAGTGGGGGCGTGGAGAGGAGAGTGCACCTCCTACCCTTACTATGCCACTGGTTGCCACCAGGCTTTTTGCAGTATTTTTAATAATATTTTTGTGCTTCAGATTGTTTGAATTATTCCTGAACCAGCAACACCATACGACTGCTGGAATTGGGAATGTTTGGCTGCTCTGACCTCTTCTGTCCTTGCAGCTTGTATCCAGGGCTGGCGTGTCAAACCTGCAGGTGGCTTTGGCCTGCCAGGTCACACAGAGAAATGCTTTGCTCGTCGCGGTTCAGCAGGCCTCATACTGTTCTACAACCCAGCTTCCTGCCCCAACCACGGATGCCAAGGTCAGTATTCTGCCCACATAAAATCAGTAATTTCTACATAATGATGTCATTTCTGTCTGTAGATGGATATAGTTTTTAATTCCTCACATAAAGCTCTTTCCTAAGCAGATTTTTGTGCATTTTGGGGCTTATAAAATATTCTAGCTTAAGAATAAATCAAAGCAGAAAATGGGATAAGATTCCCTATAAAGTGCCCTTGAAGGATCCGCTTTAGGGGTCAGATGCCAGACCACTTCTGCTCAGACTGCCAACATGTACACCCTATAATGTCCCTTTGCGTGGTGGCTTCTGACTGAGCTGGAGATTTTGCCTCTTGAAGTTAGTCTTTTTAGAGGACTGTCCGGGTGCCTGGATGGACTTTCCAAAACCTGGCAGTTTGTCTGGGTTTTGGAAAGCTTTAGTTGTGTCTAGAGGGCCTCTGAGCATGCATGGATGATGTCACATGTGTCTGCGCATGTTCGGAGGCCCCGGAGGGAAGGGATTAAAAGAAGAGGCTTGCTGGGGGGAGGAGCTGGGGGCGGAAAGGAGCGGGGTTAGAGACAGAATGGGACTTGGTGGTGCATCCGGGATTTTTGGATGCAAAATCTGTTAACTCTGGTTAGGCAGAAGCCACCACAGTCCATAAAGGGAGAAAGTTCGGTCTAATCTAACATTAAAAGTCAAATGTGTGCCACTTTGTGTGACCAAATACAGACAGCTCATAGTCGATGTATTGATGTAATGCTGATAATACATGGCTGTAAGACCAGCAGTGAAATTGTACCGAACTTGCCCATTTTAGGACTGTAAATCTTACTTATGTAATGAACAGTCTTCCAGTAATAAACTGTATGACAGCCTCTTAGCGACGAAAGCAGCAAAACTTGACCCCTCCGTATCCAACCTGTTGACCGCAACAACAGACTTTAAAGCATTCCGAAAAGAAATAAAAACACTACTATTCAAAAAACATATTCAGTTAATCTAACCTCCCCCTCCTCCTATACCCTCTGCAAATTTCCCGCAAACTACACACCCCTCTAGTAACTTCTTCTCTATGTCACAAAATATAACCTAAAACCTCATTATGTAACTTGAAACCAACTACCTTACAATGTAATGTAACTTCCTGGAAATGTCCAGTTATCTTCCAATGTAATCCGCTTAGAACCACAAGGTACAAGCGGAATAGAAGTCACTAATGTAATGTAATGTAATGTATTTTAGGAGAGAAGACACAGCATAAGGCGTCAAAGCAGCTCATTGAGAGACAAAAGTTCCAAATCTGGAAAAGAGATGGAAAGCCAAACTTCTTACCCTGCTGGGCATCCCTCACAGAGACACTGGAACAAGAGGTAGTAACATAAAAAAACTAAGAAGTTGTTTCCTGGTGTGTAAATGTTAGACTAAGGTATTTTCTGGCAGCAAAGGGTGTTGTGGATTAACCTTTGCCTGCCAACATGGAGCTAGGTACTCTCCATGTTGGCAACTTGCTAGGGACAATTTTCGAAAGGGCGACTATGATAAAATGAGGAAAATGGTAAAAAAAAGAAGCTAAAAGGATCAGTTGCAAAGGTTAGGACTATAAACTAGGCATGGATGTTATTTAAAAATACCATTGTGGAAGCCCAGACCAGATGTATTCCACGTATCAGCAAAGGTGGAAAGAAGAGGAAATGAGAGCCAGTGTGGTTAAAAGGTGAAGTGAGAGGCTATTAGAGTCAAAAAAAAATCCTTTAAAGAATGGAAAAAGGATCTGAATGAAGAAAATAAGAAGAAACACAAGCACTGGCAAGTTAGATACAAAGCATTGATAAAGACAGCTAAGAGAAAATATGAAGAGAAACTTGCAAAAGAGGCAAAAACTCCTAACAATATTTTTAGGTACATCAGAAGCAGAAAACCTGCGAGGGAATATGTGGGACCGTTGGATGATCAAGGAGCAAAAGGGATGCTCAGGGAGGATAAGGCCATAGCAGAGAGACTGAATGAATTCTTTGCTTCGGTCTTTACAGAAGAAGATGTAAGAGATCTACCTGAACCGGAAATGGTTTTCAAGGGTGCGAAGGAATTGAAAGAAATCTCAGTGAATCTGGAAGATGTACTAAGCCAAATCAACTAGTTAAAAAGTAATTTATCGCCTGTATGGGATAGTATACATCCCATGGTACTAAAAGAACTCACGATCCTCATAAGGTTAACTAAATTGATGGAATGCCTAAGCGAAGGAAAAGATCTCAGAACACCACACCAAGGATCATTGATTTCTCCTTCGGCTATATTGTGGATGGAGGTATCTTTAATCGATCAAAAACCTTCACTGCTAATAGACTGAATACATTATATCAGTTTTAACATTTATATCTACTTTTATTTTTTTATTTTATAGAAATTTTTGCAAAATGCTTTAAATTTGAATCAAGCACTTGACGTTAATGCAAAATAATCACTTCCTGGGTAAACGTGCACTCTTGCACTTATTTCAAAAGCAGCTTAAATTTACAACATACTGCAATGAGTAAGCATGAGATATCTCCACTTATCTTGTGTCCTGTGCTCCTCAATAATACCACTCTCCAGTGATAGCTTGTTAACAAAGCTTTCTGGTATAGCAAAATGCAGTATCTGAACTGTCCTGTCCGGGACCCGTTTCGCCTTATAATTTAGGCTTCATCAGGGTAAAAAGTCAGGTTTTGAGGTACAAGATCACTCTGCTGTTCACCTCTACAAGTGTGTTTATTCTGCTGCCCCTCAATATCTCTCCTCCCTTCTCTCTCCTTATACACCTCCCAGAGAACTCCGTTCCTCTGATAAGTCGCTCTTAATGTTACCCTTCTCCTCCACTGCCAATTCCAGACTTCGTTCCTTTCATCTAGCTTCCCCCTCTGCCTTGAATAAATGACCTGGGTTTGTCCATCAAGCCCCTTCCCTTGTTTGAAAACAGACTGAAAACCCACCTTTTTGATATAGCTTTCAATCCTTAATCCTACTCCTCTGCCCTCCAACCCTGCCAGAACATTAACCATTCCCCTTAACTGTATCCATGACATCCTGTTTGTCTGTCTTAGCTGTTTAGATTGTAAGCTCTTTGGAGCAGGGACTGTCTTCTTTGTGACTCTGTACAGTGCTGTGTATGTCTGGTAGCGCTCTAGAAATAATTCATAGTAGTATAGGCTCTTATGAAATAGTCAGAGGTTTCTTGGGGTTTGTTTGTTTTTTAGCTTGATAAACAGTGTAGAGAAAAGCAGAGAGAGGCAGTTGGAGTCCGAAGGGAAAGGAAGTATGGAGAAACAGTTTGTGTCTATCTGGTTAATAGCTCTGTGGGAGCTGGCAGAGAATTTCTCTAAGCAGCAGGCTACCTCTATACCTTAGCACTGGGGATCAGCGTCCCAGAACCCTGACTATACTGGTAAAGGGGGAATTTCTATTTGTCCTTTTTACTCTCCTTTACCTGATAGTGTCCTCCTGGCTTGCCTCCTGTGCACAAATCGACAAGTTAACCATCTTCAGGGTACAACTATAGGAAGCCGGGACCTACATAATAATATAACCTTATGTAAACCCAGCTACATTAACTGCTTTAACCACTGCCAATGAATCCCAGAATTTAACCACAGAATAAAAAGCTGTTTCCTTCCATGTGTTTGGCATGTAGTACCTAGTAACTTCATGGCATGTCTTTGTTCGGAACGGGGCGGGGCAGGCCTGGGGGCAGAGTTATGAGTCTGGATTTTCCGTTTGGAAAATCTGGTAATCCTAGACTAGGGGGCATGCAATGAATTTACAAGTAGTAAATTTAAAACAAACAGGAGAAAATACGCATAATTAAACTATGGAATTTGTTGCCAGAGAATGTGATGAATATGTCATGGATGTTTCAAAAAAACTTAGAAACATCCATGACATACCATATATGCTGTATATCTAAAGAGACCATATGTCCTGTTTTGAACGGGACCATCCTGATTTTAGATCCCCTGTCCCATTGTCCCCACGCACAGCTTCGGGATGCCGAAATGTCCCGTTTTCAGAGACAGTGTCCCGAAGCTGTGTGAAAGGACAACGGGACAGGCAATGGCTTCCCCTCCCTCCTCCCTGCTGCGTCAAAGCCAGCCTGCCTGTCTGCCTCCCTCTCTCCCTCCCTCCAGCGCCCGAAGCCTGGCCTACCACTGATTCAACACCCCCTGGTCTGCCGCCACCCGCTGCAACGGAAGAAAAGCAAGGTCCAGGCGCAGGCCCAGAAGCCTTCTTCCCGACGTCAATTCTGACATCAGAGAGGAAGTTCTGGGCCAGTCAGGGTAGGATGATTATACAATAAAGAAGCCCTCTTCGTTTCTCTTTATCCTTAGAGAATGTGATGAAAGCAGTTAGTTTAGCAGAGTTTAAAAAAGGTTTGGATATACGCGTGCGTACACACTCACTCAAAACAAAAGTTAAAAGCACGATGTGATGGAGGAAGGCAGATTGGGGCCCTGGAAAGTTAATTGAGTAGGGGCAAGGATGAGGGACTTAAGGCAGAAGGTTCGTCTGAGGTGCCCGCTATTCTTACACTGACCCTGCATTTGCACCTGTATGTAATTTGTTGTAAGGCTTCCTGGTACAGAGGCTATTTTAAATGCCTGAATATCAAGTTTCAGGATATGGGAAGCTGGAATTTGCAGCTGAGTCTTCGGGGCGGTGCCCCTCACCCTTGCTTGTCCTCTAAAGACTCCATTGTCTTTTTGTCAGGCCTCCAGAAGCTTTTGTCTCAATTCAGCTGGAGAAAGTGGGACCCCGGGACGTGATGCTGAACACATTCATTCAGAGGAGAGATGCAGCAAGCAGCAAAATGGTCAATGCGGTAAGAGTCTGAGTGCGGGAGGCATCCAGATCCATATGTACCATCTAACCTGATCACGCTACTTCCTGCTTCAAAAAATAGAGCCTGCTTTACCCACCTTCCCTTAGCTTTCCATTGCTAACAATCTACAAGGGGACTTAGAGAATGACACGGGGACAAATTTTCACCTTCCCCGCAAGATCTCTCTATCCCCTTCCCATCCCACGAGCTCTGTCCTCATCGGCACATGCCTCAAACGCTTTGAAATCATAAGTGCTCGAAGTTTGTGCAGTTAAGGCAGAGCTTGCAAGAAGGGGGCAGGGATATTGAAATCCTTCAGGGATGGGGCAAATTTGTCCCCGTGTCATTCTCTACGTAGGAGCCAGCTCTATGGCTGTTTAAGCAGCCCAACATGGAGCAAACTCCTTGACTGCGTCTAGAGAGGAGTACTTTCCCTTGGGTTTAATAATAATAATAATAACTTTATTTTTGTATACCGCCATACCCGGAAGAGTTCTAGGCGGTTCACATCAATTAAACAAGGTTACAAGTGGTTTACATCAATTGAGCGGGGTTACAAGCAGTTCAATATCAAATTGATCAAAGTTGCCAGGGGAGGGTGAGGGAAGGATGTAGAGGGGAGAGGGGTTGTTTAGATAGAAGGGGCGTTAGGATCCTGGTCTTGGAAGAGGCGGGTTTTGAGTAGTTTTCTAAAGCCGAGGTAGTTGGGGGCCTTGAGGGCCATTTGGGATAACCATGGGTTTAGCTTAGTGGCTTGGAAGGCGAGGGTTTTGTCGAGGAATTTTTTAGAGTGGCAAAGTTTAAGGGAGGGGTAGGCGAAGAGTTGGATTCTGCGGGAGTCCTTGATGCTGTGATTCAGGGCGAAGTGAGGGATGATGTAGCTTGGGGATAAACCAAATACTGTTTTATAGCAGAAGCAGGCGAATTTGAATAGCACCCCCAACATTTAGAAACGTTGACTCCTATGCCAGGGACACAGATGAGATGGGGCTTAACTTCCAGAATACTATTAAGTTATGGGCTAAAGGGCTGCATTAATGCACAAGAAGTTACACCTGCTGTTGACATGGCATAAGTAGGTGTTGGTGCATAGATGCCAACTTACACCAGTGTTTTATAATGGAATTTGGGCGTCCAGATGCCATTATGGAAATAGAGCTTAGCGCACTCTACCTTGGGCCTAACTTTCGGGGCCTTTTAGAGGACCTGCTCCCTCAGCATTTAAGTTTGTGGGCTGTTTCCTTGCATAAAATTGATTATATAAGGAATCCCCTTAGAAAATGTATCTCCAGACATCCCTACACCTCATTCTTATCCCGCCTCACTAATGGACCTTCTGGGTCGAGTCAATTTGGGCCTGATATTGAAAGGACTCCACTTCTAACTTTGAGAGTTATGTTCCTAAACCGGCCTCTTTGAAAATTTAATAGGGTGATTCCATCAGAATTTCATTAAACTAAATTTAGGACAGTTAGAGGGTAGTAACAGGGGTGGATTGATGAGGGTTGAGGGTAATGATTAGGAGCTTAGCAGTGATTTTCAGCATTAAGCTCATAAATCTAGTCAAGTTAATGGCAGGATTCAATTTACGGTTCACAATCGTAAGCCCGCGGGACAAAGCAACGCCGACATTTGAGAGCAGACAATTGAGCGCAAGACTCAAGCGCACCGCCATAAAAGTATATTTTAAAGAGCTCCTATGGGGAGTGTGAGGGGGGAACCCCCCTCCCCAGTTTACTTTATAGTGTTCGCACTGCCGTTGGGGGTGGTTTGGGGGGGTTGTAACCCTACTACTCTACTAAATATCAAAACCCCATATGGAAACAGATACCCTCTCTGCAACACTAAAAGGCCTTCCTCACACACAAATCTCTAATCACACAACATATAACAGCAGGAAAGAAAAAGAAAAAAGAAGTGGAGAAAAAGCCTCAGTTCTGCTTCATCTGGCAAAAAAAACTCCTGCACACCCTACAAAATGTAGAAAAAAGCACTATGATAGCCTGCAGAGTGATATCCAATAGCACGTCTGGCCTCACAGCCCAAAATCGTGATACTGTGAACAAATGAGCACTACAGCATTACAGTCCAGGATCTTGCATAGAAAACAGATAGAAAAACAACTTAGCTGCTATTGGCTTCCAGGATGTTCTCAGCCACAAAACCCAACGGGGAACCCTCCGTTTCGCTTCATTCGCTGCATCAGGGGTATCAATTTCCAGACCAACCACACTCCTCAGGCTCTCGTTCCACTTCTGCAGGCTATCATAGTGCTTTTTTCTACATTTTGTTTTTTCTGAAGAAGTGGAGTTTTTTTTGCCAGAAGAAGCAGAACTGAGGCTTTTTCTCCACTTCTTTTTTTTTTTTTTTTCTTTCCTGCTGTGATTGGAGATCTGTCTGTGAGGAAAGCCTTTTAGTGTTACAGAGGGGGTATCTGTTTCCATATGGGATTTTGATATTTAGTAGAGTAGTGAGTTTAACTGACTCTGATCCCGAGTTGAAGTGTTTGGGGTTGTAACCCCCCCATTATAGAGGAAACTTAACTTTTTTCCCTATTTTTTAGGGGAAAAGTTAAGTTTTCTGTATAATGTGGGGGGTTACACCCCCCTCCCCCGCCAGCGCAAACATCAGCGCGAACACTATTAAGTAAAGGGAGGGTTCCCCCCACACCCACCATCGAAGCCCTTTAAAATAAACTTTTACGGTGGCACACTGGAGTCTTGCGCGCAATTGTCTGCTCTCTATTGTCGGCTTGGCTTTGTCCATCGTGCTTTTGTCCCGTCACCCAATTTACAAGTATAAGACTGGTGTAGCTTTTGGTGGCAAAGTTTTGGCTCCCCACCAGCCATTTAATGAGTGTAGTTCAGGTCTGGAGTCCCCCCCCCCACCCCCCACCCCCAACTATATCACTATTCCAGAATTAAAAAAGGACATTGTTTATAATGGCTCTTTCAGACCAACCAAATCTCAATTACCTCAGTACATAGGCAGCCTCTTCTGGGGTTGAAAGTCAATTGTTTGCGTGACGGCTTCAAAGGAAGAAGGAACAAGATGGCTGTAACAACCCAGGCCCACCCATTCGTTTTGAATCTGTCTCCTATCAACTTTTCCGAGTGCCCTCTTGTTCAAACTTTCTAATAATAAAAGAACAAGAGGGCACTCGGAAAAGTTGATAGGAGACAGATTCAAAACAAATGCTAGGAAGTTCTTCTTTACCCAACGTGTGGTGGAAACCTGGAATGCGCTTCCAGAGGACGTGATTGGGCAGAGTACGGTAATGGGGTTCAAGAAAGGATTAGACAAATTCCTACTGGAAAAGGGGATAGAGGGGTATAGATAGAAGATTACTGCACAGGTCCTGGACCTGTTGGGCCACCGCGTGAGCGAACTGCTGGGCACGATGGACCTCGGGTCTGACCCAGCGGAGGCATTTCTTATGTTCTTATGTTCTCTACTGTCAATTCCACGGCCTCCCCATATCTGCCCTCCTATCATTGAAACCATCCCTCCCCGGTGTACCTTTCAGCAGCAATTCATTTTTTGTTGTCGGTGCCGACTCCTCCAGACGTCCCTCTGCTGTGTCCTGCTCTCACTGACATCCCTTCCTGTTTCCTCTCCAGCGGGACAAGGCAGGGGGAAATCCTGGAGGTGCCAGTGCCGGCAGCAAAAATGAATTGCTACTGGCACTAGGGACACCTCTGAGGTACATCAGGGAGGAACAGGGTTCAGAGATAGGAGGGCAGATGCCAGAGGCTGCGGAGTTGAGATGAGGAGACATGCTGGATGCAGTGCAGGTGTAAAAACATCTCAGGGGGAGGAGTGGTCGGGCCCATCCAAAACACTATGTCTGGCTACGCCACTGAACCCTAAGGGCACATATTCCACCATTTTTGTAGTCACCAGGGCCTCTATATTTAATGTCGGGCCATTTCTGTGCACTGGCATTGTGTTTGTCTATCTCTGTATGATTAACCACTTAAGCAGCACTGCATGTTTAAGCAACTATGTAAAAGGGGTGGGGTTAGGAATCTTAGTTTCCAACTGAAAATTCATCTTAATTTACAGTGTAGGTCAGGGGTGTCAAAGTCCCTTTTCAAGGGTCGCAATCCAGTCGGCTTTTCAGGCTATCCCCAATGAATATGCATGAGATCTATTAGCATACAATGCATGCAAATAGATCTCATGCATATTCATTGGGGAAATCCTGAAAACCCGACTGGATTGCGGCCCTCGAGGAGGGACTTTGACATCCCTGGTGTAGGTGCTCTTATCGGTTAGGGCCACTGAATATTCAAGGATAGCCCCACACAAGAGCCTTTCCTGGTCACTTAAATCACTTTGAATATCGACCCCATAATTTTTAAGCTCCTACACTGTAAATTAAGATGGATTTTCAGCTGAAAACTTACTAATTCCACCCCCACCTCATTTGCATAGCCACTCAGTAACAGCCCTGAAGTCCTTGAAACCCCTATGGGCTTCTGAGCAGTTACCGCAGTGGCCCACACTGCATGGCTTCATAAAAGAGGCCCTACATTTGGCTGAAAAAAGGACATATGTTTAGGAAGTCAATTTCTTTTTGAATGTCGGGTCTTTATCTTTGTGTGTCTCAGTTCTAATTCAAGCTCACCCCTTGGCTCTCTCTTTAACCTTTGACCTGTCACTGCCACTGGCTTGTGTCAGCCATCTTGTTCCTTCTTCCTTTGAAGCTGTCATGCAGATAATTGACTTTCAACCCCAGAAGAGGCTGCCCACGTACTGAGGTAATTGAGATTTGGTTGGTCTGGAACAGTGATATAGTCGTGGGGGGGGGGGGGGGGGCAGAGACTCCAAACCTGAATTACACTCATTAAATGGCTGGTGGAGAAGCCAAAACCTCGCCACCAAAAGAAATTCCCTGCGAAGCCCCTCCCCTAAAAGTTGTCTGGGTGCCTCTACCTAGAGGAAGGGAGAGGAGTGGCATGGCAGGGAATTTGGGGGGGCTGGCAAGGCTTTGGCATCCCCACTGCAAAGGAATTAGTTTTAATGCGATGGGGGGAATATGTTGCTCTCTCAATTCATCTTTACCTCCCCAAAATTGGAGGGTGGCTGTGCCTCTGCTCTGGAAATGCTTCTTTTTACCAGAATATTTGGGTCTGAAGTGTTTTCTTTATCACCAATCCATTCTGCTCATGAAGGCAATGCTTCTTCTGGTGTTATCACAGGATGAAATTGAAAAAAGCAAGAGGGAGCTCATTACCGAGTACTGTCACAGGTGAGTTACGTTTTACGCTTCAAAACAATTGCCAAACCTTTTTCCAAACTCAGAAAAGTTTGCATGGAACAGCACTTCTCAACCCAGCCTGCCTGGTTTTAGGGGATCCACGATGAATATGCATCAGATGGATTTACATCTGCAGCTTCCATTGCGTGACTGTTCATTGTGGATGTCCTGAAACTCCATCCGGCTGTATCCTGAGGACAGGAATGGAGCTGCTTGTTTAGGGTTTGGAAAAACTGCCTGAGCTGTAAACGTTGCACCTCAAAACGAGAGAATCTTTTATGATTTCCTGGAAGACCTGTCTTCATGCACTCCTTCCTAACCTAGATGCAATAATTCATTATCCTGACCCCATCCTAAGCTTTCCTTCTTATCCCCACTTCACCAAGAGGAAACGAGTTACACTCTAGGCAGCTCTAACCCCATTCACATTGGGGTCCTTTTACTAAGGCGTGCTAATCGATTTAGTGTGTGCTCAATTGGTTTGTGCACCTTAGTAAAAGGACTCCATTGTTAGCAGCATTAGAATTGCTTGAAAGGTTAGGTATTGCAAAAAATAAGATCAAGGCAGTCCAAGTTGTGCAAAATGCTGCGGCGAGAATGATTGCAAGGGTGGCATGGAATGAGCATATAACGCCGGTATTGAAGAGTCTCCACTGGTTGCCAATTCAAAGTAGAATTGGAACACAAAATTTTGATGGTTATTCACCAAGCGATCTATGGGGTAGCACCATGGTATCTAAAGCAAGTATTGAAACAATATATACCATCTAGAATGTTAGGATCAGAATCTGCCATGAAGCTATCAATAGAGGCGCTTGGTTAAACTCATTACAAGAAGACGCAAGCAACAGCCATTTCTGTGGCGGATGCTCTGCCAGGATGTTGGAGGTTATGTAAGAACAAGATGTCTTTTTAAGAAGCAATTAAGAACACATCTTTTTACTAGGTTAGATTTTGATAGCCTATTCTACTGAAGTTGTACTAGTTTTAGTAAATTAGATAACTGCGATGAGTCAGTGTATTATGTTGTTTTGATTATGTATGTTTTCTTTGTAAACCGCTTTGGTCTTAGGTGGCGTAGAAATTTTTTAAATAAATAAAGAAGTCACTTGTTTCTTCTTAATAGAGAACAGTTTATTCGTAATTTAATCCCTTCGTCTAAAACTACTAAGCAAAAACCCTACTCAACACACCAGATACACAAAATACATATCTATAACCTGAAAAGGATAAACCAAAATCACCGTAAATCCCAATAATAGGTGAGGAAGTACATTGAATTATACCCACAGAAGGAATCTGAACAGGTTCTTTGATCTCACATCATGCCCAAGAGCTTCTTATTTACAAAAACAGGCGAAATAAAAATTGGGGTTGGGACTTTGGTAAGTTTTGTTCTTTCTACCCACAGGTTCCAAAAGCTCCTCTAGTTACAATATGATTCGCTAAAAAGCATCACGCCTCCAAGGCTGCTGCTACTTCCATGAATACTTCTTCTGTTCCAGGAACACCCATGAATTTTGAAAAACTGCAAATATGGTTTTTCAGCTGATCGAAGGCAGGAGAGGGCAGCTGGAGCGCCGGCAGGTGCTTAAATTGTACTTACGAAGCCGGGCACCGCCTCTTCCTGGTACTAAAGTCATGGTTACACCAATCATGAGCTGCTTTGATACGCCAGATAGCGTGTCAAATCAGCTCCTGATTGATGTAACCATGACTTTAGTACCAGGAAGAAGCAGTCGGAAAATACCGCAAATTACTGAGTCTGTGATTTGCGAACCGCGAATTCACGGGGGTTTACTGTACATTGTACTTCTCCCCTCTTCCTTGATTGAAGTTTCAAGTTTAATATAAATTTAATTTGATCGCAAAATCATAATTCAATGTGATTTACAAATAATGATAAAATTGGGGTAAGGTAAAAAAAAAAACCACAAAAGCACATTAATCAAACCAGACGGTTAATACAACTGTAGACCAACCAAATACAAAAGATAAAAAATAAATAAAGGGTTAAATACAATTTGTAAACTAAAAAAAAAGGGCAAGGTGATGAAACAATAGGATAGGGGAAAGGTTACCCGCTCAATTTTCACTTCTCAGCGTTACTAGTACTCTAGCGATCATCCTGAGAATATAACATATGCATAAATCAATTAAAAGCGTCCTTAAAGAGCCAGCTTTTCAGGAGACTTTTAAGCTTACCAAGTAATTTTTCTTCCCTTATATCGATTGGGAGCGAATTCCAGATTTGAGGGACTGTGACGGAAAAGATCGTGTCTCTCCTTGAATAAATGAGTCTTTAGTGAAGGGACTAAGAGGAGAGATTTCTCTTCCGATCTTAAGGATTTTGAAGGAATATAAGGGATTAGAGGCCTTTCTAAGAATGCAGGAGCTTTATTCATTACAATTTTATATGTAATTGTATAATTTACCGGTAACCAATGCTTTTACTTCAGGAGGGGAGTCACTAGGGACCTGGATTGGCCACCATGAGAACGGGCTACAGGGCTTGATGGACCTTTGGTCTGACCCAGTAAGGCTATTCTTATGTTCTTAAGGTAGTGGTGGTTGGTGATTCCCTTCTAAGAGGTACAGAGGCGCCCATCTGGCAACCAAACATGATGTCAACGGAGGTGTGTTGTCTGCCTGGTGCAAAAATTTGAGAGGTAGCAAAAGTTTGCCAAGATTCAAGTCTAAGTAGCGTTATCCTTGTTGGCATTCCATTGACAGTATCAAAAGTGACTTCATGGCTCTGGGACTGAGGGTGAAGTAGGTGCACAGACGGTACTCTCATTGATCCTTCCTGTTGTGGGCAAAGAACGAATGAGGGAAAGTCACAGCCTGAAGCTAAGTGCGTGCCTGCGTGGATGGTGTCGTCAGTGTGAACATTTCGGTTTCCTAGACCATGGCGTGATTTTCCAAGAGCTGCCAAGCAGAGATGGTATCCATCTGGCAAAGAAGGGATGAAGTATCTTTCATAACAGACTGGCTAATGTACCGAAGAGGACTTTAAATTTGATAGGGATGGTTGAAAAATGCCCCAAGGTCATTAAAACTCGTAAATGTAAGACATCAAATACCGGTATTGAAATGAGACAAAGGGGTAATATCTAGAAAGGTCTGTATACCAATGCCCACAGTTTGGGAAACAAATTTCCAGACCTAGAGACTCTAATGGTAGAAACACTTTACTTTTATGCATTCACATTCTGCATTTCTACATAGCATAAAGGTGGCTGATAAGCAAACTGGGAACTAAAGTGACAGATTGCAGGGATTTGTCCTTGGGCCAGCTCTTTTTAACATCTTTGTGAGTGATATTGGGGAAGGACTGTCTGGCAAAGTTTGTTAGTGGATGATACCAAACTCTGTAATAGTGTGGACACCCCGGACAGTGTGGATAATATGAGGCGGGATCTAGCAAAGCTTGAAGAATGATCCAGAAATTGGCAACTAAGATTTAATGTTAAAAAAAATAAAGGGTCATGTACTTGGGCTTCAAATTCAAGAGATCAGAATAGTATAGGGGCAACAGAAGAGTAGGATTTAGGGGTGATTGTGTCTGACGATCTCAAGGTGGCAAAACATGTAGAAAAGGGTCAGTCGAAGCCAGGAGGATGCTTGGGTGCATAGGGAGAGGAATGGCCAGTAGGGAAAAGGAGGTGAGAGTGCTTGTACAATACTCTGGTGAGATCCCATTTGGAAGACTGTGTGCAATTTTGGAGACCTAATCTTCAAAAAGATATAAATAGGATGGAGTTGGTCCAAAGAGCTGTTACAAAATTGATTAGTGGTCTTTGTAATAAAGAATATGGGAACAGACTTGGAGACCTCAATATGTATACTCTGGAAGAGAGGCATTAATGTATAGGAGGTGAGCCTTATTCAAATGAAGGAAAACTCCAGCATGAAACATTGAAACATGATGGCAGATAAAGGCCAAATGGCCCATCCAATCTGCCCATCCGCAGTAACCATTATCTCTTTCTCTCTCTCTCTAAGACAGGGGTGTCCAATGTCGGTCCTCGAGGGCCGCAGTCCATTCGGGTTTTCAGGATTTCCCCAATGAATATACATGAGGTCTATTTGCATGCACTGCTTTCATTGTATGCTAATAGATCTCATGCATATTCACTGGGGAAATCCTGAAAACCCGACTGGACTGCGGCCCTCGAGGACCGACATTGGACACCCCTGCTCTAAGAGATCCCACGTGACTATCCCAGGCCCTCTTGAATTCAGACACAGTCTCTGTCTCCACCTCTTCCGGAAGACTGTTCCATGCATCTACCACCCTTTCTGTAAAAAAGCATTTCCTTAGATTACTCCTGAGCCCATCACCTCTTAACTTCATCCTATGCCCTCTCATTGCAGAGTTTCCTTTCAAGCAATCTGTTGTCATGTTTCGTATAGATCACCTTTGTTGTATTCCTCCACATGTAGGGTTTATGCTGTATTCATCCTATCAACAGTTTCCATGGAGCCAAGTAACAGTCAATTAGCAATAAGGAAGTGACTGAACAAAATATCAGAAATCAAGTTCAAAGTCCAGCTCAAAAAGGAGACGTGATATGGCTTATCTACAGCACAAGCAAACCACATGAGCCAATCTAGGAAAAAGCCAGGGAGATAAAGACCTCAGAAACCGGTTCTCTAACTTAACCACTGCATTATTGTGTTTAAACGTAGGAGTGGGTGCAATTTAAGGTTGAAATAAACTCCACAATCACTTGGAAAACTAAACAGCCAGTTATTGCAAACTGCCCAAAAGCTGCAAAATTTAAATCAATCAAAGTCTAATGGATGGTGGCATTGTCATCTTGATATAGGGACACTAGACCATCTATAGTTCTATTGTCCCTTGATACTTAAGTTTTGGAGGTCTATTTGGGGTCAAATCAATATGATATTTGAAGTCTCATTGTCATAACACTATTAATGCCCAAGAGTCCAATAAATGCAAGTAAAAATAGGTTACTTCTTATCATGACAGGAGTTGGTATGCAACTAATCACGAAAAAATGCGATAGAATAAATTATAATTTTTGGTGGGAAACCTTATGTCAAATTTACAACTCGTTACAATTGGGATACTATAATAAATTCAAAGAAATTTGGGATCCATTAACAAAATTTTGTACGAATTGATCATTAATATGACCCTTTGAATGAGTATTATGCACATCCGGGAAGAGTGGATGGGAGGGAGGGGAGGAGATAAATACTTATCTTATTATTTGATTGTAATAAGTGCTGGGGGGGGGTTCTTTGTTTGTATCAATTGTTGCTTAATCTGTTGCACTTTGTGTTGGTTTTTAAAATGAATAAAGACTTGGAAAAACCATAAGCAACATTTCAACAGAGTGATACTTTTAAGCAGACAAGTCTTCACAGAAACTTGGGGACTGGATTTTCTCTTTTTTTCTGGGAACTGTAACCTTAATGATATATTCAGTGATGCGTGAACCTTGGCGATGAACAAGATAATAGCTATATAAATTATACATACAATAGCATCAGATAAATAAACCTGTTATCAAATTAGTTAAAAAATACATCAATCCATTTAAAAAAACACCAAACATCAATCACAAACAATAATATTGGGTGGATGTATTTTGTGCTAGATTATCTCTGGAAACTCAAGTGAATATGATGGTAAAAAAGGTCTTTTTAATTTAAAGATGATTAGAGGAATATGTACATTTCAGACACCTGATCATCTGTTGAAAATTATGCAAGTTTTGATATTCTCTCATTTGGATTATGTAAATATTATGCTTTTGGGTTTGCCGGATAGGCAACGCTGTAGACTACAAGTTTGCAGAATGTAGCTGTGAAAATGATACGGAAGGGAATAGGCTGGTTCCAAAAAACAAGTGGGGAGTGGGATAGACTACGTCAACCTGGATTAGACACTCTTTATTTATGCAGATCAACTTAAAATATAATACATATTAAAACACAATACATTTGAAATGTCCAAGACAAAAGTCCTGTGAGCAATGACCCAAAGGGTCCGCTATCCAACAACCCAACACATCCGTGTTTCAGCCTCCAGAGGGGAGGTCTGCCTCAGGGGTATGATATGTCTGCCCACTAGATGTCACTGCAATGCTGGAAATACACTGTGATTGTGGGCGTGTGCACAGCTCTGGGCAGCCAATCCAAGTAAAAAGTGAAGCTCTCGGAGCGGCCACAAAAGAACGCGTACGCAAGGGTCCTCTGGCATTTTTACAAAAGCGCGGGAGAGGTTTTTAGCGCCAGCTGGTATGCTGAATGCTCTCTGCTCCTCCAGTGTTCACAGGGAACTCTATGACCATCAGAACAGCGCAGAGCATTTAGCGTGCCAGCCAGCGCTAATAACCTCTTCTGCACTTTCTAAAGGGGGGTTAAATTGGAGCTCATTGGTTGCCAATAAGGGCAAGAATTCAATATAAAGTTTTAATATTTGTTTTTAAAATTTTATATTTCAAAATGTTGTGGGTTATACCCTCTGAGATAAAGTTTGATCAGGGTCTGAAATTAAACTGAATGTCCCAATTTTATCAGAGATCCATTTGCAATCTACAAGGTAGAAAACTACAAGAGCGGTTTGAAAAGTTTTATTGATTGATTTTAGTACCTAAAAGCATTTCTTCCTGTCTGTCCTGGTAGGCTCACAAGGAACATGGGATTTGAGCCCACAACCTCAGGGTGCTGAGGCTGTAGCTTAACCACTGGGCCACACACTCAAACAAATATGTTATTAAAAAACAGGTCTATTTCTCAACAAGGGCTATACACATACCTCTTCTTTTACAAAGGTGCGCTAAGCGTTTTAGCTCAGATTTAGTATGTGCTAAATCAATGCGTGCGCTAACCGCTAACTTGTCCATAGGATAACACGCACGCGTTAGCATTTTGTGGGCGATAATATTTATCATGCGCTAAAAAGCATAGCGCACCTTAGTAAAAGAGGGGGTTAGTCCTGTGAGTTTCCAGTGTTTCCATCCCATTGGAAAAATTTTTAAAAACATTTGTTTAACTTGATTTTTTACCGAACTTTTCACACCGTCCTCTTTTGTGGAAGGCGCTGCCTAGGGAACTTAGAATGATAACATCTTATTAGTCATTTAGACAACAATTGAAAGCATATATAAGGTTGGATTAAATAACTGTGATTATCACCGATGTTGCTTAGAGGACTGGTAAACTGGATTGTATAGAATTGACTCATTTTGTTTAAGATCTTATCTTATGTTCTGATAACGCGATTTGCCTTGAAAGGTATATCCAAAGTGTTAGAGCCTACTTCTCTGAATATCTTGATCCACTCCCTTGTGATTTCCTGTATTGATTACTGTAATGCGCTCTATAAGGGCATAACTAAAAAAGAAATACGAAGACTCCAAATTATACAGAACACTGCAGTGAAGATCATATTCAACGCAAAGAAATTTGATCATGTTACTCCCCTCCTTTATTTGGCTGCCGGTGGAACATAGAATTACATAAAAAATTATTTTACTGACTTTTAAAACTAGACAAAATGGTCAACCAGAATTTATCAATAACCTTCTTCTAAATCTTTAAGATCTTCGTCTAAAAACTTGTTATCTGTTCCATCTCTGAAGTTTATCAATACTATGAGGTCTACCATTTTTTCTGTCAGCGCAACATCTCTTTGGAATAATACTCCGGTCCACTTACGGGAAGAATCAAATCTTAACCATTTTAAAACAAAACTAAAAATATTTCTATTTCTTGATGCTTTCGAGACCTAAATGCCCTTTTTAGGGCTACGTAGTTTTAATCTATTTTTTGTTACCCTCCCTTTTGTCCTTTCCCTATATGTTCTCTTTCTTGATAAATTGTAGTTCTATCCTTTTTCCCATTTTGTTCCTGTTTGTTTTTGTAATGTTTCTAAATGTTTTGAATTATGACTATTGTTTTAAAGGACGTATAGTTACCCCATATATGTTCACCGCCTAGAAGGCCGATTGGGCGGTTTATAAATTTTTGAATAAACTTGAAACTTAAACTTGAATAGAAAAGCAGGTGTTAAATGTAAGGTTTGTTAGTGGCCCCCACAATATATGGTTGGTGGGGTCACTTGAGAGGCGCCCTTACAAACGCCAGGTCCCAGGTTCAGTTCCCTCACTGAACATTCACCAGGAAGTAGAATCAAAAAGGCACAGCCAGAGGTGATTGTATAAAGAATATATTATAGAAATAGGCTTACAGAAAAGCAATATTCTGAAGCATTACAATTAAGTAGAGAGCAAAGCAGTTTCCCTGCCTTACAGAGTTCAGAGGAAAAGAGAGACATAGAAGCCTGAAGTTCCAGGGAAAGGCAGAGAGAGAGAAAAGGGGGATGGGGTGATGGTCCAAGCTTCGTGTTCCATAGATAAAGAGAAGGATAGACAGAGAAAGAGAGAGCTCAAGAGAAACAAGAGAGGACCAGAGTGCCAAGAGCCAAGAGATAGAGATTTTGTGTGTTGCAGAGAGGAGGCTTTTATAGCTTGGAATCTTATTCTGAATATAGAAACTATTGAGCTTCAATAGAAGTTAAATTTCCCTCTCCTTAGTAAACTTGTGCTAGACAGCCGAAGAATAGGCTATGGTCAAATGTAATTTCCAGTATGCCTCTGACAATAGTTTCTGATTAACTTTAGTTATCTGTGCACCTGGACCCATTGTCCTAAGCACCCTCTTAATCAGACATTAACACATTAACACCTTTTAGCTAATCATGATTTAATCAGAGCTACTTAAAACAGTCTTTTGGGGTTATATGAAACAGTCTACTTACACTCAGGGTCCATCTGCATTCACATGCCAAAGTCAGATTGATATAATTTCCCATAGGCCTTTGCTGATATAAGTAATGCCAACTGAAAATGCTGAATGCTAGCGATAGCTATGCTGACATTAACCACCCATCCTCTAGCGGTTTTAGCGTGCACTACATTGCCACGCGTGCTACATGCTAACGCCTCCATAGAGGTGGCGTTAGTATTTTCCGCGAAGCGCAGGGTTAGCACGTGCTAATCTTCAGCGTGCGCTAAAAAAGCTAGCGCAGCTGAGTATAAGGAGCTCTAAGACTTAGATTACTGCGACATGCTGGTGTTCAGCCAAATAATGGGTAATATTTGCTCGCTGACAAATTAGGGCCTAATAAAGCCCTGGAGCCTTCCTTCATGGGTTTGGGCTTCTATGAGCTCACACTGAGGATTCACATGACCGTGTTACACAAACCTTTTTTCCCGTTATATTGGGAAGAAGTGCTCCACTCAAGGGGGGTCTTTGTGATATTATCAACAGTAAAAAGTAATAATCTGGTAGCAGAAGCTGCAACAACTTGACCAGTCTTTCTTCAAACCATCCTAAAGCCATATTTTCAATTTCATCCTCCTAGTCAGGCTGAGAAGTTCATTTTTCTCTGCCATAGTAAGCGTTTGATTAGTTGAGAATTCTTCATTATAAGACGCTTTTTCAAATCTGGGCTCAAAACACAACGTTTGCTTTCTGTAATCCTACTGCAGAGAGAAACGTTTTTCCCTTTGCAAATTTCCTTCAAATTCAGACTTGCTATATATGCTTTTAGTGATAGGCATCCCTGTGCAGTTTGTATGGGATTGGAAATTTAGTCTCGATCCGTCCAGTCTGCCCATTAAGGTGGCCAGAGTTGCATCTGGTACACTGCCCAGGATCCATTTCTTCTGTCTCTGCCAATTTTGGGGCACCGGTCCTACTTCCCAACTGCTGGAGCTGCCATTGAAGCCCACCCCAGCCTCGATTCTGATCTCTTTTTTTTGTTTTTGCTTTGTACAGGACCCAGACTGTAGAGGTCTGCCCAGCATTGGTCTTGAGTCCTAATCTCTGAAGCTAACATCAAAGCTCACCCCAGTTATGAGGTCATTTTAAGTTTTCCTTCATTGGATTCCAACCTTTTTCCATCACCATTTTTGTCTTCACAACCTTCCACAAGAGGGCATTGCAGGCATCCGCAACCCTTTCTATGAAAAAGTATTTCCTGACATTGCTCCTAAGTCTCCCTCCTGCAACCTCAACTCATGACTTCAAGTTTTACAACTTCCCATCTCTGAAAAAGATTATCTTGTATAATAATACTTTTTAAGTATTTAAACATCTACATCATCTCCCCCAGTCTAGGGTCTAAATATTGAGCTCTTGAAGTTTCATCTCATGCGTCTTTTGTCCCCTTCTTTGGAACCACCTCAATTCTTTTGATGTCCTTAGCAAGATACAGCCTCCAAAACTGAACCCAGTATTCCAATTGGGGCCTCATCAATGACTTGTACAAAGTCATTAACACCTCCTTTCTTGTAGCTTAACTGACAAGCTGTAGTATGTGGACTGGTACCAGCCAATGTGTAGGTGGTCAACATTCACATGGCTTAAGCTGCTCTTCATTTCCACCTACTTATTTATTAGTTTCTTGATTATAGTACTGCCTTTCTGTGATATGACCAAAGCGGTTTACATATTACCATACATACAGGAGGCTCACAATCCAGGTTTTTCAAGGAGCTACAGTGAGAGTAGCCCACTGTGCTAACCATTACGATACTCATCCACTCCATCGTACTTTGTACGTCATCAAAGTACAATGAGGAAGAGATGATGACAGTAAGGTGCTGGTGTATTTTATTGTTTGTATTTTTTGCTTTGTGTGCAGGTGTATTTGTTGTTGATCTGGTATGTATCTTTGTATGTATTTTTGTATGTTAGTTTGTAAGGGTAAGGGTGGGATATAATTAATTAAATAAACCAAACCAACCTGAGCATCGTCTTCTGTGCGCTGTAATCCAACACAAGCCCCCAGCAGCCCACCCCGGCATTGCTTGATGATCTCCAGCAGAACCAGCCCATCAATCTGCACCTTCCATGCGCCTTCTGTGCATGGTCATGTTCAGGTCCTGTTCATATCTGTTATTCTCACTTTTAGGGTTAATAGTCGTATGTCCCAGTATTCTCTGCGAGGGCAGATCATTGCGTGCTGTACCGGTTTAAGAGCACTGCTGGAAGACTTTCCTACCATCAGGGATACATACTTCATGCTAGGACAACCCAATGAGAGGAAAGGGGACAGAGACACCAGTGAAGGGCAACAGGCAGACCCCAGGTCAGTATCACTAACTGGTTTCACAAGGGGAGCTCAGAACGGTTTCTATGAATTTATTCAGGTACTCAAGCTTTTTCCCTATCTGTCCTGGTGGGTTCACATTCTATCTAATGTACCTGGGGCAATGTTTTTCCCTTCAATCGTCCGTTTTCTGATCCAGCCATGCAAATGAGCTATTTAATATTAAAACCCCATGCAAACTACCTGAGTGATTGATGCACTAACATCGCTTGGCGATGCACAAAAAAAGTGATCAAGAGTTGTTCACCTGTCTTACCGGCATTTTTTTAAATGGGCATATGCTAAAAAATCACGGAAAAAGCCCCCCCCCTCCCCCAATGACGACCCTTCTCGATGTCTCCCCAATGAACCAGCACCGGGGACAGATCCCTTCCCAAACACCAGCGAAAATCAGTAGGAAGGAAGGCCACTCCCTCCTGCCATTGAATGCCCCCAAGGTGGGGGTAGGAGATGGTTTGGGGGGGCACCTGGCGTGGGGGAGCTGCTGTTGGCAGGAAGGCGAGGGCATCCCTCCTACTGATTTTTGCTGTTGTGTGTGTGTGGGGGGGTCATTTCCCAGTGCTAGTTCGTTGGTGAGGGCTATCATCAGTGGGGGGGGGGGGGAGTGCTTTTTTCATTCTTTTTAATGGGGCAGATACTGTACATGCGTAACATATGCCCATTAAAAAATAATGCCTGTAAATTTTGATCACTTTTTTTTTAGTGCATCAATTGCTCGGGTCGTTTGCATGGGGTTTTAATATTAAATAGCAAATTTGCATGGCTGGATTGGAAAATGGGTGATGATGTTGGCATGGTAACTCTGGCGGAATACAAGTCGTGCGGCAGAATTCTGAACTTAGTTACTAATAACCCATGTTAACATTAAAATAACACATCTTAATGGTAGCCCACATTAATTTCCCACCTCGTTGCTACTGAAGGTGGATGTTAACGGGATATGAGCTTCTCTTATCTGGATAACTCCCGCTGAATATGGATCCAAGCATTTTATACCGCCAGGAAATCCACATGAGAGGATGAATAATCCTCTGACCTGCAAGTCCTTTTCGAGGGCCACAATCCAGTCGGGTGTTCAGGATTTCCCCAATGAATATGCATGAGATCTATTAGCATACAATGAAAGCAGTACATGCAAATAGATCTCATGCATATTCATTGGGGAAATCCTAAAACCCGACTGGATTGCGGCCCTCGAGGAGGGACTTTGACAGCCTTTTACTAGACCTTGCCAAACAAGTGGAGGGTGAAGTTATTTATTCGAAATACGCTCATCTTTTGCTAGTTCATGTCAATTTATTTCTTGCATTTCCTTCCCTGGAGTATAGAACTTTCCAGAAGCGCCCCCGCAGCGTGTTGTCTGCAGATGGCCGATGCTTCCTCAACCTGTGGTTCGTGCCTCACTCCTCAGAGCTGCTGATCATGTTTAAGACACTGCCAGAAAAGGTCAGTACTTACTGGGCTCCTACAGGCTGATATTTGGAACTCCTGCGCTGTCCTGCACCATGCGGGAGAATACCGCAGGAACAACGCAAAAAAATAATTTCCTGATGATCAGCTACTAGGGGCAGATTCTATAAATGGTGTCTAAGTAGGCCGGTGCCTAGAACAATGTTGCCAGGCACATGTCGATCACACTTGGGCGCCTGAAATGTAGGCCAGGGTTTTAAAGGCCTCCTTTTCAAGTACCTAACTATTTGGAGAATCGCGCTTAGCGGCACCTAAATCAGTGTCCTAGAGGACCACCAGCCAGTCAGGTTTGCAGGACAGCCCTAATGAATATGCATGGGGTAGATTTTCATGCCTGTTATCTCCATTATATACATACGAAAATAAGAATAGCCATACTGGGTCAGATCGATGATCCATCAAGCCCAGTAGCCTGTTCTCACGGTGGCCAATTCAGATCACTAGTACCTGGCCAAAACCCAAGGAGTAGCAACATTCCATGCTACCGATCCAGGGCAAGCAGTGGCTTCCCTCATGTCTTTCTGAATAACAGACTATGAACTTTTCCTCCAGAAACTTGTCCAAACCTTTCTTAAAACCAGCTACGCGTTCCGCTCTTACCACAACCTCTGGCAACGCGTTCCAGAGCTTAACTATTCTCTGAGTGAAAAAAAAATTCCTCCTATTGGTTTTAAAAGTATTTCCCTGTAACTTCATCGAATGTCCCCTAGTCTTTGTCATTTATGAGGGAGTGAAAAATCGATCCACCTGTCCCCATTCTACTCCACTCAGGATTTTGTAGACTTCGATCCTATCTCCCCTCAGCCGTCTCTTTTCCAAGCTGAAGAGCCCGAACCGTTTTAGTCTCATGCATATTCATTAGGGGTATCTCAAAAACCAGACTGGCTGGTGGTCCTCCAGGACAGGGTTGGAGAACAGTGACCTAAATGATGCTCCGCCCACAGAAGTGCCCATTAGGCGTTAGGCAATAAGCGCGTATCTTTTATAGAATCGGACAGGCGCCTATTGCACAATAAAACCTTTTTTTTCCCAATTAATTGAGCTTATTGAGGGTATTTTGCCAATTAAGTTAGGCGTGCGGGTGGTGGATGGCTTCCAGCTGCACACGGGACTGGCCGTTGCAGGAAAAGCAAATCGCTTCGGATCTCTAGTCTGATCCTTTTCAGGCAGGAGCCGGAGGTAACCACCCAGCAGCGCCACAGGCCCCAATCCGCATCTCCCTCAGCTGCCTTTGCAACCCAGCCACCAGCTCCCTCCTCCTGCTTGCTGAAGGTCCGAAAAATGATAATAATTTTATTTCTTACATACCGCCAAAGCCATGGTAGTTCGAGGCGGTTTACAATAAGAAGAGCTGGACAATCAGCGACATAGTTACAATGTAGAAGCAATGAATACTAGTATATAGAATAGGAGAGATAATGAACAAAATTCTTAGGTAACAAATCAGTTGAATAGGATGCGGAGCGCATGATAATGTTACCTAGCCAATCGTTCAGTTTAGCTGCCAATCCGAATGCCATCAACAAGCTGGAGGGCGGAGTTTCTTTGAGGGCGCTGATTGTGAACATTGAGTGAGGATAACTAAGCCACTTCCTTGACTCTATTTATCTGCTATTCGCACAGATGTTCAGCACCCCTGGTGCTCCCTGCACTCATGCCCTCTGAACATGTGCGGAGCCTAACACCAGCGCTAGCTCCTCTGGCGCTGCCATTAGGTTCTGAACAAGCTCCACAAGGGAAATTAGATTGACCATCCCTTCGCAACTATTTGCCATGAAAAGACATTTCCAGCCACCGGTCTTAATTGATTTTTGGAATAAGCTACCTTGAGAGATCAGGGACATCACGTGCTATCAGTCTTTTAGAAAGGCCATGAAAAGCTCTCTGTTTTCCTTCTATTTAACGGACAAGTAGCTTGTGTCATTGTGTAACTGGAGAAATGATTGCGATCACTTTTGTACAGAGTGAATTACAGTCCCCGCCTTGAGTCAGTCTTGGTTGAAGCGGAATTGAAATGTTCTGATTAGATTAGATTTAAGCCTTGCATCTAAACAGTCAAAGTTCACCATATGATCTCGTGTGCCCTATTAACTATTTGTCTCCTGCTGCAGGCAATGTTCAGGGCTCTGTACCACACCCTTCAGATCTTGGCAGCTCTCCATGACATTGTGGCTTTCCTCTGCGGCTTTGCTCAGCTAGGAAACTCCTCAAGTAATCTGCAATTCCGAAAGGCGAAGACTCTGACGGCAGACTGGGGAGGCACCGAAGGCATAGGTAGTGTATATTGCTGGGCCCCACCCCCACACAACCTCATCTCCTCTTCTTCCCAGAGTTCACGACAGCGTCTGGAAGACCTCCGAGCATGTCATCACGTCACATCTGCTCATACTCGGTGGTCCTCCAGACGTGGCTCCAAGCTTTGGTAGAGCCAGGGCTGTCCAAAACCTGGACAAAGTGCTGGGTTTTCTAAGTTCTTCTGGACACCTGGACAGTCCTCCAAAAAGGAGACATGTCCTGGTAAATCTGGACATCTACCTGGCCTGGTGAACAGCAAGGACAGCTTCGCACTTCTTAGTTTAAGTTTTTTTTTTATTGAATTTTTTTTCCATTTAACAACAAGTGTCATAAATTTTCATACAATTATCTTAACAATACACTTGATATTTTTATGTTTAAATCATTTTTATTAAGAATAGCAAAAACTTATGTCAATACAGGTTTCAACACAATTAGATTTTCAGCATAACACCACACCAATCCCCCACCCACCCAACCACCCACCCCCCCTACCCACCCAACCCAGGTGGCAGCAGCGGCAATCAACTCAAGATAGAAAAGAAGTATGCAGGGGAAAAAGAAATTCTAAGCCTCCCAAAGTTGTTGTTGAACATAAGAGGTAAAAGTTAAACTAAAAGGCAGCCAGCAGAGGCGGAATAGCCGCCCCGCTTTAGAGGACATATTATCAATGTCTCTCCGTTCCAGTAACATTTGTTGTAACATTTGTGTTCTCCACTGTGCAAGCGAGGGAGGCTGCGCTGAGAGCCACTGTAACAGAATACACTTCCGTCCCATCAACACTGTCTTCCGGATGAAAGACGAACATCCAGGTCTAGGAGGATGAAGCCTAATCTGCAAGGTGAAGAGAAAGTTCGGATGTAGTCGCCAGGAACACTGCCAGAGTTGAGCCACAGAAGATACCACCTGGAGCCAGTAGGAAGATATCAAGGGGCATAACCAGAACATGTGTCCAATAGTTGCCAAAGGTTGAGAACATTTTCCACAACCATGTCCCGAACCAATCCCCATTAAATAGGCTCTCCGTGGAGCGTAGAACGCACGTAAAAGAAATTTATAATTCCTCTCCTTCTCCACTGTTGACAGAACTGCAGTATTGCCCATGCGAATACCCCTACGAAGCATCTCCTCCGAGATGGGCATCCGGAGATCCATTGTCCATTTCTGAGCCAGAGTAGCATAATCCAGGGTACCAGATAAGTCTTGTAAGAACTTATGATGAAACTTCAAAGGTATAATGTCCTGAGCCGTGAGGCCAAGAGCCTCCTGCAACTGATCATGAACTCTCTCCATCAGTATGCTCGGGGCCAAAGTTCGTAAATAATGTTGAAGTTGGCTATATGCAAACCAGTCAGTTGGACGAAGATGAAACTTCGCTTGTAATTCTGCGAAGGAGATAGGATGACCCTCACGAGTTACTGCTTGAGAGACATACTGTAAGCCCATCTTAGACCAACGACGAAACAAAGCAGAGTCCATTCCAGGTGTAAAGTCTCCATTACCCCATAAGGGAAGGCACGGCGTTGTTCGTGATGGGATCTTTAATAAGCGACATAACATCCGCCAAGCTACACGCATAGCAGGTAGTAGAGGGTGTGTAAGCAATTGAGGCACATCAGGCAAATGGAGAACATGTAAAAGGTAACTAAAGTGGTAAGGCTGAAAAGAAAAACATTCAATTTCAGGCATGGAAAAACAATCAGTATTGCAGAACCAATCATGAATATGACGTAATTGACAAGCAAGATTAAACCTATAAATACTCAATAAGCCCAGCCCCCCCTGCTCAATAGGAAGCATCAATTTGGTCAAAGATATCCTAGCCCGTTTTCCCTGCCACAAGTAAGCTGATAGGGTAGATCTGTGTTGAGATAAGTGTCATTTCGTTAACATTATAGGGAGTGTTTGTAATAAGTAAAGCCATTGTGGGAAAATCATCATATTGTATAAAGCTATACGTCCAGAAAGAGAAAGAGGATAAGTCCGCCAGTTCTTTAATGTTGTAGCAGTGCGGGTAATTAAGGGCAGTATATTAACGGTATAAAGCCTATCTAATTGTTGAGGAATGACCACCCCTAAATAAACCAGATGGGGGGATGCCCATTGTAGTGGAAACCCACCATTCCAGTTCTGGCGCACTTCTAGCGAAGTGGGAAGAGCAATTGATTTTTGTTTATTGAGAACCAGTCCCGAATATGTACTAAATTCATCTAAGATTTCCAGCGCCCGATACAATGAACGTTGAGGGTTGCCCAAAGCCAGCAAAAGGTCATCAGCAAATGCCAACACCCGCAATTGAGACTGACCCTCAGGTAATCCCATAATCTCATCGTCCCTCTGCAGTGTACGTAACAGCGGGTCTAAGTAGAGAAGAAACAGGAGAGGGGACAGTGGACATCCCTGGCGCGTCCCTCTTCCAATAGTAAACGAGGGCGATCTCATGCCATTAACTAACACAGAGGCAGTAGGATCCGCGTAGAGTGCTTGTATAGAAGCAAAATAACTAACAGGAAATCCCATATATTGTAAAAGCCGAAACAAGTAATGCCAATTGACCTTATCAAAGGCTTTCGCTGCGTCAAGCCCGACTAGAAGACCAGGTAAACGCAACTGTTGAGCACGGGAAAACGCTAGGAGTACTCTTCGTACGTTCAACACCGAATGTCGAGTTCGAACAAATCCCACTTGTTCAGGAACTATAAGAGACGGTAACAGAGGGGCTAACCGATCCGCCAGGATACGGGCAAAGATTTTTACATCTACATTTAATAACGATATCGGACGGTAAGATTCCAAGTCAGTCGGTGGTTTGGCCGGTTTAGGGATAAAAGTAATCAAGGCTTCATTGGCATAGCGAGGGAACATGCGTTGTGTCTGAATAGTCGTGTAATAAGCAAGAAGGGAGCCCCCAATAGAAAGTGATAAGATCTTAAAGAATTCAGGGGAGTAACCATCCGGCCCCGGGGCGGTACAAGATTTTAAGTTCTGAATCGCCCGAAGCACCTCCTGCAGTTGCAACGGGCGGTCCAGGCGTGAGATTTGAGCAGCCGTCAAACGAGGCATACCCGCATCTTCCAGGTAATCATTCACATCGGGGCCCGTATACGCCCCCGGGGACGCATAGAATGCCTCAAAATGTTTATAAAAACTCTCAGAGATAGCCTCTGCTGAAGTTAGTATATTCCCTGTCTTATCATGTATCATTGGGATATATCGAGAACCCTTCCAACTTTTAGTAATGGATGCTAGTAACTTCCCCACTTTATTACCATATTTATGGAATCGAAATTTACGATAAAACAATAGCTTTTTCGTACGTTCATGTATAAGGGAATTTAAGGCCACCAACGCCGAATGATACGCTTCGCGATTAGTGGCAGTGGGACTATGCAACAATTCTCTTTTTAACAACACCAGTTGTCGTTCAAGCGCTACAATACGATGTGCTATGCGTCGCGTGCGAGTAGTAATGTATGCGATAATGTCTCCACGGAGTACAGCTTTTGCTGTATCCCAAAACAACACCGGTTGATCAATATGTTGGTTATTGAAGGAGCAATAAGATTCCCACTTGTCAAGTAAGAACTTTTGAAAATGTGCATCTTGATGTAAATAAGAGGGAAATCTCCAGCCCGTCCCCGGTCCCACTGGTCCACCCACCGCCAGGTCAATCCAAATCATGGTGTGGTCGGACACCTCCAAGGGGCCTATAGTCGCCTCCGTAACCTTGGCGAATAGAGATTCTGACAATAAGGTGTAATCAATCCGCGAGAATGACCCATGTGCCCGAGATTGGTGTGTGTAGTCCCGCTCGGTGGGGTGAAGTAAGCGCCAGGGATCAACCAGCCCCAAAGCCCGACAAAGGTAAGGGACCCCTTTAGTACGTCTCGGCGGTGCTATACCCGACGTCCCGGATCGATCCATGGCTGGGTCTAATACTTGATTTAAGTCACCCACCAGGATCAAAGGACTATCCGAATCTTGTAAGCAAATGTTAACCAAATTTTGAAAGTATGAATGTTGATATCCATTAGGTCCATAACCCACCAACAATCGAAAAGTCCCCCCAGGCCCCTCAATCTTCAGTAAAAGATAGCGACCCTGGATGTCACGTCGTTGGACTCGAACAGTGCACGCTAGGCCCTTTCGGATAAGTATGGCCACCCCAGCCCTCCTCCCAGGGGCAGATGCGTAGTATACAGTACCAACCCAGCCTTTCTGGAGCTTCTGGTGTTCTAAATCAGTGAGCCTAGTCTCCTGGAGACACGCGATGTCTGCTCGATGGTGTTTCAGTTGGGATAGTATCTTAGTTCGTTTAGCAGGGGAGGTGATGCCGGACACATTCCATGAGATTATACGTAGCGTCCGGTCACCCATGGTACACCCTACTAGAATATCGCGAAACTGTCAACCCCCAAGGGTAGTGGGTCCCAGGGTCCCCAGCCTCACCCCAAGATCCCTTGAACACACTCCACACAAACCACTCATACTTCCCCACAAAGGTAAACTCCCAACAAAAGTTTAACATCAAAACAATACCCCAAAACCATGCCGCCGCTACCACCCAAAAACTAAACACCCCCCAACCCCCCCAAACAAGCCCAGAAGTCCCTACCGAGAGGGACCTAGACAGGGTACAAAGGACACTTGGCCCGAGGCCGCCCGAATAACTGTAAAGAGCCATCAGGACTGAATAGTGCTCCAACAAACCAGTAATCTAAGCAAACAGTAATTAGTGCAATAAAGAACAATGGGCAATAGAAGCTCATAGTGCAGTCAAGATTCTCCAGACGACTGGCTTTCCAGGATTTTTATGAAATCTGCTGCTGCCTCAGGTGATTGAAAGGATTTCCAGACTCCATTATGTTGAACTCGAAGCAGCGCTGGGTAGTTAAATTGGAACCTCCGTTTAAGCTCAACAAGTTTCGTGCAGAGTGGGTAGTACGGCTTTCTCTTTTCCTGTAAAGCCACCGAAAAGTCCTGGCTTATGCGGACCGGTGTGCCATCATAGGTAAGCGCATCCCGTTTGACTCTATATTGATGTAGAAGTTCTACCTTGTGACGGAAGTTTAGCAGCTTAAGTATAACCACCCTCGGGCGAGTCTCCAAACCCGGTCTGGATCCCAAACGGTGAGCCCGCTCCAATCTCAGGGGGCCCAAAGAGGGTGGGAGGGGTAGTTCGTCCTGTAGCCAGCGTTCCAGGGTATCCAATAAAAGCCGGTCCGCAATTGTCTCAGGAATGCCCATAATCCTCAAGTTAGAGCGACGGGAGCGATTCTCCAGGTCATCCAGTTTTTCTGCTTGCAAAGAAACTTGGGCCTGCAGTGTAGATATATCTGTGCCTCTGGTCACCGAGGAATCTTCCAGTGTGGAGACACGCTGCTCCAATTCAGTGGTACGAGCCGCTGCAGCTGATAGTAAAGTTTCAATATTTGAAATTTGAGTGGAGAGAAGTTCCATCTTGGGCCCCAGGACCTGCGAGATTGCTTCCTTAATGTCCCCCAGCGCGGTCTCAGTAAGGTGGGAGACCGATGCTGCAGGGCTCGACGCCATCTTGGATTCCCCTGGTCGCACACGTTCGCGCTCCTTTCGGGCCGCTTTGGTCGTCATGGAGTCCTGGGAGCGCGTTAAGTATTTGTCCATGCAGCGACACACTGATCCCGGAGCTGCACAAGCGTCAGGGAGCACTTTCGTCCCGCGAGTGAAACGCAAAAAATCGGGCGGCCTCGGAGCGAGCGAGGAGACGTCTTCACTCGCTCATAGCGTCACGTGACCCCTGACTTGATATTTTTATAATATATTTTATATATAACATTTCTTGTCTTATTTTTCTTATGGTTTTATATATCATATAATTGTAATTATTTTTCTTATAAAGTTATACAATATATATATTGTAATGATTTTATCAATTATTATTTAAATATGAACCTGCTCCTCCTGCCATGCTGTAAACTGGGGTGCACTCAGGCAAGCTCATTATCCGTCCCCTGAGGCATTGCTGTTCTGCCCTATGTTTCTATACAAATGGACCCAATCAGGACCTCTTTCCCTTTCACACCTCACGAATGATCCTGTTATAACACACGACTGGGTATCATACTAACTAAAAGGGCTACACAATTAATCACTGAAAAAGATTACTTTATTTTCTGGTACACTTCTATAGTAATCCTGACCGCTTAGAAGGTTAACTCTCCCCTTTGCCATACAGCATCTCCTTTCTCTCTCTCCCCCCCCCCCATCTAGCATTGCTTCTTTGTCTCTCATATATGCAGCATAGCTCTCTCTTCTTTAACTCATCTCTCTCCCTTCCCCCCTTTCCCATCTAGCATCACTTCTGTGCCTCTCTCACCCTGCCATCCAATATCAGCCTATCTCTCCCCCTACACACCACCATCACCCCGTATCACCTCATTTCTGTCTTCCTCTCCGTTCAGCAGCTCCCTCTCCTCTCATCATCACCACTATCCAGCGTTGCCCTGTCTGATTCCCCCCACACCCGTCCCACACACACTTGAACCATCCATCGTGATCCTTTCCTCACATGGTTGTCAGGCTTCCGCTCTGCTCAGTCGGCAACAACAACTAACTGAAGGCAGACAGATGCAGGGATATTTTTTGGGCATGCCGCCACTGGCCTTGCTGGGCCCCCCAAAAAGAAGTAATACCCTGTGCAAACAATTTTTCAAGGGAGATATCACATCTAATCCACACAAAAACACTTACATATCCCAAAATTACTTTAAAGAAATTTCTGTTGGACCATCAGGGGTGAATTCTCCTCATAGATCATCATCACCAAACTTTGCTCATCAGTCCAATTTTTTATCTTCTGACCTCAAAAGGAAAATAGCTTTTAAAATATTGTCTTAAGAGTTAATCACTTCAATATGTCATTTAAACTTATTTGCGAGCCAAGATATTGCGGGAAAATACAAGTTAGGTTCCAGCAGTAGACCTTCCTCCTCAAAAATTCGAAGAATAGGGAGAACTAGGAGAATAGGGTTAGCTTCTGTCCCCCCCACACCTGTTGCAATGCAGGCCTCATTTAGGCCTACCGTAAGCCCTTGCGGTCCAGCAGTGAATCGGGGCAGGAGCAATCTTTCTACATTCCTGCTCCATTCCCGCGAAATTATCGGATCTAATAGTATTGATGTAGTTTAAAGAAGGGATCGTTAAGAGATTTTGAGACGTAGAACGAAGGGCTTTAGATGGACAGTAAGGTATGATTAGACTGTTAATAAATTCAGGTTCATTACTTGAACGGGTTTTAAAAGAATTTTATAATTTATTCTATGCTTGACAATGAGCTTTTTGAAGAAAAGGTGATACGTGATCGTATTTTTTGGCATTGAATATGATTTTTGCGGAAGTGTTCTGTATGATTTGTAGTCGCCTGATTTCCTTGTTATGCCCTTAAACAGTGCATTACAGTAATCGATACAGGAAGTTACTAGGGAGTGAACTAGAACATTTAAAGATGCAGGTTCCAGGAGTTTGGCTAGCGATCTAATCATTCTTAGGTGATGGAAACAATGTTGAACTACCGTGCTAATGTGAAGGTGGTACGTAAGCCACTGGATCATTGGTAGGGGGAGGGGTGCCAATGCAAAAGTTGGCTCAGGGGCTCTGGGACAACATAAAAGTCAGTCAGCTGTGTATTAGCCAGCTCTGGAAGCCCAGAAGTCCAATGCCGATGGCCAAACTGGAATGGGATGTTTCAACGTGGCCGTTTCGGCATGGGACTTTTAATTGCAGCCATTTTAGCATGGTGCACTGATGATGAGAAAGAGAGATGGTCAGGTTCTCAGAAGCAAGTAGCGTTTTACGGTTTCTAAAGCCATAAAAATGCTACTGCTCTGTTCCCTCCTCCTTGAAACATCACAACGCTTTTACCTTTCGCGTAGACAATTCCACTACTGTCTTGATCAGATCTTCAAGAACCAGTCAAAGAATGTATTATGTTAGTTCGATTACAATATAAATCATGCAGTGGGGGTTTTTTTTCCTTTCTGGGATCTGGGAGTATTTTCACAGCACTCCCCTCCCCATAGCACTGAGTGACTGACACCTGACCTGACTCCGCCAGTCGGGAGCCCCCATGCCCATCCCCCCAAACTCTTCCTTCCCAGCTTTGGAGCCCCCACCCCCTTGATCTCCCAACCCATTGTGTCTTTCCATGCCACTGCCCCCGCCTCAGCCCCACCTCTAAGATCTGATCCCCCAAACCTCGCTCCCTGGAGCCCTCTGCAAGCAACGCCGTGCCCAAGAAGCAGGTGAAGCTGCGGCTCTGCCACTTGTTTCCACCGGCTTGGAGAGAAAGGCGAGAATGGGCGACGCATCGGCAAAGCGGAGCCCGGATCCTGAACTGAGGTGGTGGGACTGCGGGCTGGAGATCAACAGGGTGAACGTGGAGGAGGCGAACTAGCACCAGGTCTGACAAACCTTAACCTCAATCCTTACCCTAATCTTACCCCTTCCCAGGCCTCAAAGCCCTTAACCCCACACACGGAAACAGCTGCGATCAAAGGACCACGATAAACTGGGCACTGAAACGGCCTCACTGAACTGGCTGTAATGAATCATCATAGACCCTGCCCGGACAAGGTCCAGCACTGAAATTCCAAGTTTAACCCCAGCAGCAGTCAGCAAAACACAGATTCCTGTGGCTGAAGATCGGATCCTTAATAGAAACCTGATGGCAGATAAAGGCCAAATGGCCCATCAACTATCTCCTCCTCTCCCTATTGGCTACGGCTCTTAACATTTGCATCTCCTCTCCCTATAGGCTAAGGCTCTTTACACCTACATTGTGAGATCATAGAGCTTTATGGTTATAGAAACATAGATACATGATGGCAGATAAAGGCCAAATGGCCCATCCAGTCCACCCATCCATATCATCCACTATCTTCTCCTCTCCCTATTGGCTAAGGCTCTTAACATTTGCATCTCCTCTCCCTATAGGCTAAGGCTAACACCTGCATTGTGAGGTCATAGATCTTTATGGTTATAGAAACATAGATACATGTTGGCAGATAAAGGCCAAATGGCCCATCCAGTCCACCCATCTACAGCATCCACTATCTTCTCCTCTCCCTATTGGCTAAGGCTCTTAATATTTGCATCTCCTCTCCCTATAGGCTAAGGCTAACACCTGCATTGTGAGGTCATAGATCTTTATGGTTATAGAAACATAGATACATTATGGCAGATAAAGGCCAAATGGCCCATCCAGTCCACCCATCTACAGCATCCACTATCTTCTCCTCTCCCTATTGGCTAAGGCTCTTAATATTTGCATCTCCTCTCCCTATAGGCTAAGGCTAACACCTGCATTGTGAGGTCATAGAGCTTTATGGTTATAGAAACATGATGGCAAATAAAGGCCAAAAGGTGCATCCACTATCTCCTCCTCTCCCTATTGGCTAAGGCTTTTACCATTTGCATCTCCTCTCCCTATAGGCTAAGGCTAACACCTGCATTGTGAGGTCATAGAGCTTTATGGTTATAGAAACCTGATGGCAGATAAAGGCCAAATGGCCCATCCAGAGCATCCACTATCTCCTCCTCTCCCTATTGGCTAAGGCTCTTACCATTTGCATCTCCTCTCCCTATAGGCTAAGGCTAACATCTGCATTGTGAGGTCATAGAGCTTTATGGTTATAGAAACATGTTGGCAAATAAAGGACAAAAGGCGCATCCACTATCTCCTCCTCTCCCTATTGGCTGAGGCTCTTAACATTTGCATCTCCTCTCCCTATAGGCTAAGGCTCTTTACACCTGCATTGTGATGTCATAGAACTTTATGGTTATAGAAACATGATGGCAGATAAAGGCCACATGGCCCATCCAGTCTGCCCATCCACAGTAACCATGATCTCTTCCTCTCTTCCACTCCTTTTGTTTGATTCCAGGCACTGAGCTTGTCGAGATTCAGAGGCTGATTGACAGCCTCACAAACCCACAGGAACCCAAGAGGGTAGCTGAGCTCCTGCTTCTTCGGAGAGAGGTTCTGCTCCTGCAGTTCAGTGTGGCAGTCAGACATTCGATTAGGTAAGAAACAAAGAGGGGGTGGAGGGGGGGTCACAGCCCCTCGCCACCCGCCCAGTTCATTTGCTGAAGAGAGGGGGAGTCTTTGCCTTCTACAGGGGCCCCTTTTACCTATTCCTGGTTCCTCAACAAAGTATACTGTCTGGAGGCCTCATATAACACTGACATCAGATCTCAAAATGTTTGACTGCCTTGAAGTGAATCTGTGTTATATCAGTGCAATATGTAACAGGAGCAATTTTTTTAAAAACTGGATCCAGCGTTCTCAGCTATCCTCATTATATTTCGCTGCATTATATGACATCTACAATGTATTACACCAGGAGAATATAGGCCAGGGGTGGGCCGGAATCCAGTCAGGTTTTCAGGATTTCCCCAATGAATATACATGAGATCTATTTGCATGCACTGCTTTCAATGCATATTCATTGGGGAAATCCTGAAAACCCGACTGGATTCCGGCCCTTGAGAACCGGAGTTGCCCACCCCTGGGATAGGCACAAAATCCAAGTTTAGCCATTGAGTAAGGCAAAGGATCCAATAATATTCAAATGACTCAATCAGACCAGGATCAGATATGATTCATGTTTGGGCCAGCCCTGCACATACCTAACCAGGGAAAGATAGGACTGCATTTTATGCATTGTCAACACCGAGGGAATTAGGACACCGAAGAGCTATTTGCCACCCACAAGAGCGAAAAAGGTCCAGTGATTTCACGGTTAAACTAACTCTGGCAGAGGAGAATAAAGGCATCTAAAGAGGGTTTGTTAAGAAACAGGTGACCAAAGAAAGTGGAACACTATGACGTCCAAAGCACCTTTAATAAAGTATGAAAGAGTCCAAATCATAACAAGTTGCCATCTGGGAAAAAAGTCACTTTCTCTCAATTTCAAGCCGTTTCTTTCTCTCGCCATGGCCGTGTTTTGGCTGGTGCGCCTTCTTCATAAGAATATATGAATTGCCGCTGCTGGGTCAGACCAGTGGTGCATCCTGCCCAGCAGTCCGCTCACACGGTGGCCCCCAAGCCAAAGACCAGTGCTCTAAATGAGTCCAGCCTCATCTGTGTACGTCCCAGTTTAGCAGGAACTTGTCCAGCTTAGTCTTGAAGCCCTGGAGGGTGTTTTCCCCTACAACAGACTCAGGAGAAGTAAAATGCCTTACAAACTCACGGGTCGAGATGATATCAACTAGCTTCAGCTCATTTTGTGTGATTAATTCTCTTTTTGAACTGTGTTCTAAACATCAGTTGATAATCACTTCTCCTGATGAAGTGCACCAGCCGAAACACGGCCATGGTGAGAGAAAGTGACTGATCTAATCGAATCTTCTATATGTGCGTCGTGCTTACCTATGAAGGCTCAAGGCGACTTAATGGGGGAAGTGAGAGAGAGAGGGAGGATGAGAGGCTAGAAGGAGAGAGTGGGAATTGGATGAGAGACTGCTCTGAATTGAGTCTATTTTCCTAGACAGCAACTTGTTATTACTTGGACTGTTTTATGCTTTCTTAAAGGTGCTTAGAGGGGCATAGAGAGGGTGGATAGGGACAGTTTCTTCAGGCTGAAGGAGACAACAAGTACGAGGGGGCATTCGGAGAAACTGAAGGGAGATAGGTTCAAAACAAATGCAAGGAAGTTTTTTTTCACCCAAAGGGTCGTGGACACTTGGAATGCGCTACCGGAGGAAGTGATCAGGCAGAGTACGGTACAGGGATTCAAACAGGGATTGGACGGATTCCTGAGGGATAAAGGGATCGTGGGATACTGAGAGAGGTGCTGGGATGTAATACAAGTATAGAAAACTAATCAGGTAATAAGTATGGAAACCCAACCAAGTCGTGAATGTGCAAGACCGGAGGATTAGGACTTCGATGGGAAGATAGGACTTCAATGGGAAACCAAGGTAGCAAGGGAGCCCCTTCTGGTGATTCAGACAGGTCGTGACCTGTTTGGGCCACTGCGGGAGCGGACTGCTGGGCAGGATGGACCTATGGTCTGACCCGGCGGAGGCACTGCTTATGTTCTTATGTTCTTAGGACGTCATAGTGTTCCACTTTGTCCGTTTGTTGACATCCCGTGGAGCTCTTTTTGCTCCGTTTGTAAGAATCAGGACCAAGAAATGTAGAATGTGAAAGATGCTTGAGTTTAAAATGGATGATAGTGTTTAAAGGGAACCGAGAGCTACTAATCCATTGAGATTGTAACTGATTCAAAATACTGCTGTGAAACTGATTTTTGGGAAACGTAAATTTGACCACGAGTCTCCATTGGCCTCCGGTTTATTTCAGAGTTCAATTCAAATGTGTTGTTTTTAAAATCCTGTATGGTATTTTTACTCCTCTCCTTCCTTTATCTTGGAACGTTTACAGATTTTCCTTTGCAAGAGGTAATCAACTATTTAAATGATCTCTTCCTTCCAAGAAAGGGATAAAAGGAGTCAAGATTTTCACTCAGTCTTTGATTTTTAAGCTTTCTCAACTTTGGAATGATCTTCCACTCCTTTTAAGGAGTTCCGTTCACTTCAACTTTTTCATAAATCTTTAAAAATCATTTTATTTGCTAAATACTTTGAAAATTAATCTTCCAAAACTTAGTCCCATTCCTCATGGTTTTTATTTGTAAGCTAACTATTGTAAACCGAATCGAGCTTTCTTGGACTGATGTCTCGGTATATAAAGCCAAGCCTTAGATTAGATTAGAGTTTTAGGGTTCCTTTTATTAAGGTGCACTAGCATTTTTAGCAAACGCACAAGATTAGCGCGCGCTATAGCCGAAAAATTACCGCCTGCTTAAAAGGAGGCGGTAGCAGCTAGCGCGCTTTTGTTAAAGGAGCTGTTAGACTCTTTTCTTAACCAGGTCACAGTTGTTTTTATGGACCATTTGCCTATCTCTTCTTCTGAATATACTTGGACATTACCTAAGGGTAATAGCTACACAGCAGGGGTGGTAAAAAAAAAAAAATTCAAGATGTTTGGGAGCCCTTAACAAATTATTGTAATGAGTAAATACCTTTTTTCCCTTTAATTGTATATGTCCAAGGATGGGGGAGGGGTAGCTTTGTATAATTATAAGGAATGTTTAGAAGGAATTTATTATATGCTTTTAAGTGATTAAAAAATTGTTATGGAATGGGGGGAGGGGGGAGATAAGTTTTAAGATGGATTATTGAAGACTATTAAGTGTTGTATTTAAGTTAAAATGTTATTATTTGTTGTCACACTTATAAGATTTTAAAATGAATAAAGATTTTTTAAAAAAAACCTAAACCAACTTTGGGCAGTTGGCAGCGTTAACGACGCGATCCTCCTGCCCTGGAAGCCTTCACTCTGCAGCACTTCCTGTTACCGTAGAGGTGGGACACAGCAGGAGGATCGCAGCAGCGCTGGGATGGGGAGACTCACAAGCGCAGTAGCCAGCCAGCGTGGGGGCTGGACTGGAGAGAGTGAGTCCGAAACCCAGGAAACTGTCTAGACACCCGGACAGCTCTGTAAAAAGAGGACATGTCCAGGTAGATCCAGATGAGTGGTAACCCTAACTTCACTACATCTACGGACTTGTAATTTTAGGGATCAGAGCATGTCCATTGGTGCAGGAAAGAGGATGAAACTAGGAATGACCATGGGGTCTTCTTTTGAGACTGGGGGAAGAGTATTTTATCATTCCTTTATAATAAATCTCAGAAAAGAGCGCCTTCAGCCTGTGCTCTACTATATGGTTTTGCATTTACAACTTCATGGCTCGTTCCTTGTTGCAGAGAAGCTTTCCTGTCGGCGGGAAACATCACGGCCTATCAGAGGACTACAGACAACGCAGGCCATGGGCTGCTCCCTCTGAGTAATGCTGTGGCCAGGAGTGCCGTGGCCTCTCAACTTCCCCTTCCACAGCCACTGGAGCCACGGAGCCACAAGGTTAGAGCTTCGCAGGGCAAATGGTATATCTAGAAAAAGAGGAGGATAAGGCTGCCACCAGAGCCTCTCGCTGATTTGGAGATGTCATAATTTTTAAAAACACTAGTGAAAAAATGGTGCAATTTTGGGTGGCAAATCAACAACTAGTCTTAAATCAGGGGTGTCAAAGTCCCTCCTCAAGGGCCGCAATCCAGTCGGGTTTTCAGGATTTCCCATGAGATCTATTTGCATGCCCTGCTTTCATTGTTTGCTAATAGATCTCATGCATATTCAGTGGGGAAATCCTGCCAACCCGACTGGATGGCGGCCCTCAAGGAAGGACTTTGACACCCCTGCCTTAAATGTTGTGGACCTAGGAAACTATGCAAAACTACACAAATGACTGAAATATGGTTCATGAGAAGAATACACTTCTCCCTCTGTATTTGCTGTGATAGGGGATTAACAGCCCCGCGAATACAGAAAAACCGTGGCTTTCTATTAGAAACCATTGTGAATATGGTGAAACTGCAAATAACATGGTGGGAGATTACATTACATTAGTGATTTCTATTCCGCCATTACCTTGCGGTTCAAGGCAGATTACATAGGAAGTTATCTGGACATTTCCAGAGGAAGTGTAGAGTAGAGCAGGTTGCTTCAGGGGATTGAGATGATTCCTGTGGTGATTAGTTTGTTTTCAAGGATTTCTGGCCTGTTCCTGAAGGAGAGGCAAAACACGGTGAAGAAAGTGCTGGGAATCAGCGATTTTCTCTGTAAACGCTTGGAATCAGCGATTTCTCTATGCGAGCTGATGTCATTGGGGGGGGTGGGTGAATAATCAAAACCGCGATTGTTGAAACCGCGAATATGGAGGGAGAAGTGTAATCTGAAAACCAAAAGAATGATTGTAGAGTTCTGTGTTGGGGTTTACATGGTAAACTGGTTCAATATATTCAGTATATACCCTAAATAAACTACCCCGAGTGGTATCTCTGATCCAAATCACAATACAAAATCTCAATTCCACTCATCTGGAAAAGTGCATTCTATATAAGAAGAAACTTCTCAACATTATCACAGGAAAGGTCTCAGAAATGGAGCCTACGCACAGTTACATTACATTACATTACTGATTTCTATTCCGCCTCAACCTTGCAGTTCTGGGCGGATTACAAAAGAGACAACTGGACATTTCCAGGATAATTCCAGAGAGAATTCTGGTCATTTCCAGGAGAAGTTACAAGAAGAATGGAGCTGTATATTTCAAGAGCTACAAGATGCTGTACAAATAGGAAATAGTGCAGATCCAGTATATATACCGTTAGGGAAGCAGTTGACATGCTTGAGGCTAAAGAGAAGGGAACTGGTGAAGGGGGGAGTTGCGTTGAGGGGGGTCCGGTTGGGGTTAAGCCATCTGTATACATTTTTTGAATAGGTGGGTTTTGATTTCTTTGTGAAAATATTTGTAGTCGTTTGTTGTTATCAGCAGGTTGGAGATAGTGTGGTCCAGTTTCGCTGCATGCGTCGCCAGTAGACTGTCAAATATCTTCTTGCGCTGGGTGCCTTTGAGTGGGGGGGTAGGTAAAAGGGGTCTTAGTTCTTCTTTGCCTAGTGGTGGCGTTTTGGTACAGGCGGTTGTTTAGGTAATTGGGGGCTGTGCCATTTATTGCTTTGAATAATAGACAGTATAGTTTGAATTGAATTTGTGCTTGTATTGGCAACCAGTGTGAGTCCAGGTAGGCCGCGGTGACGTGGTCAAATTTTCTCAGTGAGTAGATTAATCTGAGTGCAGTGTTTTGAATTGTCTGTAGTTGTTTTATCATTGTTGCAGGGCAAGGCAGATAGAGTATGTTGCAGTAGTCCAATAGACCTAGTACTAGAGATTGGACTATTAGCCTATATTGAAGAATTTTCTGATTTTTCTTAAATTGCGCATGGTTAGAAATGCTTTCTGGGTGGTCTTGATTTGGGCCTGCATTGTGCAGCATCTGTCTATTGTTACTCCTAGGAGTTTTAAGGTAGGTTGTATAGGGTATAGGATATCATAGACTGAGTTGGTCGGCGTAGTCAGTTTAACTAAAAGGAAGAGTTTCACTTAACAGGTTTTTGGCCAATGACTGGACCAACTCAGTCTATGATATCATGACTGCATAGGCTCCATTTCTGAGGCCTTTTCCTGTGATAATGTTCTTATATAGAATGCACTTTTCCAGATGAGTGGATTTGAGATTTTGTATTGTGATTTGGATCGATATATTCAGTGGCATAGTGAGGGGGCGGTCTGCTCCGGGTGTCCTAGCGGGGGCTCTCGCACTCCTCCCCCCCTTCCTCCATAACGTCAACGTAGCCTTCATGACCACGTAGGCTCTCCCGCCGGGTGCCAAGCATAGGAAAGCTGCCGGGATCACGAGGAGCACGTTGAAGCTGATACTCGCAGCGGGGAAGGGAAGGGGGAGGCACAAGCGGGGAGGGAGCACCTCTCACCCTCACTACGCCACTGAATAGATCTTAAATACTAGCAATTGGACACTTTCCTGCACCTTCTATCCCTTTCTGGAAAGTCAGGAAGTTGGACAGTTTACCTGAAGGACCTACAGTGTCTGCTTTCCTACAAGAGGGTTTTATTCTATTGGAGGATTTAGGCAACACTCCTTACTATTGAATTCCTCAGGCTGCTAAGTTTAACACCACTGCTGCCTCACACAACACATGCAGGACAGCTTCGAAAATTTTGCCCCATAAAAGGGAAGGGGAACGTTTCCTTTTGTGCATTTAAATAGTAATAAGCTCCTTGCGATGCATTTGCATACGGTTCTCAGTGGTTGACACAAGGATCTTAGCTGCCAGGGAGAATCCCTTTGTGCATCAGGAGGACAGCTTCTGTGGCAGTAGGGCCAGGGTTACCAGATGTCTGGGAAAACCCAGATACGTCTCTTTTTAGAGGAATGGACTTTCCAAAACCTGGCATTTGTCTGGGTTTCAGAAAACCCCAACGAGCTCCGGCCGCATCTGGAGGGCTTCTGAGCATGCTCCAGGCCCTCCAAACGCGGAAGAAGAGAGGAAGCTTTGTGGGGGGTGGAGCTGGTGGTGGAATGGGGCGGGGCTGGAGGTGGAATGGGTGGGGTTGGGTGGAACAGAGTGGGGTCATGTGTCTGGGGTGTCCTGGAGAAAAATATGGTAACCCTAAGTAAGACTGCTTTAGCGAGCCTTACTGCCACAGAAAGCTTTTGTGCAACGGGATCTTGGTGACATAAATTCTACCCAGGCAAACTGTGCAGTGTAGGGAATCCAAGTCAGGAAAGAGAACCAGCAGCCCCCAAACGGCATGGATAGAAGCAAAGTAGGGTTAACATTACATTACATTACAGATTTCTATTCCACCATTACCTTTCGGTTCAAAGCGGATTACAAAAAGAGTTATGGAAGAAGGGTTACAACGTTAGATCAGAGAAGGTTTCCAAGAGAGGGAAAAGTAGGATCTGGGGTTAGGGAGGGGATGGTAAGAGGGGGGTTAAGCTTTATCATGGTATTAAGCTGTACTTACCTTTCAAATTTTGCTTCAGGACCTCCTGCCTTCAATAAAATGAACCCAAAGGCCACGTTCCATGTTATCCAGTTGTTTATAGATCTGGGGTGTTTAATGTCTTTGTCTCTGTGGATTTTATTTCAGGCCTTCATGCTTTTTCCATGGAGGACCTTCCTCGCAGATGGTGGATTGTTTCCCTTCACTATCAGCAGCCTTCACGACATAGACCATGATATGCAGGTAGTGGCTACTGGCCCTGTTCTCCGTACCTAGTACCATGTGTGTCCATAGCGCTGTGTGTGGCTCAATCTCGTAATCAGGGCTGCTCTACCAGGACTTTGTGGGAAACCACATATATGGCATTGCAATTAATAATAATATTTAAATGAGCCTGATAAGGGTGTGAGAAGGGGAAGGAAGAAGTTTTGGAAGAGAGAGTCTAGGGCAGGGGTTTTCAGGATTTCCCCAATGAATCTGCATGAGATCTATGTGCATGCACTGCTCTCAAGGCATATTCATTGGGGAAATCCTGAAAACCCGACTGGATTCCAGCCCTCTAGGACCGGAGTTGCCCACCCCTGGTCTAGGGGGGAAAACCAGACATTTCCTCTTAAGAGGACTGTCCAGGCACCCGAAGGGATTTCCAAACCCCTGAGCTCGGAGGCCACGTCTGGAAGCCTTTGTACAATTGCGTCTGTCACCGTGATGACATCATACACACGCGTGCTTGCGTGTGGCAGCATTGCATCGGCATCCACGCATGTGCAAAGGCTTCCAAATGCGGCTTTCGAGCTCGGGGAGGTTTGTTTGGGGGTGGGGCTGGGGAGGAGCAGAAGGCAGAATAGGGAGGGACTAGGGTGGAATTGGGCGGGGCCAGGCATCCTCTGGTTTTTTGAAAGAGGAAATCTGGCAACCCTAGGAGAGAGAGAGAGAGGCAGCTTGTTGTCGTTCTCAGCTTAATAGTTTTGTAGGAGCTGGCAGAGAATTTCTCTAAGCAGCTGCTACTTCTATACATAGCTCTGGGGATCAGCGTCCCAGAACCCTGAATGTACTGGTAAAGGGGGAATTTCTGTTTCTGCTTTTACCTGATATACCAGTGGTCTCAAACTCGTGGCCCGGGGGCCACATGCGGCCCGCCAGGTACTATTTTGAGGCCCTCAGTATGTTTATCATAAACACAAAAGTAAAATAAAACAGTTTCTTGATCATATTTCTCTTTAGCTATAAATCACAATACAGTACTCCCCCGAAATTCGCAGGGGCTCCGTTTTAGGAACCCCCACAAATTTCAAAAAACCGCAAATGCGGTTTTTTTTGCCTGTCAAGAGGCAGGAGAGGGCAGCTGGAGCGCCAGCGGGTGAAGAAAATCACTCATGATCTGCTCTGACCGCCTCTTCCTGTAGTAAAGTCGGACTGTACCAATCAGGAGCTGCTTTGATCCGCAGCTCCTGATTGGTATAGCCCAACTTTACTACGGTTGGAGCAGACTGCAAATGAGCGAGTCTGCGATTCGCAAACTGCGACTTCGCGGGGGGAACACTGTATTATTATTAAGACAGCCAAAACGAAAGATTTATAAACTATAAAGAGTTTTACCTCATGTAAAATTGTCATTTCTTTAGTAAGATATATTAACTATTTTTCTACAGATCCCAAATGTGGCCCTGCAAAGGGTTTGAGTTTGAGACCACTGTGATATACTGTAGCCCCATATTTTCTGTAGGTAGTGTAGGGCAGTGTTCTTCAACCTTTTGACACCTATAATTATTTTGTGGACCAGCAATTGAAGATCACAGGGCTAAGTCGTGTCCATCTCTACCCAATCTCCGCCCCCATAATAGTACTAATTGTAACACCATTTTTTCCATCCATTTTCCATATATACACACATACAATATAATCATATTAACAACACATAATGGTTAACCACAAAATTAAACTCCACAAAGCACACTGTATGCTTCTCAACATTCATTCCTACCAGAACACAGATAACCCCATGCAAATGCGGGACCAAAAACTAAAATACTAATATTCACAAACAAACCCTAAGATTCAATCCCAGAGGAAAAGAAACAAATGCATTTCTTCCTGAACAGACAGCAGATGTAAATCATTTACTAAATAAAAAAATAAAAGCATTCCTCCCCTAATGTTGTTGTCTCTCTCCCTCCATGCTGTGCCTTGCCTTATGACATGCCTCCCCCCCCCCTCCCCGGGATTACCACACGCTGTTTCCTGGTATTATGTTGGATTATTCTGAAACTGAATTGGAATGTGGCTTTTCTTTTTTTTTTTTCCTTCTTTGGACTTTGACAGGGAAGAGTTTGTGATTAAATTGATCACCCAGACAATTGCTTGTTGAGTTTGTATTCTGGAAAGCGAGATCAAGTTAATCAGCGAGACTCAGGAAAGCGTGCCCTTCAGCCTACCGGGATTTAGCCCAACCCCGACCTGTACCCAGCTCCAATACAGACTTTGTTTTGTAGATCCGTTAACGGGTGCCTCACCCAAAGAACCAGCTGGTGCCCAAAGACATTCAAGTGAGGCCAAAGTTACACAAATATATATAAAAATAATTATTTATGATCATTTTATTCTCCATGCCTATTGCATGAAATATAACTGAAGAAATCAAGAAAAAGCACAACATGCAAAAAAAAAAAAAAAAAAATCGAATAAAACCGAGACTTCCCTAGAAAGACACCACGTAAGATGCTTCTCCCCAGACCCTGCCGTGTGTCTACCCATTGTCTGATAGACGCTATGACCCTGATTCTGTAAGTGACGCCTACCGACGGACACTGCATCCAGAATCGCAGGACCCTAAGCACCAGAAACGTAGGCCAGAGTCCTTCCTGAATCGCGGCCAGCGAAGCATAGTAATGCCGCAGCCGGCGCCTCCCCTAACCACGCCCACTTCTGGTCTTTGGCATCACTATTGCCGCTAGCTGCCAGGGACCTAGGCGCCAGTCCCAGAGGCCACATAGCAGCAGCTATTTTTTTTTTTTAACGAGGGTTTAATTGGGTTTTAATGGCGGAACCAATTATTACGCCACTTAAATCCAATTAAACCAATTAAGTTAGGTGATGGTAGGGTGGCTCCCGCCCCCTAACTTTCAGGGGCTTTTGTAGAATCTGGCCCTATGTCTCCCCAGACCCTGCTATGTGTCTACCCATTTTAAGGTTTGCAGACCGCCGGTCACAGGATAGAAGTTCCCTTACAAGTATTTTTCTTCATTTGATTCATTTGGAAAAAGAGGCAGCCACTCTTAAAAATCCCCCAAGGAAGATCCATTAAGGATTGAAACGCCTTCACCATCAGGCGTCGGGCGTTTCTATTTACCAGTGCTGACGTTGGCTGGATCCACTTAAGATAAGATAAGATAAGGGGCGTCACGTGCCTGTTATCAAGATGGCTGCTTAGCGATCTTGCTCCGCTCCAGCCCGCAGCGAAAATCAGATCTTTCTGCCTCATCCGGAATAATTTTGGTCAGCACTCCACTGCCTTACCCGTAAGAATGTCCTCCAAATCGACTAAAGCCGAAACCGCCGCTACAGCGGGTATTTCCGCTGCGCACACCGCATCTAAGCGGTCTAAACACGAGCCGCCGTCCCCCATCAAGGCCTGCCCAACTGACTCCGCTGAGCATAACGCCTCTATAGCAGCTGATTTACATGTGCTCCGCGGCCTCATGCAGGAGAATTTGGCTGCCACAGCCGATATAAAAAACGAAATCGGCAATATAATGTCATAGCTTAAACAACATAATGCCCGAATTGATCTCACAGAGGAGCGAATTGATCTGGCAGCCCATGACTCCCAGCACCTAGAAATCCAACGTGAACTCCGCAAAATAACCCTGCTTCAAAGTGATCTGGAAGTTATCTCTAACCGTATGCGCCGGAACAATGTGCGCTTGATTGGCCTGCCAGAAAATTCAGAAGGTAAAAATATTTTAGAATTCCTCCATACCTTCATTCCTACCATCTTGAAGCTTCAATTTACCCCTCCATTAGAAATAGAGCGTGCACACAGAGTGCCATCTGGGCCTCCGGCTCCCTCCAAACCACCGAGGCCCATTGTTCTCAAAGTTCTCAGGTACCCCCAAACACTTCAGATCCTGCAAGCTGCAAAGACCATAAGAACATAAGAACATAAGCAATGCCTCTGCTGGGTCAGGCCTGAGGTCCATCTTGCCCAGCAGTCCGCTCACGCGGCGGCCCAACAGGTCCAGGACCTGAGCAGTAATCCTCTATTTATACCCTTCTATTCCCTTTTCCAGCAGGAAATTGTCAAATTCTTTCTTAAATCCCAGTACCGTACTCTGCCTTATAACATCCTCTGGAAGCGCATTCCAGATGTCCACCACACGTTGGGTAAAGAAGAACTTCCTGGCATTTGTATTAAATCTGTCCCCTTTCAACTTTTCCGAATGCCCTGGGTGAAAAGAGTGCATCTGTAGGTGTGCTCCCTTTTGTGGTTAGAGAGTGTTGGGAGCGGGAGGGGGGTATTGGGTGGTACGGGAGGGCAAGAGGGGTATCTTGGGAAATTCGGTCAATGTGAGGAGCGTCCTGAAGTTTTACAGCGCTACATGTGGGGACGTGCTTGTGGGGACCAATCCCTCCTTAACAGTAGAGGGCAAAAGGATTCTGTTTGTCCCTGACCTATCTAAATCTTCAGCACAGAAGCGCAAAACCTTTCTCTCTATGCGGCCCCGTCTCAAGAGCATTGGCGCACAATATAGATTGTTCTACCCTGCAAGAATGCGGATTACTTACCGCAATACTACGAAAAACTTTGATGATCCGCAGGAGCTGCAAAAATTCTTGGATGACAATGTCAGTGACATGACCTGACTGTTTTCACTGTTATACTGAGTATCCTCTTGAGGCTCAGTCTTTCTGCTTTTTCCACACTCGCCTGGGCTGGGCGTGAGCTCGCTGAGTGCATCTGATCAGCATGCGATCCCATTTTTGGATCTTTGTTTGTTCACTGTTCCTGAATTTATTCAGCATGAATCTTCGCTTTATTTTTATTTGTGTTCTTTTTCACTCCTCCAAAGCCTCTCTGCTCTGGTGTATACCTTTCAGCTTAATTCTGAACTTGATCCATCATCTACATTTGTTCTCATGGAACTCTATATCTTGCCATATGAGATTTTTTCCACCCGACTATGGTTAACATAAATATTGTTTCCCTTAACGTTAAGGGCATCTCTAGTCCCATCAAGAGGAAAAAAATTCTTCATTATTTTAAACATCTTGGAGCGGACATTTGCCTCATTCAAGAATCCCATCTTAGTCTGGAAGAAGCTCAGAAATTATCTGGAGGCTGGATTCAACACTGCTTCGCTGCTCCAGCCACAGGGAAGAAAAATGGTGTCATAACCCTATTAAGCAAGTCCCTCAACTTTCAACTTTCCTCTCACAAATTTGATTCTGGTGGTCGCTGGTCCTTCCTCGACGGATCTATTGATGGGAAACCTCTGAAACTCCTCAATATCTACGCACCGAATGCTGACGACCCCTCCTTCTTCCAATCCTTCCATACCATCTGCAAATCCGCTCTGTCGACGGATACCATAATAGCGGGAGACTTCAATTTCCCCATAGACCCATTTATTGATAGATCTTCCTCCTGTTGTCCATCCAAACTCAGAGTACGCTCGACGGTCTCCAACCTCATGACAACTTATGGTTGGTCTGACATCTGGAGGATTCTACACCCTACCTCCAAGGACTTTACATTTTATTCTGCACCTCACCACTCATTCTCCAGGATTGACTATATCATGGGCTCTAAAGACATTGTCAACATCACCACGTCTGCGAAAATACATGACATAACCATTTCGGACCATGCAGCAGTCTCTTGTTCCCTGAACTGGTCTATTCCCCCCAAATCAAGACAATGGAGACTGAATACCTTCCTTCTGCAAGACGACTCCTTCATCTCACACATCAAGAATGAATCTCAAGTCTATTTCCTTAATAACATCTCCTCTGTCTCTGACTTTTCTATCGTTTGGGAGTCATACAAGGCTTGGCTGCGAGGTGAGTCGATCAGTTTTGCTGCTTCTCGACTCAAACAGAAGAAAGCATCTTTACACCAACTTGAAACTGAAATTCACACTCTTGAAACCCAACTTTATCACAGATTTGACTCCTCCACCTACAAGAAACTACAACAACTGAAATTTCAGTATAATGAAATCTTTAGTTCACTAGCATCTGCCTCTATATTTAGACGTTCTGCAACATACTATGCATCCTCTAATAAATCTGGACACCTTCTTGCCATGTATCTTAAAGGCAGACGCTATAAGCACCGAATCACTCACACCAAAACTCCAACTGGTCAATTGCACACTACCACAAAAGACATCTTGGAAGACTTCCGTTCCTTCTACGAAAAGCTGTACTCATCAGAATCATCTTCATCTGAATCATGCATCATGGACTTTCTTCACTCTCTTGACCTCCCTTCCCTCACCATCTCTCAACAACATTCCCTGAGACAACCTCTTTCTCCCGAAGAAATTACTACAGCTATCTCTTCAATGCCTTCTGCTAAAGCACGTGGTCCTGATGGTCTACAAAACTCTTTCCTCCTTCTTGACGCCACACCTCCTCACCTATTTCCAACATCTGATAGACTCCCCCGATAATCTACACCGATTTCTGGAAGCGAACATCATCGTCCTACCAAAGCCGAATCGTGATCCTCAACTAGTGAAGAATTATCGCCCTATTTCCCTTTTGAACTTGGACTATAAAATTTTTGCTAAACTATTGGTTTTACATTTAGAACATGTCATGCCCAGCTTGATCCATAGAGACCAAGTGGGCTTCATGAAGGGGAGATATGGTGCTGACAATACTAGACTCTTGTGTCATATTCTCCACTCCGCTCTGTCGGATGCTCAGACTTCAGTAATTGTTTCTTTAGATGCGGAGAAAGCCTTCGACAGGGTGGAGTGGAAGTACCTTTTCTGTGTGCTGTCTCATTTTGGTCTCCCTCAAACATTTATTCATATGATCTCTCTATTGTACCATAATCCTATGGCTAAATTGGTAGTTAACGATGATGTTTCAGCACCCTTTACACTACACCGGGGAACCAGACAAGGTTGCCCAATGTCTCCGCTATTGTTCAACCTTGCCCTTGAACCCCTCCTGGCGGCTATCCGCCAATCCCCGAATATCAAGGGAGTTACAATTGCTAATGTAGAATTCAAGATTTCAGCTTACGCTGACGATGTTCTTTTGTATTTACCTTCTCCACAAACCTCACTTTCTTCTTTAGTCCATCTTATTTCTCTCTTTTCTACGATGTCTGGTTACAAAATCAATTGGGACAAATCTGAAATAATGCCTCTCCATGACTCCTGCATTCCCTTCCATAACCCATCATACCCCTTTACTTGGGTCTCCACTGGGATAAAATATCTGGGCCTACCATTTGATAAAGACATCGCATCCTCTTCTCACGCTATAGCCACCAAACTCCTTTCTCAACTCAAAGATACCTTAGCCTCTTGGTCTCCTTTACACCTATCTTGGTGGGGGAGGCTGGATACTCTAAAAATGATGGTGGTACCTAAAATTACTTACATCTTCAACATGTTTCCCCTGATGTTCCCTCTTTCTCTCTACAAACAACTTGAAAGCCTTATGCTCCGCTTTCTATGGAACAATAAACCGCACCGTATCTCCATCCAAAAACTAAAGGCTCCCAAGCAATCCGGAGGGGTCAATTTTCCAGACCTTCGCTGTTACCATAAAGCTTTCATCTCAAGACAGGGTGCAATGTGGCTTTCCTCCCCAAATGCTTCCGACCTTCCCAATTGGCTTTCCCTAGAAATAGCACTTCTACACCCTTACCCGCCTTTGAGACTCTTGGGCTCCACCCTTCTTCAACACTTCCCCTATAACCCCATCATTCAGAACTCTCACAAAATCCTCACTGAACTTGACAAAAAACTAGACATTCCTTGGTGCAAATCTGCCTACTGCCCCATCTGGCACAACCGTCAATTCCTAATAGATAAAAAACCTATTGCATGGCCTACATGGTTCTCTAGACACATCTGGTGTATAGAATCCATTTGCCACTCTGACGGCTCCTGGTTAACCTTTGAGGAGCTCATGACAAATTTCTCTCTTGCGGAGTCACAATTTTACAAATGGTTACAACTACGTTCCTCCATAAAGAAATCAGGTTTCCACTCCTCCGCCTCTATCCCGACATTGTTTACTCTTTCCAACCAATATTTAACAATTGGTCATACTGCTTCCCACTTTTATAAACTCCTTATGTCCTACTCTCCCAATTCTACCCTCCCTCTTTTAAAATCCTGGGAACTGGACCTAGAACAAACCATCTCTGATGACGACTGGTCACACATCTTCCGATCCACCTTTCACACTTCTAGGTCAGCATCCTTTCTCCAAAGCATGTTTTTTCTTTTGCATAGAGCTCAATGGACACCTATCAAATCTCATAATATAAATCCCTCCTACTCCAAGAACTGTTGGACCTGTCATAAAGAAATAGGTTCTTTGCAACATCTCCTCTTTTCCTGCTCAGCGATACGTTCCTTTTGGAATGATGTTTGGAATACCATTTGTTCCGTTTTCCACATTAACATTGCTCTCACTTATCAAATGCTTTTACTAAAATCTTCCGCCCTGAAGTCATTACTTACTGAGGATGACGCATATCTAATGGACTTTCTGATCTCCCTAGCTCTTAAAGTCCTCCTTAGTTCTTGGAAAGACCTTACTCAAGTCTCACACTCCCAATGGTGGAACTTAGTTTGCCTTACCTATCGCACTGAAGCCTACTTGGCTAAATCCACCTATAGATTCCCTCGATACAAAACCAGATGGAACTCATTGAGGCTATTTCTTCATATTCCTAATCCTTGATTTTTCTGACCCCTTTTTACGTTTGTTTTTGCCTCTTTTTCCCTCTATTTACAAAGGATTCATGCTGTTGAATTGCCTTTTTGTTTCTACCAGTTGTATGATTATGGGTTATACAAATGTTATCTACATCATTCATTTTGCTTTACCTTACTACTAATTTACTTATATATATCTTTATGCAACTTGTATAACTCTAGTTTTCTTTTGTCCTTTTGTATGTATACCTTAATTCAAAAATTTTTTTCAATAAAAACACCTTGACTAAAAAAAAAGATAAGTGTTGTCTTCCCTTCCAAGGGGTTTTTTGATCGTTCATAATTTGCATATGCACACGAAACAGTTTTTTGCACTAGTGTATAATTAATTTAAATGGTGGGAAGGAGGGGCAGAGGACAGATGATCACAACACCAAAATCAGGATGCGGACCTGAAATGATACATAGATCATAGGAGGTCCTATGATCTGATTCATTTGAAAATGTTACGATATGCTCACCTCCAAGCTGGAGTTAGAAATCCACGTAGAATTTTGTGATGAAAACTATTACATTGAAATGATTTTTTGAAAAACTTTGTGTATTTTTTAGCACCTTTGAACATCTCACAATTTTGGGAAACATTGTGGTACCTATTTTTTCTATACAATTTATACTGGGTAAGATGTATTTTTAGATCTATTTTCTTTGATATGTGTCTACCCACTGTCAGATAGACACTAAGTAAGGTGTGTTTGTATGTACAAAACAGCAGACGTCCTTACATATGTATGTGCCAACATTATAGTCTTGCATTTCTCCTTTTATTTGGATTTTGCCTTTTTCAGTAGTAGCGTAAGGTGAGTCATATTCAGGTGTACCAGGTATTCAGCATCTTCTTTCTAGAATGACCCTCTAAGTGTTTCTGCTCTGTAGTACCTTGGGTCTGTGTGCGCTGGTTTAGTTCTGTGTGGCTGAGTGGTCCATCAACCTCACAGCGCTCTCTTCCCCCGCTTGCAGCTCTGCCTGTGTGACCTCAGTGACCAAGAGCGAAGCATGGCTCATGGAGAGCTGGTCGGGGTGCAACTGCTCATGGAGGAGGTTCTCCAGGGAGGTCACGAGCTTATCTCCTTCCACCTAGAAGACAGAGATGGTCAGGACACCTCTTCCTCCAAGGGCAAACAGGTAATTTCCAGGGAAATCATGTCACAGGTTTCAAGGTCTCAGACAGGATGGATTTTTATCACAGCATTGAAGAAGCTACTGTCCTTTGTTAACTCGAAACTTATTTGGGGTCTATCATACTTTCCTTTGGGTTGAAAGAGCTCCATCAACATTTCAAAGAGTAGGGAAAGATTGTTTCAGGGGGATTAACCCTTCCTTTTGCAAAGCAACGGAAGTGTGCAAGGGTCTGAAGTAACAGTGATCTCATGTAGATCAGCCAGTTAGGCTTTCAGGATATCCACCAGATGAGACAGATTTGCATACATAGCCTCCACTGCATATAAAGTTACCTCATGAGCATTCATTGGGAATATCCTAAGAACCTAACCCCCAGGCAGGATTGAGAAGCACTGAGCTCCAAGAGAGGTGCTTCAGAGGATCTGAGGAGTCCTTGAAAAGACTTGTGTTCCAGAAGCCAATTTCAGTTGGGCTAAAAGCTCAGAGGAGGAAGCTGATGGCAGTGTGACATGGTGCTGTGCAGTACCACTGCCTCTCCAAAAAAGAGTGGTCGGGATGCAGAACATGGCGATGTTTGCACAGAAATACCACCACAGGGGTGCAGAGTGTCAGGTTAGAGTGCCGACTGCAGCATTCTCAAAGCCTGGGATGGACACTGAAGGTCAACGTCAGCTCCTGAGAGATTTATTTCTGTGTTTCATGGCAATTTGATAAGATGTAGGTGCCCTGATGACTTCCACTTAGGGCTATTTGTATAACGGCTTCGTGGCACCAAGATCCCAATAGAGACTACCAGGTGATCATTCAGTGATCGTAAGGTCCGAGCCGAAGAATGTGGGATAGTCAGTGACGATACATAAGCTTGGTGTAGGCTCTGGAGTAATCTAAGGAAATACTTTTTTACAGAAAGGGTGGTAGATGCATGGAACAGTCTCTCGGTAGAGGTGGTGGAGACAGAGACTGTGTCTGAATTCAAGAAGGTGTGGGATAGGCGCACGGGATCTCTTAGAGAAAGGAAGAGATAATGGTTACTGCGGATGGGCAGACTGGATGGGCCATTTGGCCTTTATCTGCCATCATGTTTCTATTACCATCAAGCTCTATGACCTCACAATGCAGGTGTAAAGAGCCTTTGCCTATAGGGAAAGGAGATAGTGGATGCTCTGAATGGGCAGACAGGGTGGGCCATTTGACCTTTATTGGTCATCATGTTTCTATGTTTCTCTGTGTACCTTGCCCAAAAGCCTTGAAAGTGAGAAAGAGAAGTGTAAAATGTATGCAACATTTTACTGGTAACCAATAGAAGTTCTTTAGTAAAGGAGCAGCATGATCCATTTTACACGAATGTCAGAGGAACCCAATAGCTGAGGAGGGGAGGGGGTGTTAGAGTAACGTTCTCTAAATCAGTGGCGGTTGTAAGTGCTGGCGTGAAACGTACAGTGTTCTATAAGTTACGCAATGTAGCACGGAGACACGCCCATGTCCTGCCCTCACACTTACACTCTAAACGATGTTGGCGTGTATGTTCTGGAATGATACCTAGCGCTTAATGCATACTTGCTAATTGGTGGCACCAATCCCGCACACACGGGCACCAATCCCGCACACACGCGCATAGTTTGAGAGTTGCTCTGAAAATGGGCAAAAAAGATCCTTGTAACTGAGGACCTCTGTAATCCCGCCACAAATGCCTTCTGGAGGTTTTGTCTGGCGTACGGACTGATAGACGCTCTGTGGGTTGTTAAGGAGTTCAGTGAAATTCTCTCTTACTAATTCATTACACAGACTTAATAATCCAGAAGACTGTAAATTGAACATTCAGTTCTAATAACATAATATGAACTCTCAAGAAGGAACTTACCACCCCCCAGACTCTATAAATGGCGCCCAAATTTGGTCCTGAGATCCGCCTGCAAATAAATTAGTTACTGCCATTAACCATCCATTATTGACATTAATTGGCTCCAGTCTGGCTTTCTACACAGATCTGGCTGCATACGATTCGAAACCCAAATTCCCTCATACGCAACCCCAAATGGGATATGTCTAGGGTTGCCAGATTTTCCAATCAGAAAATCCAGACCCCCCCTAGACCCGCCCCTCAGGCCCGCCCAGTTCTGCCCATCCAAGCCCTGTAACACCCTAATCCCACCCCCAGTCCCGCCCTAGCCCTGCCCCCCCCGCTGCCTGCTCTTGTCAGGTAGAGAGGAAGTCCGCGTGGATTTCCTCCCTACCCGATGCGATTTGAGGAGGCTTTTCAAGACCTGGATTAAGTGCCGGCTTTTGAAAAGCCATCTGGACCTCCGGACATGTCTGGGGAAATCCAGGCATCTGGTAACCCTAGGTATGTCTATGAGATGAGCATGGACCGGTCAAATTATGTTCCAGGATATACACCAGGTTACAGTTGATGTAATTCCCATATCCACTACTACTAATCATTTCTGTAGCGCTCCTAGACATACACAGCGCTGTACATCAAAACACAGGAGACGGTCCCTGCTCAAAGAGCTTACAAGACAGACAAACTGGACAAGAAGGTGCATCAGTACACAGTGCTGAGGTGGGGGAGCCATGTGCAGCTGTATTATGATGTCATCAAGAATTCTGGCTATGATCCAGCTGCATTGTGATGTCACTGAGCGTTCAGACGGCTTCTGCTACTACTAATCGTTTCTGTAGTGCTACTAGACATCAAAATACAGAAGAGACAGTCCCTGCTCCAAAGAGCTTACAATCTAGTCAAGAAGGTGTATCGAAACAGTGCTCAGGTGGGGGAATTACAGAGGGAATGATAAAACAGATATTGGAGTTTGGAACTGTTGAGCGTAAGACCCATGCTCTCCTCCCGGGGCACCCTTTATAGATTAGTGGTGAGAGCAAATTTTTCCCAGCACCTACTTTTCAGTGCTGTTTATTGAATCTGGCGTTATGCTCGCCCACTGCTCAAATGTAACTGCAGTGCCCAAATCATCCGTGCAATCTATAAAGAAAAACAAAATATAAGAGTTGCCACTGCTGGGTCAGACCTGTGGTCCATTGTGCCCAGCAGTCCGCTCCCGCGGCGGCCCTTAGGTCAAAGACCAGCGCCCTGAGTCTAGCCTAACCTTCCTGATTATATGCATACAAAATCTAAACAAAATGTAACACACATAAGCAAGTTCTTCTTTGATTCTCTCCTCCCAAATTTCAGCCTACTGTTGACGAAGGAGCTGAAGTGAGCACGGAGAGGCCCCAGCCGGAAAGGAAGCCTTCCACAGATCCCGTGACTGCCTACGCTTTGCTACAATCCTTCCTCATCATCTGGATACAGCTGGAGGTATTTAAGGAGGCCTGGGGCCGAATTAAGCTTCATACTGAGGACATCAACACCCTTCCTCTTTATAAGCAGTTTGTTGAGCTGTACAGGTGAGTTTCCATTAGCTCCCTTGGTTCAACTCCTTCATGCATGTCTTAAACTGCCTCTCCCTCCACAATCCCGGTAACATACTTCCCATTGTTTTAACAGTGCCCCTTTGGTGTCTCTGCCCAAAGCTGTGCCCCAGGGAAGTCCACACAATCATTCACCACTCGGTTTATAAAAACTGATTTCCATGAACTTTGCATGCAGAAAATGGTGTATAATATTACCTCTCCCATAGGTGTCCGAACAGGGACCATGGCCTCCACAAAAACTGGCGATCGACGGTTGGTGCCAGCCCTCCCACCATGTCCTTGTGTTGTACTTGATATCTTCGGGGCAGCTGCCTGTCCCGGAACCCTTCATTCTACTTCCGGGAGCAGGCCTGCTTGTTGACGCTGCGCGGCGTCTGCCCCAAAGATTTAAAGTACAACGTTGAGAGGAGGTAGGAGGTGGAGTCGGGAGCTGGTGCATCTCTCCCTACCTCTTTAATTTATTTTAAATCCAACTTAAAAGCAATATAAGCTCTTCTGAGCAGGGACTCTCTATTGCATGTTAAAATGTACAGCGCTGCATACACCTTTCAGCGCTATAGAAATAATAAATAGTGGTATTAGTAGTAAAGATGCCTTTGGTCTCTAACCGTCCTTATAAGGACGATCTCCTCTTTATTTTTATTTTTTTCATTTAGTACAGACTCTGATCCCTTTCTTTTTCGACGGAATCTACGTCTCCCCTCCCAATTGTGATTCCCTTTCCCTGTTCTTTTTTCCTATCAATAATGTAGTTCTACCTTAATTTCTTTTGCTCCTGTTTTGTTTTGTAATTTTATTTGCTTCGTTACTAATTTACTGGTTTTACTTTGTTTTTAGCCTTGTTACTCACATTATGTTATCCCTTTCAATGTTCTCTAAACCGCTAAGAAGTAGCTCTATCTATTTCAATATTTAATTCATATTTTAATGTGGAAATATTAAGTATTTTGACACCTACCAGACAGGATTTAACAGAGATCTGGGCTTTCTTTCCCCACTATAAAGACATTTAGAACTGCTCTGCCCCCTCTCTGTCTCCTGCCCTCCCTCCCTCTTCCTAGCCCTAAAATGCTTTCATGTTTTCCTCATATATACTGGTATTTGTCTACATTTGCTTTTTTCTGATCTGAAGATGAAGGGTGACCTTCGAAAGCTCATTATAAAATGCATTGATTTAGTCCTATAAAAAAGGTATCACTTTGGGGGTTGGTTGTTTGTTTTATTTCTTTATACTACCTATATTTAAATAGAAATAAAATCAATCCTAACAAGGAAAATAAGATGGTAACTTTCTACATTTTTCCACTAGCTTTGGAAGATCCCAACATTCTTCTTCAGGACAGTTTAATCAACTATGACAGTATTAGAATATATAAGTGAAAGGGAAGGGCGTCCCAATGACAGGCTCAAGGTGAGATGTAGGGAGATGGATGGGTGATCAGATGACAAATCAGTAATTTTATGGTAAAAACCATGTGATAGGAAACCCAGATCTTTGTTTACGCCCGTCTTTTGGGTGGAATTTAGGTATTTTAATAGATATATGCTGTTTCAGAGTTATTTGAAAGATATTTGCTTCAGTAAAGGTTATTGCACACATAAGAATAGCCCTACTGGGTCAAAGAAATGCTCCATCTAGCCCAGTGTCCTGTCTCCAACCATGGCTAATCCAGGTTACAAGCACTCAGACTGATTGGTGGCCAGACTTTCCACCACAGAGGCCATGGAAGAACATAAGAATAGCCTCACTGGGACAGACCGAAGGTCCATCAAGTCCAGTATACTGTTTCAACACTGGCCAACTCAGGTCACAAGTACCTGGCAGAAACCCAAGGAGTAGCAACATTCCAGAGCTGAGATTGTGATGTCATAATGCCTCACTCCACCAATAAGAGCCCACCTTATCAGTAATGTCACAATGGCTTGATTGTCCTATACTTGGCTCACATTAAAACAGAAGAAGAGCTTTACTGGGTTATACCAATGGTCTATCTAGTCCAATTCAGGTCACAAGTTCCCAGAAGAAACCCAAACAGTAGTAACAATGTACAACACGATTGACTTTGCTTACTATTGGAGCTGATTTGGGGAGTCTGTTTTATAAATGCCTGTTTCGAATGTAAAAGAGATCCCTTTCCACTTCTCACATAAGTCCCTTGTTATAAAATCAGACCCCTAGGGACTACACAGAAAAGTAATGCAGGATCGACTATTTAAAAAAATGCAACACAATGCTATTAGCATAATATGTCAGAGCGCTGGTGTCTCCACATTGAGCATATCCTGTGCTATGTCTCTCTAGGGTTGAAATCCTGGGCCCTGCCATGAAAACTGTAGCAAGGCATATGGGTCAAGAAATTGATCCTGACCGATTAGGAACAGCGGATCATTTTGAACTTCTACCACAAGGAGCTTCAGAGGTGGAGATCAGGCGTTGCCAGGTAAGCAATGCCCTCAGGAACCTTAGAGATGGAGTTCAGATAGCACTGCACTTTCATGCTCTTTCCTCAGTGGAGAGTGTGGCGCAGTGGGTAAAGCTCCGACCTCAGCACCCTGAGGTTGTGGGTTCAAACCCACGCTGCTCCTTGTGACCCTGGGCAAGTCACTCAATCCTCCCATTGCCCCAGGTACGTTAGATAGATTGTGAGCCCGCCGGGACAGAGAGGGAAAACTGCTTGAGTACCTGAATAAGTGCATGTAAACCGTTCTGAGCTCCCCTGGGAAAACGGTATAGAAAATGGAATAAATAAAAAAAATAAATAAATAAATGATGGCAGATAAAGGCCAAATGGCCCATCCAGTCTGCCCATCCGCAGTAACCATTATCTCTTCCTCTCCCATAGAGATCCCATGTGCCTATCCCAGCCTTTCTTCAATTCAGACACAGTCTCTGTCTCCACCAGATTTTCAGGAGAATGGTCCATGCATCTACCACTCTTTCTGTAAAAAAGCATTTCCTTAGATTACTCCGGAGCCTATCACCTCTTAATATCATCCTATTTCCTCTCATTGCAGAGTTTTCTTTCAAATGAAAGAGATTCGACTCTTGCACATTTTTATTAAATAGGTATTTAAACGTCTCTATCATATCTCCCCTCTCCCGCCTTTCCTCCAAAGTCTACAGATTGAGATCTTTAAGTCTGTCCCCATACGCCTTATGATGAAGACCACACACCATTTTAGTAGCCTTCCTCTGGACCGACTCCATCCTTTTTATATCTTTTTGAAGGTGCGGCCTCCAGAATTGTACACAATATTCTAAATGAGGTCTCACCAGAGTCTTATTCAGGGGCATCAATACCTCCCTTTTCCTACTGGCCATACCTCTCCCTATGCAAACTAGCATCCTTCTAGCTTTCGCCATCACCTTTTCAATCTGTTTGGCCACCTTAAGATCATCACATACAATCACACCCAAGGAATAGCAATATTCCATGCTACCAATCCAGAGCAAGCCACCATGAGATGGGCTACTGGGCTTGATGGACCATTGGTCTGACCCAGTAAGGCTATTCTTATGTTCTTAAGTTCCCATTCTTCTTTCGTGCACAAAAGTTCTTCACCCCTAAACTGTCCTGTTCCTTTGGGTTATGTAGCCCAAATTCATGACATTGCATTTCATAGCATTAAATTTTAGCTGCCAAATTTCAGACCATTCTTCAAGCTTTGTCAGGTCTTTCTTCATGTTATTCACACCATCCTGGCGGTCTACTCTATTGCAGATTTTGGTATCATCCACAAAGAGGCAAATTTTACCCGACAGCCCTTCAGCAATATCGTTTATAAAAACGTTAAAAAGGACAAGCCCAAGAACAGAACCTTGAGGCACACCACTGGTGACATCTCTTTCCTCAGAGTGATCTCCATTGACCACCACCCTCTATTGTCTTCCACTCAACCAGTTCCTGACCTAGCCTGTCACTTTGCGACCCATCCTGAGGGCACTCAGTTTATTTATTAGATGTCTGTGTGGAACACTGTCAAAGGCTTTGCTAAAATCTAAATGCACCACATCTAGCTCATATCTTCTATCCATTTCTCTGGTCACCCAGTCAAAGAAATTGATCAGATTTGTCTAACAAGACCTACCTCTAGTGAATCCATGTTGCTTCCGGTCCTGTAATCCACCAGATTTCAGGAACTTCACTATTCTCTATTTTAAAAGCATTTCCATTAATTTGTTTACCACAGAAGTCAGACTTACTGCCCTGTATTTCCCTAATTCTTCCTTACTTCCACTTCTGCCCTTCTCCAGTCCTCCGGTACCACTCCTGATTCCAGAGAAGTATTGAAAAGGTCAGTCAGCGGCGCCACCAGAACTTCATTAAGTTCCTTCAGCACCCTCAGATGTACAACATCCGGCCCCATCGCTTTTTCTACCTTTAGTGTAGCTAGCTCCTCATGAAGACAACAATCGGAAAATCGATCATGGTCTACCACTACTCCATCCCTATTCATGTTTGTCTTCTGCAGTCCCGCTCCCGGCACTTCAGTCGTGAACACAGAACAGAAATATTTGTTAAGCAATTGAGCCTTTTCTTTATCAGCTTTCTTTCTGCGTTATACCTTGGTACAGGGAGTTACAGTAATCGAGCTGAGAAATTTTAATTTGTAAAATCATTTCTGGACAACAGCGATTATCTGGTTGTGGAAAGATAGTTGTTGTTGGGTTTTTTTTATCAAGAATTACCCCCAGTAGCTTAATCTTCATGTTCATTTCTATTGGGGTGGGTTCAATACAGATAGGCAGGGTTAAATCTTCCTTATCTGTACTAGGAAGCAGAACCCCTTCATTTTTGGATGTTTATGCAAGCATTGCCATGAGCCCATACCCCAGACTCTTTTTAGAATTATACATTTGTGGGTCCTAAATATGGCATCGGGTGTCACTCCCAAGCAATGGCCAAGACCCTTTCCCCAGGAGCAATTCCATCTGACTCAGAGATCACAAGGTCTAATTAGGGGATTGAACTGGGGACTACTGAGCTGACCAACCTGATTTTATATTATTCAACCTCATGAAAATGGGCATGGACCTCTTGGACATTGTTCTGCTGAATAATCATATAATACGATGAAGATGTTGTCCCACAAGCAAATATGTCAACATTTGTCAAAAACATTTCTCCACTTTCTGATCATGAATTGAATATGTGGCTGGAGATTTGTGTTTCAAAATATGTCTGCATTTTAATGATGTTTCCAGGGACCTATCTAGAACTTTCTAACCCATCTCTCATAGATGTTTGTTGTATACTTTCATACCAACTCTATATCACTTCTCATTTAACTGTTCTGTTATCCTGGGGTCGGATGCTTCTGTGGGCTATATCTTGATGGTTTTTCTTTTGTAATCCACCATCAGCTGGTTTACTCTGTTTAAACCCAGACTACAAATGCCAAATTAATTTAAATTACAGCCTCCAATGATAGAGATTTATGAACATCTTTCTCATTCTAGCTGCAGAAGATTCTGGAGAGTTTGGAGGGCCACATGATCCATGAGGTACAGAAAAAACTCGCAAAGGAGATGACGCTGGTTATATCGGAAAGGGCAAAGGAAGGCCGAGGGCTGCCCACAGGTAGGTCTCTTCTTCCTGGAGAATATGCTTACACATCATAGGATCCAACATAGAGCTGACGGGCTGCACGGTCTAGATTTTATAGCACTGGTTGCAGGAATTGAGCCCATAACACCAGGATTACTCTGAGAGAAAGAGGATATGCTGGATGGAGAAAGAGAGAGAAGATACTCATCAGAGGAGTGAAAATAGAGAAAAGGTGCTGTACAGAAGGAAGGAAAGAGGTGCTGGAAGAAGGAAGAGTTAGCAAAACACTATAGCATAATATGATGGGGTGATGGAGCTGAAAAGCAGTAGGTTGATGTGGTTTGAAAAAAGGAAGATTGAACATTGAAAAGTAAGGAGAATAGAGAGGCAGAAAAATAAATGAAGGAGAGCTGAAAGGAAAAGATCAAAGTCAAAGATGAATATAGGAAGTGAAGAAGACAGGATGAGAGAAAAAAAAATGGCTGATGGACAGGAGATCTTGTAAGGAAATGTAAGAACGACAGAGGAAAGCAGGAACTGGAGACTGGGACAAACATGATTGGAAAAAAACCAAAACAACCAGGCAAGAAAGGTAGAAAGAATTTTATTCTTAAATTAATGAATGGAAAATGTTAACTTTCTCCATACAGTAAATTTCTACCACTTGCTATATATTCTGCAGAGTACGGGGTGCTTTTCTATTTCTCTAGGGTTGCACTGTCTGCAGAGTGTGATTTCTTGGGGTTTAAATGTAATTTTTGGCTACTCATACTCCTAATTTAACTTATTCTGTACCTGGTAAGGGTCTATTACATTACATTACATTACATTAGGGATTTCTATTCCGCCATTACCTTGCAGTTCAAGGCGGATTACAAAAGAATTATCCAAGATGTATTACAACAAGAACTTACAAAAAAAAAATAAAAAAATTGGTCATTTTCAAAAAGAGTAAGAAATGGGTAAGGTTATTTGTTTAGGGTAGTTGGCTTTAGTGAGAGGTGGAGTTTGAGACTTGCGGTATTATTTCTTTTTTCAGAGTTTTCTTGAAGAGTATGGTCTTTATTTCTTTTCTAAAAGTCTTGTAGTCGAGGGATGCCATCAGTAGATTGACGATTTGGTTGTCTAGTTTGGCTACTTGAATGGCCAGGAGGCCATCATATAGTTTTTTCCGTTTGACCTCCTTAATTGGGGGGTATGAGAATGGGGTGTAAGTTGTGTTCAGTGTTCGTGACCGGAGTTCATAGCTGTTTCTAGGATATATATCCCAGATCCCAGAGAACTATGGTCCATTTACCATTTGATCTATAAATACTAGAACAGTCTCATGAGCCTTTGCCTGAGATCCCACCCTTGCAGCTGCAGGCCTTGAGTTCTCCTAAACATGGAGTGAATGGCGGTAGGACTAGCTGCAATTTTTCAGGGATATTGCTCTCCACCAGACCTGCTAAGGTTTTCCTAGATTCTCTTTGGCTTGCTCTAGCCAACTAAGGAAAAATTTTGCTATCTCTAAATGTGTTGCAATTTTGTTTTTTTGGGAACCGATGCACTTGATATCTATGGAAAATTTTAAGTGTTCTGTCCACAAGCTGAATTTTTTCTTAAGTAATTCATATTTTTTCTCTATAATTTTCTGTTATGAGAATTGGAACTCCTAATTGGAACTCCTTATCTTCCTTTCATGAAATTCTTTCCTCCTCCAAACATGTTCCTCTGATCACATCCCCACCCATCTACTTACCATTATCTCTCCTATTGTCATTCCCTCTATTTGCTATATCTTAAATCTATCACTCTGCACCTCAACTGTGCCTTCAAGCATGCCGTTTTACACCATTCCTCTGAAAATCCTCGCTGGACCCTAGCTGCTCTTCCAACTATCATCCTGTCTCCCTCCTCCCCTTCTTAATCAAGCTACTTGAACATGCTGTTCACTGCCATTGTTTTGATTTTCCATCATCTCTAGCTATCCTTGACCTGCTTCAATTGGGTTATCACCCTCTTCATTCTACAGAAACTGCCCTTACGAAAGTCTCCAATGACCTGCTCCCGGCAAAATCCAAAGCCTCTATTCCATCCTCATCCTTCGTGATCTATCCGCAGATTTTGACATGGTGAATTGCCACCTACTCATCAATACATTGTCCTCACTTGGATTTCAGGGCTCTGTTATCGCATGATTTTTTTCCTATCGCAGTGTATCTCGGGGCTCTGTCTTGGAACCTCTTCTTTTTTCCATCTATATTTCTTCCCTTGGTGCTCTAATCTCCTCCTGCGGCTTTCAGTATCACCTCTATGCCGACAAGTCACAAATCTATCTCTCTACACCTGAAATTTCGACAGATGTTCAGTCCCTGGTTTCAACCTGCTTGTCTGTCATCACTACCTAGACGACTCGCCACCATCTAAAATTAAATATGTCTTAAGACTGAGCTTCTTATCTTTCCATTTAAACCTCTCTCCTCTTCCCCTGTTCTCTATTTCTGTGATGAAGACCCTCATCTTCCCTGTCTTGTCACCTCACAACCATGGGGTAACCTTTGACTCTTTCTCTTCACATATCCAACAGACTGCCAAAACCTGTTGCTTCTCTAAAATATTAGTAAAATCAGACCCTTCCTGAAATAAGCACAATGCCAAGACCCTCATCCATATGCTCATCATCTCTCGCCTAGACTACTGCAACCTGTTACTCATTGGCCTTCCGCTAAACCATCTCTCTCCCCTTCAATCTGTTCAGAACTCTGTTGCACACCTCATATTCCATCAATGTCACTGTGCCCACATTACCCCTCTCCTCAGGTCACTTCGTTGGCTTCATATCTGTTTCCGCATACAGCTCAAACTCCTCTTACTGACCTACAAGTGTGTTCGCTCCACAGCTCCTCCGTAGCTCTCCCCACACTCTCCTCTGGTCACTCCGCTCATTGGATGTCTCTCTTATCTGTACCCTTCTCCTCTACAGCCAACTCCAGACTCCGTCCCTTCTACCTTGCTGCACCATATGCCTGGAACAAACTGCTTGACTCGGTATATCAAGCTCCGTCTCTGGCGGTCTTCAAATCCAGACTCAAAGCCCACTTCTTTGAAGCTGCTTTCAATTCCAAACTCCAACCCTAAGCACTAATGTCTGTCTTCTAATTTCCTCTGTAATTCCCCCACCTGAGCGCTGTTTATAGATGCACCTTTTTGTCCAGTTTGTCTGTCTTGACTAGATTGTAAGCTCTTTTGAGCAGTGACTGTCTCTTCTGTATTTTGATATACAGTTTTGTGTATGTCTAGTAGCGCTATAGAAATGATTAGTAACAGTATATTAGAAGTAAACTGAAAAATACTGGCTATTTTCATAATATTAGGCTTTTTTGAATCAGTTTTTTTGTCCAAGTTTTGCTTGATTTGTTTTTCTTTGAAATTTCATAAATACAAAATTTTTAAAAATACTTTAAAAAAAATCTTGTTAATAGGGGGTGGAGCTAGGTAGTGGGGCTAGGCAAATAGGAGCAAAACGGGGTCTGGGGCCCCACTGAACTGATCTGCACAGTGCCCTGCAGTGGCAAAGGTCACCATTTTGAGCCAATCAGGCTTTCAGCCCCTCCCATTGCATCCAAAGATACAATGGAAGTGGGAAGGCCCATCATTTGCAGCATGCAGCCCTATAGGCAGAAGGGAGAGAGCTTCTCTCCTGCCGTTTTCTCATCCGTAGGTACGGGGGGATCCAGGGATGTGGGAGGGGGGCCCAGGAATGTTGGGGGAGGGGCGGAGATGTCAGGGGATTTCGGGGGAGGTCTGGGATGTCAGGGGGAGGGGCAAAGGGCTCCTTGGCTCAGCTGATCCTGTCAGCGGGAATCCCTATCAGCTGAGCTGCCAAGAATCCCCAAAACAGGCTCAGCTGATGGGAATTCCTCTGCCGTAATCAGCTGATGGGAAGCCGATAGGTTTGGCGGGGCTCTCTGGTTTGTGGGAGGGGTTCATGACCACTGGAGGAGTAAGGGGGGGTCATGCCTTAAATCCTCCAGTGGTCTTGTCAATTTTGGCACCTTTGTGGAACTTAGACATAACTCAAACAGGTCTAACTGCCGGCGTCTAAGTTCCCTCTAGGAAAGCTTTGATTTTATGGCTGGGGTACATCCAGGATGAAGCCCGCCCGATTTCCGCCCATAATACACCTCCGAACACATCCCTTTGCTCTCTGGACACACAGCAGCTTAGAAGTGCTGCTGCACATTCAGAAAGTTGGTTTTGATTACCGGCACTTGAACGTCCCTGCTATTAGGACATCCAAGTGCCGACTTAGGCTGGTTTTCGAACGTTTTAAAATTTTGATTATGAGCCCCTTAGGTTTTAAGTGAGATTTATTTATTTAATTCAATTTATATCCTATCCTCTCCAAAGAGCTCAGAATGGGTTTTAAGTTTTCTAAATAAATAAATACATTTTGGGTGTGGTTTCACTGAGGTGCCAGTAGGCATCGAACTCAGACATACTCATTTAGTTTCAAGTTTAATACGTATTTGATTAATCGCTTACTCAAATATCTAAGCGATGAACAAATCATTCAATTTTCAGATAATACAGGGGTTATAAAAGACAGATGGAGACTGAACAAAACATGTTAAATTAACGACTAACAGAATAAACAGAAAAGGAAAACAAAGGGAAAGGCAGGGTAATAAAATACAATAATAATGATAGAAAGAAGGACGATTATGGTGAAAAACAATAGGAGGGAAATAAAAGAAGTAGCCTTATGAAAATAAGCAAAAATAGGCTGGGACTCCTAAATATCATAAGCGTCTTTGAAAAGAAAGCTCTTAAGTTGACTTTTAAATTTATCTAAGTTCTTTTCTTCTCTGAGATAAATAGGGAGGGAGTTCCAAGTTTGAGGAGCTGTAACAGAGAAGATAAAGTGCCGCCGTCTATTAATAACTTTAAGTGAGGGCGTAACTAATAGATGTTGGTCAATAGATCTCAGTGATCTGATTGGGGTATAAGGGATCAATAACTTGTAGATGAAAGCCTAGAAAACCCTGGCCTATATGGAGCGCACCTAAGGGTTTCAGCACCTACCGGCATCTAAGATCACTTAGACACCACTAGGTGCAATTTTATAAATGGCGCCCAGCAGATGATTGACAATTGCGCTCAACGGTGCCTAGAAGTCCAACTTGTCTCTGCCTGTTCTGACATGTTCCCTCTGCAGAGCTCTGGAAGGCCCAGTGTATGAAGGAAAGCTTCTCGGTGCCAAGGCCACAGATCCTGGAGAAATTTGTGCAGCGGCTGATGGAGGAGTCCCAGCATCGGGATAACGAGGTAGAGCCAGGCCTTAGTAACGACACCATCCATTGATCAATGCCTTCCATGTGTCCTGGTGTGCAGAGACCCAAGTACCCGGCAATCACACCCAGAGAGATTGGAAGCCTGATTTGGGAGTCTCCCATCCCCACCAAATGCTCAGCTCTATAATCCCTTTAGTGCGAAGAGCTTGTATTACTCTTACCAGTGAAATGAGGCTCTATCGTGGCAAACAGCCCCTCCTTCCGATGACTAGAGCAGCCTTCCCATTGGCTGGAGCCTACCACAGCCCATGCGGTGGAAGGGGGAGGCATGGAGAGCTGCCATGGTCTAAACTCTGAAAAATATCCTCCCACTTAGCCATCCTTCTGGCTTTGAAATGGGTAATTTACAAGTTATTAGAATCCTGAAAAATTCTAGACAGTTGGCAATCCTAGCCTCGTGAATCCTGAGCACATCAGACAGGGTCCCCCTAAACCTTTGAGCCCGAGGCATCTGCTTAGTTTGCCTATGCCTTAATCCCACTCTGGCTGCCAGTGAGACACACTGTGGACCTGACCTGGAGTGGAGGAGTTCCCTAATGGTTAGGGTTACTAGATGTCTGGATTTACCCGGACAGCTTTTCAAAACTTGGCACTTTCTCCAGGTTTTGAAAAGCTTCTTCTGTGTGGATGCCCTCCCTCCTGACGAGAACAGATTGAGGGGGCGGGGGCTGGGGTGTGATGTGGGCAGAATTCGGCGAGCCTGAGGGTGAGGCTATGGGTCTGGATTTGATTTAACTAAAATCTGGTAACCCTAAGCATATGGGCTGAGGACCAGAGGAGCCCATTTTAAAAACTCCACAGCAGCTCCTCGTGACCTTGGGCAAGTCACGTAACTCTGCATTGTCTCAGGTGTAACCTCTCTAGGGAAAGAAAAGTACCTACTGTACCTGAATGTACACTGCATCGATGGCTGTCAGAAAATAAACAAACAACTTTCATGATTTGGGTAGACAGCCTTGTCTGAGGATGATTCTCCTGACTTGAGGTTGGCGTGTCTCCTGCTCTGTCTTCCCAGCTTGCTTTCAACAGAGACCATCTGCAGAGGTGCCTGACGTCCCTGGGCTGTGACATCATGGCGAGAGAGCGCAGCAACTTCGAGACCTATTCCATGTTTTATGAAAATGTGCTGCAGCAGGAGCACCGGCTGCTCTACCAGAAGGAGCAGGTGAGGACGCGCGGCAGAAAGCCCGGGCTTAAGGGAAGGGGGTGGAAAGGTAATGTGAGGAAAGAAGCTCAGCCTTGTTGGTTCCTCTCTGGAAGAACTTTACGGGCCTTCATTGCTGAGCACCAAAAAGGAGCAACTTGACATTTCCAAAGGCTTATTTGGGCCACGTTTCACTTCAGACTGCATCAGGGGTCTCTTATCACAAAAACATGGAAAATCTTAAAGTAAAATGCATAAAAGAATGGTGTCTTTGTGTACCTCTATCTTACAGGAACAATTCCATTCCAAATAAATTGATGTTTCACTTAAAATACATGAAATGAAAGTGTTATTCTTGTTATTAAGGATTCAAGTTGCAGTCTCCAAGCTTTATATTATAATTGAATTCCTGGGATCCTTTTACTAAGTCTTGACACAGGCCTAGGTTCACTAACCTGCCCAATCATGTCCGATCCAGGCAGTGGCGCAGTGGTTAAAGCTACAGCCTCAGCACCCTGGGGTTGTGGGTTCAAACCCACGCTGCTCCTTGTGACCCTGGGCAAGTCACTTAATCCTCCCATTTCCCAGGTACATTAGATTGTGAGCTCACCAGGACAGACAGGGGAAAATGCTTGAGCACCTGGGTAAATCCATGTGAACCGTTTTGTACTCCCCTGGGAGAACACTATAGAACATTGACTAAACAAATAGAATGAAAAGCTTCAGCCTCTGATAACCGGAGCTGGTATTGTGACATCATAATGCCTCATTCCGCCAATAAGAGCCAACCTCATCAGTGATGTCACAATGGCTTCATTGTCCTTTACTTGGCTCACTTTTACCACATCCCGATTTCTAGAGTGGCGCAGTGGTTAAAGCTACAGCCTCAGCACCCCGGGGTTGTGGGTTCAAACCCACGCTGCTCCTTGTGACCTTGGACAAGTCACTTAATCCCCCCATGGCCCCAGGTACATTAGATAGATCAGTGATTCCCAACCCTGTCCTGGAGGAACACCAGGCCAATCGGGTTTTCAGGTTAGCCCTAATGAATATGCATGAGAGAGATTTGCATATGATGGAAGTGATAGGCATGCAAATTTGCTTCATGCATATTCATTAGGGCTAGCCTGAAAACCCAATTGGCCTGGTGTTCCTCCAGGACAGGGTTGGGAACCACTGAGATAGATTATGAGCCCACCAGGACAGAGAGGGAAAACTTCTTGAGTACCTGAATAAATTCATGTAAACCGTTCTGAACTCCCCTGGGAGAACGGTATAGAAAAATTAAATAAATAAAAAAAATAAATAACAACAATATTCTAATGGGGGCAATCGGAGGAATGCCCCCATGCGCCGACACGGATCGCTAGCGTGCGATCCAGACGCATGCGCAGACCATCTGCTTTCCCTGTAGATGGTCTGCACATGCGTTTGTGTTTGTTTTTGGTGCGTTTTTTTTTTGTTTTGTTTTTTGGGGTGGCCCTGACTCTCCTGCTACCTACCATCAGTTTTCTTGAAGGGCGATCCGCAGGTTTAAAGCGGGGCTGCACTGATGAGTGCAGCCCCATTTTAAACACGCAGGCTTGCAATGCAGGGAAAGAGGCAGAAAGCAGGAGAGTTGGGGGCAGCAGAGATCAGTCTGGGCGGAGTTTGGAGTGGCAAAGTCAGGACTGAAAGGCAGGAGAAGGGCAGAGAGCAGAGCATACCGCAAACAGCCTAAGCAGACCGCTGCATAGCATCTAACTACTGCTGGCATTCCGATCCTCACTAAAATCCTTGAGCAGCTAGCCTCATACATAGAGCAACACTCCTGCCTTCACACATCCCAACATGGCTTCCGAAAAAAGCACAGCACCGAGCTCCTCATCATCACTCTAATCACTAAAATCAAACAGTTGCTAAGCTCGAGTCATCAGGAAATACTGCTCCAATTTGATATCTCTGCAGCCTTTGACTCAGTGGACCACCAATTACTCCTAACCAAACTCTCAGAAATCGGAATAACAGGGACTGTACTGAAATGGTTTGCCGACTTGGTACAAAATCGCAAATACTTGGTCAAAAGGCAAGAATCATACCCCAACCCTTGGAAGGCATTCTGTGGCGTCACACAAGGCTCCCCTTTATCCCCAATCCTATTCAATTTGTTCATGAGCTCACTGGGACACATCAAAATGGAAGACGAAACTGTTCTATCTTATGCAGACAACATCCTCCTCCTCATCCCCATAACCAATAACCATCCTAATATTGCCGAAAAAATCTCAGACAATATTGATAAAATTCAAACCTGGGCAATGAACAACAAGCTGAAACTGAACGCCACTAAGACTAAAGCCATTGGTTTCTGCACCGCACAACAGAATGTCATATCTAACCTCACTCTTTCCTCAGGTATCACTCTCGTAATGGAAAAATCCACCAAGGTATTAGGCTGCATCTTAGACGACACTCTCACAATGGAACCACAAATAGCTAACCTTCGGAAAAAGACCATCTACACTATGCATCAACTGCGACTCACAAGATCATACTTCCACCCACACCACTTGCTCTGATCGTTCAGATGATGGTCCTACCTCAACTGGACTATTGCAACTACACCTACCTTGACATCAATACTACTCTTATCCACAAACTGCAACTCATCCAGTACACAGCTGTTAGACTAATGTACAAATTAAAGAAATTTGATTCAATCACAACCTTGATCAGGCAACTACATTGGCTCCCAATATCATCCTGATTAATTTTCAAATCGTCATGTTTCCTACACCAGATTCTATACGGACACTCAGCAGCCCCTCTCATCCAACTATTCTCTACTGTTTGGTCAACATCAAAAAGAATCCTTAACAGAATCCAATTAAACTTGCCATCCACAAAATACCTCCACTACAAGCAAATTTTCCACTCTATGCTAACTTATCTGGGTGTAAAAACCTGGAATGACCTACCAGAAGCTATCAGGAAAGAGACTGGGCTAGATTCACTAAGCAAATAGATCGTGTACCGATCGGTTTGCGATCACTTTCTCGCCAATTGCTCGCAATGAGGGAATGGTAAGTAATTTACAGTCTGAAGTTCTGTGAAGGCGGGTCGGGTTGTGATGTCATGGCTTGATTGGCCTATATTTGGCTCATATAAGAACATAAGAATTGCCTAATTGGGACAGAGTGAAGGTTGATCAAGTCCAGTATCCTGTTTCCAACAGTGGTCAACCCAAGTCCCTGGCAAAAACCCAAAGAGTAGCAACATTCTAGAGCTGAGATTGTGATGTCATAATGCCTCCTCATTCCACCAATGCCTAAGAGGCAAACTCATCAGTGATATCACAATGGATTGACTGTTCTATACTCAGCTCATGTAAGAACATAAGAATTTCCATATTGGGACAGACCGAAAGTCCATCAAGCCCAGTATCCTGTTTCCAACAGTGGCCAACCCAAGTCACAAATACCTGACAGGATCCCAAAAGTACCTAGCAAGATCCCAGCAGAACCAACATGCAAGGCTGGAATGCTTTGTCCTGGGGAAACATAGAAACATAGAAGATGACGGCAGATAAGGGCCATAGCCCATCAGGTCTGCCCACTCTACTGACCCACCTCCAAGTCTACTATCCTAGGGATCCCAGTCCTGGTGACAGATTCCCTTGGCTTAACCTTCTAAGGGATCCCACATGGGCATCCCATTTGCTCTTAAATTCTTGCACGCTGTTTGCCTCGATCACCTGCACCAGGAGCTCGTTCCAAGGATCAACCACTCTCTCAGTGAAGAAATATTTCCTGGTGTCGCCATGAAATTTCCCGCCCCTGAGTTTGAGCAGATGCCCTCTTGTGGCTGAGGGTCCTTTGAGAAAGAGAATCTCGATACGGCCGGTAATATACTTAAACGTCTCAATCATGTCTCCTCTCTCCCTACGTTCCTCGAGTGAGTACAGCCGCAAATTTTTCAGCCTTTCCTCGTACGATAAATCCTTGAGCCCCGAGACCATCCTGGTGGCCATCCGTTGCACCGACTCTACTCTCAGCACATCTTTTCAGTAGGGTGGCCTCCAGAATTGCACACAGTATTCCAAATGAGGTCTCACCATGGTCCTGTATAATGGCATTATGACTTCAGGCTTCTGGCTGACGAAACTCCTGCGGATGCAACCTAACAACTGTCTGGCCTTAGATGAAGCCTTCTCCACATGATCAGCAGTTTTCATGTCTGCGCTGATGATCACTCCCAAGTCTCGTTCTGTTGAAGTTCTAGCTAAGGTCTTACCATTCAAGGTGTAAGTTCTGCACGCATTTCTGCTGCCGAGGTGCATGATCTTGCATTTTTTAGCGTTGAAGCCCAGCTGCCAGGTCGAGGACCAAAGCTCCAACAAATGTAGGTCCTGTGTCATACTATCGGGTGAATTGCCGTCTCTCACTATATTGCATAGTTTGGCGTCGTCAGCGAATAACGTTATCTTACCTTGAAGCCCCTGAGTTAGGTCCCCTATGAATATGTTGAAAAGGAGCGGGCCCAAGACTGAGCCCTGCGGGGAGGCAGTAGAAATGGTTAGCGCAGCCAACTGAGAAGCAGAGCAAAGATCAAGAGGTTGTAAGTTCAAATCCCACTTTAGCTCTTTGTCATTTTCTATTCATGGGAGAGGAAGAGGATAGTAGAGGGCATGAATAGTTTATATGGTCTTTATCTGCCTCATGTATGAACTTTAGAAAGCAGTTAAACACTTATTTGTACGATAAATTTTTCTAATTGACCATCCTAAACTTTGTAATTCGCTAATTGTTAACTGCAAGGATTCTCATGGTTTTGTGGTCTAGAAATGCTTTGGTGTTATGTTCCTTTTTCTCTTTTTGTGTTTCCTTACAGGAGATACAGGCAGCTGGAGGAGGACAGAAGGAGGGTTCAAGTGCCCATCACATCAGTCAGGTTGGTTTTTAGAGTGCAAATGTGCCTCGGACTCAAAGCTCCCTTCCAAGGCAAGAGAGCGCCTCTAAAGATCTTTCACAAAAACAGAAGAGGATGTCAGATAAAACCAGCAAGGTCCGTCTCAGTGTCATCCTCCCTCTCCCCCCCCCCCCCCCGTTAAGGATCATCTGTGCTCATTCAGGCTTTCCCTCACTCCCCCACAGAAACACAAACTTTCACATCCGTAGAATGAAATCATTATACACTGGACTATGAAAATAAACCAAACTCAGTTCCGGAAGACAACCTGTAATTAGGACCTTAATACCAAAAGCAAACAAAACTGCACTTAAATACACCAAGAAACTCAAATACCTAAATAAAAGCTACCCAAATGTTACCTATAAAGTCAAAAAATGACATGGGTCTGCTTGCTGTATTATATTAGATTAATAATATTTTGTGACTCCTTGCATTGATGCAGCTTGTATGTATCATGCCTTGTTAACATTTGTTGTACTTTTATATGCTAAAATCAATAAAAACTTTTGAACTTTAAAAAAAAACAAAAATTACATGCGGAAGGGCATTTTCAATCTGATGTCTAAATCCGATTTCGGGAAAAAATCCAGTAGAGAAAATGACCTTTTCCAAGCAGAAAACCATCTCTCTCTCTCTTTGTTTTGAAAAGGGCCATTTCCCAGTTATGTTTGTCCTCAGTGCAACTATCTTTTTGAAACATTAAAAAAAGAAAAGTCCAAATGAAAAAAAAACATACAAAAACAAGTCATTGGGAGGTGGCAGACCGGCCACACAGACATCCCAGTAGACCAATGGATCACCCTAAGGGGCACCGCAGTGAACTTCACATCTCACCATAAGCCCTCCAAATCTCACCCACAACTGTAACCAACTAATAGTCTTTATAGCAGTAGAAAAGTTTTTGGTGGGCTCACACTTTCCACCACAAGTGGGATATGGGTCTGCTATACCAACCACCAGGCTACTCCAGAGACCTGCAGGAGTGGCCAGAACATCCAAAGCTGTTATATAGGTTGAGATAATACTGTTTCATTCACATCTTTGGAGGGTGGGAGGAAGTCAGTAACCACTTAGGGGAGGACAGGGGGACCATGCCTTCATGCCTCCAGTGGTCATCTGTCATTATTGAAACACGTCTAGCCTTAAACGTTCAAGTTTTGCCCTGGAAGCATTATAGGAGAGAAATGTCCAAATCATTAGTCTGCCCTAATCCCACCCAAAACACGTCCCCTTGAGATTTAGACACAATTCAGACAAACAGCACAGAGAACTGTCTAAAAAAATGCAATTTGGACATTTTTTAACGTATTCCAGCTCTTCCCTTCCCACTCTTTCAAGATTGTTGCTCCCGCCATTTAACTTATATGCATTGGCTTCCTTCTCTTAAATTCAATGTTTTCTCTTACTGTATGCACTGTATATAGTCCTTCCCTCTCTTAATTATAAACCTATAACTAGTTTGACTTTACGATTGCTTTTTTATGTTCTTCAATTTCAACCGCATTGTGTGTATTTCATCTAACTGTTGTGAACTGCCTAGAACTCCCTGGGTATGGCGGTATACAAAAATAAAATTATTATTATTATTTTTAGCCAAACATCCAAAATGCCTCTTCATGCCATTTTTGGAATGTTTTTCTCTTGTGAAAATGAGCCCCAAAATGGTGCCCACAGGTCTAAACCCCTTTGTCACGCCTCTTCATTGGCAAGCCGGCAGTGGCGCATCATTGGGTTGGTGCCTTAAGAAAGCAAAGCAGCGCTTATGAGCAACATCACCTTTGGAGGCGGATCTTACCGTTCCCCGGGATTTTAAAGTGCACACTGCCTGCGATTCAGGATAGGAGACTGCAATATGGTGGTTCACATATGGCCACCCAAGTTTAATTGTGCATTCATTCTAGTGTTTGTGGTGGTTGATTTGGGTTTCGATTTTTATTTTCATTATGTATGTTTTATTGTAGTCCGCTTTGAATAAAAGTGGGATAGAAATAATAAATTATACATGCGCTTTTCTCTTTTTTTTCCTTCTCTGGTGTGGGACAGGTTGCAGACCTGAGCCACGGTATGATTATGGAAATAACTGCCTTGCGCACCAGACTCTCGGAATCCGAGGAAGAGCAGCTCACCCTTAAGGAGAGCGTGAGGAAGGACGCTCGGGCAGAGTATGAAGCCCTTGTCAGGATGCTTTTTGCCACCTGTGTAGATCTAAAAGTAAGTTTTCAAGAGAGATCCTTGGAAACGTGGTTGTCTTCCTCTTACATCTGGGCAGTGTTTGAGAGCTAGGAATTGAGACACACCTACACTGTCCTCTTACAGGTGATGGTTGTCAGTTTAATAGAATGTAAGGATGGTCGCACCCCCACAATGTTAGGTGGTAGGGGTTAAGTGAAATGCGCACTGACCAACGCCAGGTCCCAGGTTCAGTTCCCTCACCGATGACTCACCAGGAAGTAGAATCAGAGGCACAGCCAGAGGTTTTTGCATAAAGAATATATTATAGAAATAGTCTTACAGAAAAGTAATATTTATAAGCATTACAATTAAGTATTACACTTAAATAGAGAGCCCAGCAGTTCCCCTGCCTTACAGAGTCCAGAAGGAATTGAGTGTGAAGTTTCAGGGAAAGGCAGAGAGAGAGAGAGAGGGGGATGGGGTGATGTTTCGTGTTCCATAGATAAAGAGAAGGATAGACAGAGAGATAGAGAGAGCTCAAGAGAAGACCAGAGTGCCAAGCCAAGAGCCAAGAGATAGCTAGATAGAAAGAGAGAGAGAGGGCCAAGACCCCTCTCCTGATAGCTTGATAGGAAAAGAGACACCCATAGCTCCATAGAAAAAGAGAGATAACTTGATAGAGCAGAGAGCAGGCTTTTATACCTTGGAATCTTATTCTGACTAGAGAAAATATTGTATCTCCCAGTATCTTTCTGTTTAGAACTTGCAAACTGTTTGAGACAATAGTCAATTTAATTGACAAAGGAGAGTGTGACATCTGCAAGCATGGTGATGGGATTAAGTCTCTGGCTTGATCTGTGCACCATTGTCCTAAGCACCCTCTTAATCAGACATTAACACCTTTTAGCTAGTCATGATTCAATCAGGGAAACTTAACACAGTCTCCCTGCACTAAGGGTCTATCTGCCTTTTCATGCCAGAGCCAGATTGATATAATCTCCCATAAGCCTCTAGGCTGACAATGGTATTTAAGTAGCTATGTGTAAGACCCACCTGAGTAGGATTCCTGGGCCCAGGCTCTAACGCTGAAACGGTTTTACAGCTCCTGAGAGCCAGAAGGTCGTGGACCAGAAGCAACAGTTGCAGATCAACCACAGAATTCATTTCTACCAGGCTCCAAAGGAGGTGCTGCGGTGTGTGTTCCTGTGGGTCATTGTTACACCAGCAAGACCTCAGTGGGGTAGAGGGGAATATAACCTCATTATGCAAATATTAACAGGAGAACCCAGCAGAATATATTGAAGATTTCAAACTAATCTTGTACTCCCACTATCCACATGTCTCACTAGACGTTCTCCACTTCAAAAATGCTCTCAAATGGTCTTAATTAGCGTCTGTTTCCTATAAATCTATTCAAAAAGATATATATAGAAAAAAAACCTAGTGTAAAATTTTCACAGCTTTGGTTGACAAAGCTCATTGGTTGGAGATCATTAATCATTGGCTATTGTAAGAAAAAGAATAAACCCTCCACTCCATAATCCTGGACAAGCGAACGTCATAGCGTGTCAAAAAAGTTTATTCTGTCCAACTTAAATCGTTACTAGTGCAAACTAATTTATCAACACTTTTATAATATAATACATAGAGTTATCACTTACTTTGTTCATATCAGCCAGTCACAGCTTCATGAGATGCCGTCTTTCTGTCGTTACAGTCAAAGCAGTTTACATATTCTATACAGGTCCTTATTTTGTACCTGGAGCAGTGGAGGGTCGAGTGACTTGCCCAGAGTCACAGGGGATTTGAACCCAGGTCCCCTGGTTGTCAGGCCCCTGAAAGAAGGCTTGTAGAGCCCAGAAATGATCACCTTGGAAATACAAGAATTAAAAACAACCACCCATATTCAGCAGCTTTCAAAAAAATATCTGTACCATTGTCTGGATTGTGGGCTGTGCTGAATACCTGGTAAACTTATCTGGTTTGTGGCAACACATAGTAATCTCCAATCTACTGATAGCGACCCCAGACTACAAATTCAAGAAAAAGACCCAACACCACAAGTCCTCTTCCTTCCCTCCACTAACTCTCCAACTCCCAGAAACAACCTACTCTACTCTTTATTCTCCCTGAAAATGACCAGACATCTTCTGTAATCCGCCTTGAACCGTGAGGTAATGGCGGAATAGAAATCCCTAATGTAATGTAGATGACGACAGATAAAGACCTGAATGGTCCATCCAGTCTGCCCTGTAACCACAATTTCATGATTAAAGTAAAATGTCTTTCTTTGTTTTTTTTCTGGGCCATAGACCTTCAAAGTCTACCCAGTCCTGTCCTTAGGTTCCAACTCCTTGATTTGCTGTTGAAGCTCACTTCAGCCTCTCCAAACCATCTCCTTTGTAGGATTCAGACTGTGAAAATTCACCCATTCAGATTCTAGTTTGAGATCATCTCTATTCATCTCACTGTTTTCCTCCTAACTATACTCTAAGTCTACCACCCCTCAACCTCAAATTATATTCTCTAGTTTTACCAATTTCCTTTCTCTGGAAAAGATTTGGTCCTATATTAATACCTTTCAAATATTTAAATGTCTGTATCATATCACCCGTGTCCCTTCTCTCCTTCAGAGTATACATGTTGAGGTCTTCTAGTCTCTTCTCGTACCCCCTACCATTTTTGTCCCTTTCCTCTGGACCGCTTCAAGTCTTTTTATATCCTTGACCAGATACAGCCTTCAAAACTGAATACAACGCTCCAAGTGAGATCTTGCCAATAACCTGTACAAGGGCATCACGCTTCCTTTCTTCTGCTGGTTATGCCTCTTTCTATACAGCTCAGCATTATTCTGGCTACAGCCACTGCTGTTTCATTGCCTTCAGAACCTCAGATACTGTCATCACCCCAAGGGCTCTATCCCCATCCATGCATATCAGCCTCTCACCTCTCAGCACATATGGTTCCCTCAGATTTCTACTCCCCAAATGCCTCACTCTGCATGTCTTCACTTTGAATTTTAGTTGCCAGACATCAGACCATTCTTCCAACTTTTGCATTTCCTTTTTCATGTTTTCCCACTCCCTCCGGGGTGTTCACTCTGTTACCAATCTTGGTATCATCTGCAAAAAGGCAAAACCTTTCCTTCTAACCCTTCAGCAATATCGCTCACAAACATATTGAAGAAAATCGGCCCCAGCACCACTCCGTGTGGCTCTCCACTGCTCACCTTTCCTTCCTTTCCGAGCAAATTCTATCAACCACCACCCTCGGACATCTGTCCGTCAACCAGTTTCTAATCCAGTTCACCACTTTGGGTCCTAACTTTAGCCCGTCATGTTTGTTCAAGAGCCTTCTGTGAGAAACCGTGTTAAAGGCTTTGCTGAAATCTAAGTAAATTACATCTAGCATCATATGTATTCAATCTGAGTAACATAACGCACAATTTTATCTGCTCTAAGTTGTCCATTTGTTATCCAGTGTGCGGACAGGATCTTGCCACAATCCAGATAAGTTCCAGGACTCTCCTGACTCCCCTCATGCTCTGCCCCGCACTAATCATGTGGCATTAAGGTGGACGCTGGACTTTCACTGGCACTGAAAAGGTCAGTCAGCAGCATTTAATCTAGACAGCTGGTGCTGGTGCTTATTTATTTATTTATCTGAAAGACTTAAAAATGAATTACGTTCGGGTCAATATTCAAAAGTACTTATCCGCCTAGAACCAGAGGGTAGAGCAGTTTCTCAGATAGCCTAAAATGCAACTTCTAGCTTTGGGACAGACTGAAGGCTGAATGCAGACAACCTGAGGACACAAGTTGGGATTCATTGCTCTGGAAATGTTGTTTCCCCCTTTCAGTACCGTTTGGACCAGTATCATCTTAACATGCACAGGCAGGTGTATGAGCTTATCAGTGATGTGAGGAAAGAGGGTCTGGACAGCATCGCTGGGATGAAGAAGGCGTCAGCATCTACCAAAGAAGACCACGCAGAGAAAGATCGTTTAGCAAAAGTAAGTTTGTTGGGCCATGGAATGCTGTGACAAACAACATTAATAGTTTAACAGTCTCTGTCTCCACCACCTCTTCTGGGAGACTGTTCCACATATCTACCACCCTTTCCATAAAAAAGTATTTCCTCAGATTACTCCGGAGCCTATCTCCTCTTAACTTCATCCTATGCCATCTCATTCCAGAGCTTCCCTTCAAATGAAAGAGACTCGACTCATGCGCATTTACATCATGTAAGGATTTAAACGTGTCTATCATATCTCCCCTCTCCCATCTTTCCTCCAAAGTATACGGATTGAGATCTTTAAGTCTGTCCCCATACACCTTATGACGAAGACCATGCACCATTTTAGTAGCCTTCATCCTAATCTTTTTGAAGGTGCAGCCTCCAGAATTGTACTGGCCATACCTCTCCCTATGCAACCTAGCATCCTTCTAGCTTTCACCGTCACCTGTTCAACCTATTTGGCCACCTTAAGTTCATCACATACAATCACACCTAAGTCCTGCTCTTCCAAGTCGTGCACATAAGTTCTTCACCCTCTAAACTGTACCGTTCTTTCGGGTTCTTGCAGCCCAAATGCATGACTTTGCATTTCTTAGCATTAAATTTTAGCTGCCAAATTTCAGACGGTTCTTCAAGCTTCGCCAGGTCTTTCTTCATGTTATTCACACCATCTGGCGTGTCTACTCTGTTGCAGATTTTGGTATCATCCACAAAGAGGCAAATCTTACCCGACAACCCGTCAGCAATATCTTTTATAAAAATGTTAGAAAGAACAGGTCCAAGAATAGAACCTTGAGGCACACCACTGGTAACATCCCTTTCCTCAGAGCGATCTCCATTGATCACTACCCTCTGTCGCCTTCCACTCAACCAGTTCCTGACCCAGCCCGTCACTTTGGGACCCATCCTGAGGGCACTCAGTTTATTTATTAGACGTCTGTGTGGAACACTGTTAAAGGCTTTGCTAAAATCTAAATACACCACATCTAGCACCCTCCCTCTATCCAATTAAATATTTTAAATTCGAATTAGTGATTGTATTATCGAATGTAACCATTAAATAATTTTTTCCTTATGTTTCACTGTAAACTATTTAAATTACCTTTAAATGTAATGTAATATGTGTTGTTTGTATTTTAGATAATTGTTTGTTTAATTTAATAATTGCAAGTGTGTTACCAGCTATTTTATTTGTACATCGCCTTGAATTTTGAATAGGCGATAAATCAAAAATACCTAATAAACTTGGAATAAAACTTGGAAACTTGGTCACCCAGTCAAAGAAATGGATCAGATTTGTCTGACAAGACCTAACTCTAATGAATCTATGTTCCCTCCAGTCCTGTAATCCACAGGATTCCAGAAACTTCACCATTCTCTGTTTTAGAAGCGTTTCCATTAATTTGCTTACCACAGAAGTCAGACAACATCACATACAGTACATAATTTAAATAAAACACTCATGCATACATACTGCAAAATTTTCAGTGTAACATACATGAATGAGAACTTCACTACATTAGTCTATCTATCAGAAGGGAAGATAAGCTGATTACTAATCAGTTCAACAAAAGTCCATTTCATCTGGCAAAAAAGATGATGCTTCAATAGTTTCCTAAACTGACACAATCTTTCTGTTGTCAAAGATACGCTGGAAGCTTGTTCCATTCCATCAGCCCAACACAGGAGAAAACACTTTTCCTAAAGTTTAAAGCTGTAAAGTTTTATGAGATGTGAAATAGAGAATGACACGGGGACAAATTTGTCCCTGTTCTGCTTAATCTCAATAGCCCTGTCTTGTCCACTCTAATTTTGTCCCTGTCCCATTCTTGCAAACTCTGCCATAACTGTACAAGCCTCAAAGACATGATTTTAAAGCGTTCGAGGCTTGTGCAGATGAGGACAGAGCTTGAAGGAACAGGATCAGAGCTCGCAGGGACAGAACGGGAAATTAAGATCCCATGTAACCAGGTCAAAATGGCCCACAGAACACAGTCACCTAGATGGAACATATGGCACAACACAGTCATGTAAATATATAGGCAATGACTGATTCAAACTCAAATACACCATCAATAGCAGTTTATACCTTACTTGATATTCCAATGTCAACCAATACATCGAAATATAATGTGCAGTTACATGTTCAAATCTGTGAATCCCACACAGTAAGCAAATAATTGAATTCTGGGCCACCTGCAGGCCTCGCGTGCTGGCTCGCATGATCTTCCAACTAGCAGACTTGATGTTTATTTAGAACTTAAAGATAACTAACCCTGTCTTGTTTGCCCAATGTTCTTCCTGGTGCTAGGCAGCCTCCCCGAGCAGCACCTAGCTCCATGGAGTCTAGTGTCGCCTACTGATGTCAAAGCTCGGAAATGGGTGTGTTTAGGGGTGGTGCCGGGCTTCGGAATCACTAGGCGATGCTAGCCATGATTCAGGAAGGACCTTCGGCGCCAGAAATGTAAGCCTGTGAAACCCTGGCCTACACGTCCAGCGCCTAGGGTCCTTGGGAGTCATAATTCTGGATGCAATGCCATTTTGTAGCTGCCTGCCACTGCAGGTGCTGCTTACAGAAGCCAAGCTGTTTCACGTACAGTGCTGGGTATGTCTTGTAGCACTATAGAAATGGCAAAGTAGTAGTAGCAGAAGGGTATAGCTCAATATTCAGCTCACTCTGTTTTCCGTCTTCTTAGTGTGCCAATATCTTGAATAGCTAATCAGCACCAATATTTGGGCAATGACAATTATCGGTACTAATTAGCAGTAATTATAATCTACGTGCACGTCTTTATAGGCGTACTCTTTAAGGAGGTGCGCGTAAAGTGTACGGATCCGAGAAGGGAATGTGGCCATGGGAGGGTCAAGGGCAGAGCAGAGACGGCAAATTACAGACCGGTAAGTCTCACATCCATAGTATGCAAGCTCATGGAAACACTGATCAAACAGAAACTTGATACAATACTGGATGAAGAAAATCTACGTGATCCCCATCAACATGGATTTACCAAGGGCAGGTCCTGCCAATCAAATCTGATTAGCTTCTTCGACTGGGTAACAAGACAACTGGATGCCGGGGAGTCCCTGGACGTAGTGTATTTGGACTTCAGCAAAGCTTTTGATAGCGTCCCACACCGCAGGTTATTGAACAAGTTGAAATCGCTGGGATTAGGGGAAACACTAGCTGCATGGGTTAAAGATTGGCTGAGCGGTAGAATTCAGAGGGTGATGGTAAATGGTACCCCATCCAAAACATCGAATGTGACCAGTGGAGTGCCACAAGGCTCGGTCTTAGGTCCAATCCTATTCAACATATTCATAAGTGATATGACCCAAGGGCTCAGAGGAAAAATATCATTGTTCGCCGATGACGCCAAACTGTGCAACATAGTAGGTAAAAGCACTATGCCTGACAGTATGACGCAGGACCTACTACTATTAGAACAATGGTCATCGACTTGGCAGCTCAACTTCAATGCTAAAAAATGCAAAGTGATGCACCTGGGTAAAAGAAATCTGTGCAGGACTTAAACGTTAAATGGTGAGACCTTAGTTAGGACCACGGAAGAACGGGATTTAGGAGTAATCATTAGTGATGACATGAAAACTGCCAATCAAGTGGAAAAGGCTTCCTCCAAGGCAAGGCAAATGATGGGTTGTATCCGTAGAGGTTTTATCAGCAGGATGCCAGAGGTCATAATGCCACTGTACAGGTCCATGGTGAGACCTCATTTGGAATATTGTGTTCAATTCTGGAGACCACATTACCAGAAAGATGTGCTGAGAGTTGAGTCAGTTCAGCGAATGGCCACCAGGATGGTCTCGGGGCTCAAGGATCTTCCGTATGAAGTAAGGCTGAATAAATTGCAGCTGTACTCACTTGAAGAACGAAGAGAGAGAGGAGACATGATTGAGACATTTAAATATATCACGGGTCGTATCGAGGTGGAAGAGGATATCTTTCGTCTTATGGGACCTTCATCCACCAGAGGGCATCCGCTGAAAATCAGGGGAGGGAAATTTCATGGGGACTCCAGAAAGTATTTCTTCACTGAGAGGGTGGTCGATCATTGGAATGAACTCCCACGGCAGGTGATTGAGGCCAACAGCGTGGCAGATTTCAAAAATAAATGGGATATTCATGTGGGATCTCTGATGAGGTAAGGGCAGGAGGTTGGGGGAAGGGTCACTGGAGTGGGCAGACTTGATGGGCTTTGGCCCTTTTCTGCCGTCATTTTTCTATGTTTCTATGTTTCTATATAATTAGAAGGATCTGACCTTCTTTGTTCTTGGTGCTGGGGGAGGGTTCTGCTGGGGGGGGGGAGTAGGGATGCCTCTGTAACCCAGGAGGACATCAGAGTCCAGTCTTCTTGGGGGGTGTCCCTGTCTTGTATAATTTTAATTTCATGTCTGCCATTTTGCGTTTGTTGGTGTGTTATTAAAAACAGATTTACACTAATTAGAGGGATCTGCACGGGGGGCTCTTTGCCAGGTCCGCCCCCTCAATGTCGCAGTTCCAACTATTCTAGAAACCGCGCCTAACTTCCAGCACTCTAGAACAGCTTACGTTCACCAATTTCAGATGCTCTTTAACGACTTGGCCTATGAGATGTTTAGATGATTTGGCACCATACTCTCTGCTTCTGACGCTCTCTCCTCTCTCTCTCAGTTGCTTCTCTACGTGCATCTTTCCCGTTGAATACTGTAGTTTCTTTCCATTTTTCTATCTTAGTCTGTGCACCACTCGGTCAGTTTTTGCGATATCGAAAGAACGTAATAAAGAATGTGGGTGAATGCAGTGGTATACCAGGGGCGAGGGGGAGGGGGCAGTCTGTCCCAAGTGCAGGGAGTTCAAGGGTGCTGGAGTGGCTATGGGTCTGCGGTCTGCCAGCCCCCACACCCTCTGAAGTCGATTTTCTGTTCCGGGCTGGGGGACCAGCAGAGTCAATGGTCATGACCAGGGGGTTGCTCTGGCCAGGGCCAGGGACGCCACTGGGTAAATGTGGGAATATTGTTCTAAAAACAGACTTTTACCAGGAGATTGTACAGGCGTTCCCAGGGTGAGGATAGCTTGGAGAAGGCAAGAGGGCATCCGCTCAAACTCAGGGGCGGGAAATTTCATGGCGACATCAGGAAGTATTTCTTCACAGAAAGAGTGGTTGACCATTGGAATAAGCTTCCGGTGCAGGTGATCAAGGCCAGCAGCGTGCTGGACTTTAAGCATAAATGGGATGCCTATGTGGGATGCCTATGAGGGTCGATCTGAAGAATTGGTCACTAGGTATAGACTTAAGAGGATGGGTTAGTAGTGTGGGCAGACTTGATGGGCTATAGCCCTTTCCTGCCGTCATCTTTCTATGTTTCTATGTTTCTCTGTCTGTGGTTTAAAACTTTGCCTTGAATGAAAGTGTCCACACGAAACAAAGCACACATTTGTATGGGGCAAATAATCGCAGCTTAGATGATTTTGGCAACAGGTCCAATGTTATAAATGCTGGGCTTTCTGGATTGGATAGTCAGGCTTGGGTTTGACAGAGGACTGGGGATTGGGGGGGGTTGGGGGGGGGTATGGAGGGGTTGTAAACTGCATTTATTCTGAGCTCGCCATGTTGTTTGGCGCTTTCTTGTTACTTATTTCTGGCCAGTTTCATTTCTTTCTCAATGTTGGGGATCATAGGGGGGATTGTGGGGTTGTGAGTCTGGGGGTACCGTGTTGTGAGCTTGCTCTCTGTATTTCCCTTTTTGGCAATAAATGCTGGGGCTTAGACCTGAAATTCAGGATAGTCCCCAAAGCTAGGGTTACCAGACATTTGGGGAAACCCGGACGGACTTTCCAAAACCCAGCATTTGTCTGACCATGTCTGGAGGGCTTCTGAGTATGTGCAGATGATGTCACACCCATCCGTGCATGCTCCAGGCCCTCCAGGCGCAGCTGGAGCTCATCCGGAAGAGAAGAGGAGGCTTTGTGGGGGCGGGGCTGGAAGTGGACTGGGTGGGGCTTGAGGCAGAGCTGGGCAGGGGTGGGGTCGTGTCCAGGGTTTCCCGGAAAACATACGGTAACCCTATCCAAACCCCAGTAGTAAGTTGTGTCTCTATCAGATTTCAGGAAGCTTGAGCTGGGGGGGGGGAAAAAAAGAGGACCCAGGCCCCGCTCTATTCTGTCCCTGCCCTGCCCAGCCCACACACAGCCTCATCTCCTCCTCTTCCCAGAGCTCAGGGCTGCATCTGGAAGGCCTCTGAGCATGCGCAAACGTGTTGCAATAATGTCATATGCTCATGTATGTGATGTCAACATGTCACATCCGCACATGCTTGGAGGCCCTCCAGACTCGGCTCCAAGCTCTGGCACAGTCGGGGCCATCTTAAACCTGGACAAAGTGCTGGGTTTTCACAAACTATCTGAACACCCAGACACTCCTCTAAAAGAGCAGCTGCCCAGGTAAATCCAGACATCTGGTAGCCATATTTGGTAGGGTTGCCTTTTGGAAAATCAAGACCCTCCTAGCCCCGCCTCCAGGCCCACCTAGTTCCTCCCATCCCTACCCTAATCCCACCCCAAGCCCACCCTAGACCTGCCCCCCCCCGCCCCCCCGCGGCCTAGCTTTTGTCAGGCAGGGAGGAAGTGCGCGGATTTCCTCTCTGCCTAACACAGCATTTCAAAACCTGGACAAATTGCCAGTTTTTGAAAAGCCATCCAGACCTCTGGACATGTCCTCAATAGAAGGCCATGGCTGGGGAAATCCAGACATCTGGTAACCCTACTATTTGGGGCCTCTTGTCCTGTGGGAAAATGCCCTGGTTGCACTCTTCTAATACTGACCCACCCAGCTCTCCCCCCCCCCCCCGCCCCCACCCAGTTAAAGCGTAACCACAGATCCTTTGTCATTTCTTGTGGCCTCATTGCTGCTGTAGCCTCTACCCAGAAGAGCTTCCTACGCGTCCATCACCTTTTCACAAAAAAACTACTTGCTGACATTGCCCCTTGGAGCCATGTATTCTACCCCCTTGTTCTAGATCTTTCTTTTTCAAGTATTTGGACCGTCCCTTTTTCTCTCTTCTGTCATCCATGTCTCTCTGAGTAACTCATCCCTTCTGGCTGGCAGGAGGAATTGCAGGCTGTGCAGAAGGAGAATGTCCACCTGGAAGAGCTGCTGTGTAAGATGAAAGCTCTGGGCCGCTGGAAGGAGACCATCAAAGAGGGCCAGCTCCGAGCCCAGCTGAGAAACACAGAGGAGGTCAGCACATTCTTTTACCACCCATTGGGGTAGAAATACGGTCAGGCTGCAAGAGAGGCGGTTCTCCCCTGCCTAGATGAGCAAGGATTCCTACCTTGAAACCAGAAAACCATTAGCCTCTCCCTGTTTGCTGCACCCTTACCTTCCCTTTGAAAATCACCCTCTGGGATCGCCTTAACTTTACTTTTTGGTGGGCAAATTTATGTTTAAGTTATAGATATAAAAAGATGAATGCGGATATGCTGGGTCATACTAAGAGATTCAAGTTAATTTGGGGCCCATTGACATCTTTTATGGATTCATTACAGTTGTTTTTTCCTTTATTTCTGTTGGTATAATACACACACACCCAGGGGGAGGGAGGGCGGGAGGGGGGTATTTCTTTTCTATTCCCTTATGAAAATGTTGGTTGGGTGGGGGTTTTTAATGTTGTATAGATTCTGATTGATTATAAGTACATGTGTGATTACTATTATTTGTATAGATATTGTATTGCATTTTTGTTAGCTTTAGAAACTCAATAAAGATTAAAAAAAGAAAGAAAATCACCCTCCGGTATGTTCAGTTAGCCTGTGAACTTTGTGTCTGTTATTTGCCCAGGCTACATTTAACTGGTCAATAACATGTGCGTTTTTGAAAATGCAACTTACCTACTATTCCTTAATTGTGCCTAAAACAACTAGGCTGTTGCCTAGGGCAGCAGCTGAGAGTCCTACTAAGTCCAAGAACCACCAAAGTGTATTTGTACATACAGCAAGGGTGGTCAGCTTTCAAACAATCCACTTACCCAGACTTTCTGGACTTCACCCTCATTTGAAGTTTAGGTCAGCATGTCAGCGGGCTAATTTAACGCTCATGACAAGTGGGAGTGTGTGGCACAGGGGTTTGAGCTTCAACCTCAACACTCGCTGATCCTTGTGACCCTGGGCAAGTCACTTAATCCCCCCATTGCCCCAGGTACACTAGATAGAGATTGAGCCCACTGGGTCAGATAGGGAAATATAATAAAGGACTTTGATATTCCGATGTTTGAAAATTAACCTCTAAAGACTCCACCTCAAGTGGACTCGGTACTGCTCCGACAGGCCATTAGACGATCCAAGACATTTCTGGCTTTTGTTGTTTGGCATCAACAGGAGGCTATTAGGAGCAAGAAGGCGAGTCTGAAGGTGAAGATGCTGGCCGAACGGGAGACTTTTCTGCTGCAGGAGCAGCTAAAGGTTGTGAGGGCAACGCTAGCAAAATCTCAGGCTGAGAGCAGAAGGATCCAGAAACAGCTGGAACAGCAGGTAGAGTGGGATATCTGGAATCTGCTTTGGCACAGCAAGTGTGAGTTTGGGAGTGCAAATATATTGTTGAACTGGTCCCTCGTGGTAACCTTCTTCTCGCTCTTCACTGTAAGTAGTTATCATACTGCTGGCCATGAAGAGATTAAGGTATGCTGATCCTGTGCGATGGGGGTTACCAACAGACCTAGGCCAAGCCAAAGAAGCTCCTTCATATACATGGAGGTGTAGTCTGACTTCCCTATGAAACAAATACAGCGGGGATGTTTCAGGAAATTTCAAGATGTGTGGGAGCCATTAACAAAGTATTGTACTGATTAGATGACATTGGTTCCCTTAAATTTACAAGTTCAGTTGTGAGGGGGGGAGGGGTAATTTTATTATTACATATTGTACATTATTACATATTGTATTTGATTATATGATAGGAAAGGGTGGGAAGGGTAGGAGATAAGAGCATATTATTTGTACCATTGATGCTTATTAAGTGATATATTTATTGTTAATTTGTTTGGAAAAATTGTCACACTTATTGTAAGTCTGAAAATGAATAAAGAATTAAAAAAAAATAAAAAAGATGGCTGCTGCTGTATATGCATGTAAGAAAGGCAGGATTCACATGTACAAATTCTCTATGACAGGGGTCCTCAAATCCAGGCCTCGAGGTCCACAACTCAACCCAGTTTTCTGGATTTCCACAATGAACATGTAGGAGATCTATTTGCATTCTGGAGCCTGAGGGCTAATCTTGATGGACGACCTTAACAGGAGGCGGGATGACCCATGTTGGTTGCCCACCAAGACCTTTTGGTTAAGGGTCTTCCGAAAGGTTCAGGTGCACTAATTAGGGAAGTTAATAAGCAAGGAGAGGAGGTGGGGGGGGGTAGCGGGAAGGTTAGACGGGATTAGCTACACTTATAGTTTATTTGATACACCACATTTCTTAACAATTGTAGTCAAATCAAGGCAATTAATAAAATTAAAACCAATGGGTACAAGATTTTAAAAAAAGCCAGACAGGGGAAAGACCCAATACTGTAAACAAACTGGGACAAAAGTATATTCAGGGAAGAGATGAGTTACGATATTTATTAACTAAAGCTAGAGGAAGGGGGCGGGGTCTTCAGTGAAGGATTTAAATGGCCGCCCCTGGATCCCAGGTCTCTTCCTGTTCCTCAGAGGTGGGAAGTGAGCTTAGAGAATTGGAATTGGGGCTCTGCAAGAGGTTTGGGCCATGGAGGTCCCTGCCTACCCTTAGGCTCTAGCTGCCAGGGATCTAGTCCTGTTTGTACAGAGCTACTTTGTCAAGGCTATGGCCTAGTTTCTGGTGATGTTGTTAATAAAGAATTGTGTAAAGGGTTCGGTCGTAACAGGGCCATTCCAGACCCCAGTGTTATCACTGCTTCCATTGCCTGCAAATAGATCGCCTACATAGTCATTGCGGAAATCTGGGAAACTAGGGTTAGTAAAATCTGGACCCCCATAGACCTACCCCCCAGCCTCGCCCCCTGCTGATTTTGACAAAGTGCCGGGTTTTGAAAAACCATCCGGACCCCAAGACATGGAGGACATATGTCCAGGGAAATTTGGACGTCTGGTAACCCTATGGGAAACCAGGCTAGGCTGTGGACCTCGGGAACTGGATTTGAGACCCCCTGCTCTATAGTTTCAATCTAGAATGCTTCTGTCAAACATGAAAGGCCTGAATGCAACATGGGGGTAGGTTTGGGAGAAGCATTTCAGCAGGGTTGCCCATAGGTTATAAAGTAAACACCTTCTGCTGCAATCAAACGGCATCATTTGACCCACTTTCTCCTTTGCCCCTGCCTAATCATCTTGAAATTTTCTGGCAGGAACCATTCCCACCTACCCATCTCCACTATCTCCACTTTCGGGCTCTACCTTAGGACAGACATGGGGATCCGTAACATGGGTTGTTGCTGCTCTTTGAGATTCTGCCACATACTTGTGACCTAGATTGGCCACTGTTGGAAGCAGGAGACTGGGATACTGGGTTAGATGGACCTTCAGTCTGTCCCAGTAGGACAACTTTATGTTCGTATGATACACCACTCTTGAAAAGTAACGTCCAAGCTGTTGTAACAATCAACGTGACATACATTATAGTCGGTGATACTAAGTCTCAGTTCTGCCTCATAGTAAGAGAACAGGATTGTCCAACCTCGGCCCTCGCCAGGTTGGGTTTTCAGGATTTCCCTAATGACTAATAGTAGTGAAACATCTATCAGCTGAACGTTTGTGATTATCAGTATGGTTATTATTGGATAATTTCACCTTTGAATGCTAAAAGAAGAACTTTGACAGATTGGTGGATTATCCTTTGGAGTTCAAGATGGACAATTATATCATTGTGCTTGAAGTTTTTATGGTCACTAGAAGGGTTTTGTAGTATGAATGAGAGTGAATGAGTGGGAGTATTGTTTTGGATTATTATATTGAGTGATAAAGTGAAATTGAAATTGTGTTAATAGCTTTTTCTATCTTTAATAGCATAGATAATGAATATGTATGAGATCTATTTGCATACAGTGGAAGCAGTGCATGCAAATAGATCTTATGCAAATTCATTGGGGAAATCCTGAAAACCAGACTGGATTGCGGCCCTTGAGGACTGTAATAGAAGGAAACTGTGAACGCTATCCAAGATCCACATGGGCAGTATGCTAACAAGTACATGCCTATGTAATAATATTCAAACTATTTCCTTGTGCAATACTTGTGTGTTCTGCCTCCAGTAGAGTGTTCAGGCTTTCTATCCATTCTTCACATCGTAAATCTAAATCAGGGGCATCAAAGTCGGTCCTCAAGGGCCGCAATCCAGATGGGTTTTCAGGATTTCCCCAATGAATATGCATGAGATCTATTGCATGCACTGCTTTCATTGTATGCTAATAGATCTCATGCATATTCATTGGGGAAATGCTGAAAATCCAGCTGGATTGTGGCCCTCAAGGACCGACTTTGACACCTGTGATCTAAATAATGTATGTAATACTGCTCTCAGGATTTTCAGTGCTACTACTATCATTTCTAGAGCGCTAAAAAGTATTTGCAGCATTGTATGTTAAACATTCAGTAGACGATCCCTTCTCAGAAGAGCTTACAATCTAATTTGGACAGACAAACAGGACATCTCAGGGTTGGGGAGTTTCTGGTAGGAGGAATTGGTGCAATGGGTAAAGGTATCTGACAGCAGTGAGGGAGGGGGTTAAGAGTTGAAAGCAGCTTCCAAAAAAATGGGCTTTTAGCTTGAATTTAAATACTGCTAGAGAAGGAGCCCAACATAATGACTCGGGCAGTCTGTTCCAGGCATATGGAGTGGCAAGATAGAAGGGACAGAGTCTGGAGTTAGCGGTGGAGGAGAAGGGTATAGATAAGAGGGACTTACCAAATGAACGGAGTTCACGGGGGGGGGGGGAACGAAGGGGGAGATAAGTGAGGAGAGATATTGGGGGGGCTACAGTGAATGCACTTGTAAGTCAGTGAAAGGAGTTTGAACTGTATTCGAAAATGGATGGGGAGCCAACGAAATGACTTGGAGATGGATAATGTGAGTGTGGTACTTGCAGAATATGAGTTGTGCAGATTGAAGGGGTGAGAGACGGTTGAGTGGAAGACCTGAGAGAAGTACGGTAAATTGCAGTAGTCTAAGTGACAGGTGTGAGAGTGTGGATAAGAATTTTTGTAATGTGCTTGGTTAGAGCGGTTTGTTGGATCTGAGCAGAGAAGGAGAAAGAGGAGTCAAAGATCACCCCGAGGTTGTGAGCTGACAAGACAGGGAAGAGGAAAGTGTTATCCATAGAAACAGAGAACGATGGGAGGGGGGAAGTGAATTTAGGTGGAAAGATAGGGAGTTTGGTTTGAGCTGCTGCGGTAATGTGGGAGCAGTGCATTCTGGGTGTTGTAGTCCCGCATATGACTGTTGTCACTTTTGTTGTCTCATGCAAAGGCCTCCTTTGAGCCCTTTGTCATTTTCAGATCACCTTTACGCCCTGTGCTCTGATGGGTCTCCCTTGGTGTCCTCCTCTGTGGCCTGTTGATCCCGTTGCTCTCCCTGACCATGCAAGGCAGAATCTTGTCTCAGGATCACGTGCTCCCTTTCTATCTTCACTTTTTACCTATTGCGCAAACTCTGTATCCTCCTTCTTAACCTTCTTCAAATCATCTACCACATTGCTCCACCTCAGCAATTAAAACTTCTCTTCGGAACTCCATTGCGCTCTAATCATGGAGCAGCAAGCTTCTGATTTTTTTTTTTTTTAAATCTTTATTCATTTTCAAACTTACAATAAGTGTGACAGTAAGTTAAAACATTTTAACATTAAATATATCACTTAATATTCAGCAATAATACAAATCATCTAACCTTATCTTCCTCCCTTCCCACCCTTTCTTAACAAATATTTTTATATGATATCCTAAAAATTATCCCCCCCTGAATATTGAACTTATAAATTTAAGGGGAAAAAAATGGCATCTATTCATTACAATATTTTGTTAACGGCTTCCACACATCTTGAAATTTCCTTAAATACCCCTGCTGTGTAGCTATTACTCTTTCCATTTTATGTATATGACACAATGAGTTCCACCAAAAATTATAATTCAGTCTACTCCAGTTCTTCCAGTTACACAAGTAATTTGTTGTATGGCAACCCCTGTCATTATAAGCAAAAGCTTAATATTGTTCAAAGATATCTGACTCTTTGCCTTCATTGGCATGCCAAATAATATAGTATCAATGCCAAACAATATAGTCAATGCCACCGGGTTTTCTAATAAACAATTAATTTGGCCCCAAATTGATTTCCAAAAAGCCATAATAAATGGGCAATGGAATAATAAATAGTCTAAAGTCCCTGCTTCAAGATGACAATGCCAACATCTATTAGACTTAGAGCTATCCAACTTTTGTAACCGAACTGGGGTCCATAATGCTCTATGCAACAAAAAAAAAAAACAAGTTTGTCTCATAGATGCAGACACTGTGCATCTCATCCTCCAAGTCCAAATTCGTGGCCATTTGATGCTTAATCTCAATGCTCCAAATATCCCTCAGACCAGTCTTTGGTTTCTTCTTAATAAATCCAGCTATCAATTTATACCACTGGGCGGCCTGGTGTCCCAGGAAGTCCACCTAAAAGCATAAGAACTCCAAACTATATTGATTAAGATTTTTCCACTCAGGGAACCCCACCTGAATGGCCTGCTTCAGTTGCATCCATCTAAAACTTTGTGATTTATTGAGGCCATATTTATATTGTAACTGTGAAAAATCAGGCAGCTTACCATTAGAAATAACATCTTCTAATACACATATTCCTGCAATCATCCAATACTTCCAGATGACTTTAAATCCGCCAATTTGAATCTTAGAGTTTAGCCATATAATTTGATTTGTGAATTGGAATAGGTGTTAAATTACTTTCATATCTTAATGTTTTCCATGTATCTACTAATATTCTATTTTCTTTATACAACCTAGGCATTTTGATACTGAGAACATAGCATAATCGCAGAGGGAACATGAGGCGCCATTCCAACCATAACCAATCTGGGATATTCTCAATGAGCTCTGGGAGGACCCAATACATACCCTGGCGCATAATATAGGATTGATGATACCTATAAAAATTGGGAAAATTTACCCCTCCCTCTGCAATCGGCTTTTGTAGAGATACTAAAGCAACTCTAGGAGTTTTACCCAGCCAAACAAATTTTGTAAGAACACTATTTAATTTTTTATAAAAGGACCCTTGAAAAAAACCGGCAACATACCCATTTGATAACAAACCAAAGGCAAAATCATCACTTTAATAGTTTGTACTCTTCCCCACCAGGAAAAATGTAAAGGATTCCATTGCTCACATATTTCTGTTACCTTCTGTAATAAAAATTTTTCATTCACTTTCATTGTATCTTCCAGCGTATTTTTTTATCCAAATACCTAAATATTTTATTCCATCGTCCTGCCATAAAAAGGGGAATTAATCAAACAGATCTTTTGTACAATGTACATTGAGTGGAAGAACTTCTGATTTACTCCAATATATCTTGTACTCTGAAAATTTTCCAAATTTCTCTATCAATTCTAGTAAGCTTGGAATGGTTGTTTCCGGATTTCTCAAATGAAGTAGTATATTGTCTGCATAAGCAGAAACCTTATATTCCCGATCTGAATAAGGAATATCTGTATCTCCTTCGTTTGCTGAATAGCTAACAACAAGGGTTCTAATACAATATCAAAAAGCAAAGGAGATAAGGGACAATCTTGTCTAACCCCCCTCTGCAGACTAAAACGCTCTGAGAATTATTATTAATATACACTCTAGCAACAGGGGAGCTATACAATGTTTGAATCATATGTAAAAATCCTGAACTAGAAACATAGAAACATAGAAAAAAAGCAGCAGAAAAGGGCTATAGCCCACCAAGTCTGCCCATTTCAAGTATCCCCTCCCCTGAATTTACTCCCTTAAAGATCCCACGTGAGTATCCCATTTTCTCTTAAAATCCGTCACGCTGCTGGCCTTTATCACCTGGAGTGGGAGTCTGTTCCAATGATCCACTACTCTTTCGGTGAAGAAGTACTTCCTGGAGTCGCCATGAAACTTCCCTCCCCTGATTTTCAGCGGATGCCCTCTGGTGGTCAAGGGTCCCATGAGCCAGAAGATATCATCTTCTGACTCGATGTGTCCCGTGATGTACTTATATGTTTCAATCATATCTCCCCGTTCTCTTCTTTCCTCAAGTGAGTACAGCCGCAATTTTTTTAATCTTTCTTCATACGTGAGATCCTTGAGCCCCAAGACCATCCTGGTGGCCGTTCGCTGAACCGACTCGATCCTCAGCACGTCCTTTCGGTAGTGTGGTCTCCAAAACTGAACACAGTACTCCAAGTGAGGCCTCACCATGGCTCTGTACAACGGCATCATAACTTCAGGTCTCCTGCTGACGAAACCTCTGCGGATACACCCCGTCATTTGTCTTGCCCTGGAGGAAGCCTTCTCCACTTGATTGGCAACCTTCATGTCCTCACTAATGATCACCCCTAGGTCGCGTTCCGCCGTGGTCCTAACCAAGGTCTCACCATTTAGTACATAAGTTCTACGCGGGTTTCTCTTACCCAGATGCATTATCTTGCATTTTTTAGCATTGAAGCCTAGCTGCCAAGTAGTTGACCATTGTTCCAGCAACAGTAGGTCGTGTGTCATGTTATCTGGTAATAAGCTTTTGCCTACTATGTTGCAAAGTTTGGCGTCGTCGGCGAACAGTGATACCCTTCCTCTAAGTCCTTGCGTCATATCTCTTATGAATAAGTTAAATAGAATCGGGCCCAGGACCGAGCCCTGCGGCACTCCACTGATCACGTCCGATGCTTCGGATGGGGTACCATTCACCACCACCTTCTGAAGTCTACCGCTCAGCCAAATCCCCAACCCATGTAGTTAGAGTGTCTCCTAATCCTATCGATTTCAGCTTGTTCAGTAATCTTCGATGAGGGACGCTATCAAATGCTTTACTGAAGTCCAAATATACCACGTCCAGTGACTCTCCGGCGTTCAGTTGTCTAGTAACCCAGTCAAAAAAGATAATCAGATTAGATTGGCAGGATCTGCCCTGGGTGAACCCGTGTTGGTGTGGATCACGCAGTTTTTCTTCGTCTAGGATTGTGTCAAGATTCTGTTTGATCAGTGTTTCCATGAGTTTACACACTAAAGACGTGAGACTCACTGGTCTGTAGTTTGCTGTCTCTGTCCTGCAGCCCTTTTTGTGGAGTGGGATTATGTTGGCGGTTTTCCAGTCCAAGGGGACCCTTCCTGTGCTTAGGGAAAGATTGAAAAGAACAGATAATGGTTCTGCCAGGACTTCCCTTAACTCCCTGAGCATTCTGGGGTGTAGGTTATCCGGTCCCATGGCTTTGTTTACCTTGAGTCTTGATAGTTCGTCATAGACGCTACTGAGCGTAAATTCAAAATCTTGAAACGGGTCTTTCTGGTTATCTCCCATCTGCAGCTGTGGACCAGCTCCCGGCGCTTCGCGGGTGAACACTGAACAGAAGTATTTGTTTAGTAGTTCTGCCTTCTCAGAATCTGATTCCGCAAAGTTACCGTCCGATTGCTTCAGGCGTACTATCCCATCCTGTCACTAATATAGCTGAAGAAAGATTTATCCCCTTTCTTAATTTTCCATGCTAGCTCTTCCTCCATTCGGAGTTTGGCTTTTCTGACTGCTGTATTGACAGCTTTAGATCTGTCTAGATAGTCCTCTTTCGCCCCATCTCTGCCTAAATGTTTGTAGGTGATAAATGCGTCTTTTTTCTGTTTAACTAGGTCTGAAATTTCTTTACTGAACCATTGGGGTCTTTTGTTTCTCCTGCGTTTACTTACTCTCTTTATGTATCGGTCTTTTGCTTCGTGTAGGATGGACTTCAGAGACGACCACATATCCTCCACATTGTCAGATATTGCTTGTTTATGTAGCTCCTGATGGACAAAATCTCCCATGCGGTTGAAGTCTGTGCCTCTAAAGTTGAGAACCCTTGTTGCTGTGTTTGTCTTAGGGAAACCTTTCTTGAGGTTGAGCCATACCATATTATGGTCGCTGGAGGCCAGTGTGTCTCCTACTGAGACTTCCGTGACGCTATCTCCGTTGGTGAGAACTAGGTCTAGTAACGCCTGGTCCCTGGTGGGCTCCAATACCAATTGCTTGAGACGTGCACCCTTTATGGAGGTTAATATTCTTTTGCTGCTACCCGTAGTCGCGGAGAGTGTGTTCCAATCTGCATCTGGCATGTTGAAGTCTCCTAGCATTACTGTGTCCCCGCGCAGTGTGATGTTCTCTATGTCCTCGATTAATTCCATGTCTTTGTCCTCCTGTTGCCTGGGAGGTCTATATATCACCCCAAGGTATAGGCATTTTTCATTCCCTCTGGCCAGGTTCACCCAGAGGGATTCCCCGGCGTATCTAACATCTGTGATTCTGGTGGTTTTGATGCTTTCCTTAGTGTATAGCGCTACTCCTCCTCCCAATTTACCCTCTCGGTCGCAACGAAGTAGGTTGTACCCTGGTATAACCATATCCCACCCATGCGATTCCGTGAACCAGGTTTCAGATATCGCTATCACGTCAAGATCGGCGTTTGTTATCTCAGTCTCTAATGCTAGAATTTTATTGCCCAAGCTGTGTGCATTAACATACATAGCCCTCAATATCTGTGAAGAGATTCCTTTACGAGCTAGTGTGGCTCCTAAATTATCAGTGATATTTCTTCCTGAATTATTGTGGGTCAAGCTCTACAGGAGAGATGGACTGCACCTGAGCACGGCGGGAACTAGACTTCTAGCAAGGAGGAATAGAACAGGCTTTAAACTAAGAAGAAGGGGAAAGCCGACAGTCGACCAAGCGTCGATGATTCGGAAAAAGGTATCTCGTGAAGATACTAAGGTGTAAAAAGGCTGGGATGAAACAAGGGACAAATTACAGGAGTCGACTAACAAAGGAGAGGAGATTAGAAAGATCGTAGCCAAAGAGAAGAATATAAAGACCGAAGCACAGGGAAAGGAAATGAAGGCAACAAAATTCCAGGAGCTAAATTGCATATATACTAATGCAAGGAGCCTAAGAAACAAAATGGGAGAATTAGAAGCCATGGCCATTGCAGAGAACATAGACATCAATGGAATCTCTGAAATATGGTGGAATGAAGAAAGCAGATGGGATACAGCACTGCCGGGGTACAAACTCTATCGCCAAGACAGATTAGGAAAGAAAGGCGGTGGAATAGCACTATACATAAAAGAAAGCATACAATCGACAAGAATGGACACAGCAGAGACGGCCAACAAGCTAGAATCACTATGGGTTAAAATACCAGGAAGGAAAGGGCCTGAAATAAAGATAGGTCTATACTATCGTCCACCCGGACAAACCGGAGATATCGATGAAGAAATGGAAGCCGAGATGAAGCAAGAATGCAAAAGCGGTAACACAGTTATTATGGGAAACTTCAACTACCCTGGGATAGACTGGAGTCTTGGAAGCTCAAGATGCGCTAGGGAGGCAGACTTTCTGGAAGCTGTACAAGATTGCTTCATGGAACAGCTTGTTAGAGAACCGACAAGAGGAAATGCCACTCTGGATCTAATCCTAAATGGGCTAAGGGGACCTGCAAAGGAAGTGGAAGTAGTGGGACCGTTGGGAAACAGCGATCATAATATGATCAAGTTCAAGGTCGAAGTAGGAATACTGAAAGGAAAGAGAACCATAGCGACAACTTTTAACTTCAGGAAGGGAAACTACGACGCAATGAGAGGAATGGTAAAGAAGAAACTTAGGAGCACTTCCAAAAAATGGCAGATGGTAGAACATGCCTGGACTTTTTCAAGGACACGGTGAGCGAGGCGCAAAATCTGTATATACCCAGATTCAGAAAAGGGTGCAACAAGAGTCGAACAAAAGACCCGGCGTGGATAACTAAAATAGTAAAGGATGCGAAAGGCAATAAGAAAAATTCATTCAGAAAATGGAAAAAGGACAAAACTGAGGGGAACTGGAATGACACAGGAAGTATCAAAAAGAATGTCACCGTGTGGTTCGAAAAGCCAAAAGAGAGTATGAAGAGAGGCTAGCCAGGGAAGCACGAAATTTCAAGCCGTTCTTTAGATATATTAAAGGGAAACAGCCGGCTAGGGAGGAGGTGGGACCGCTGGACAACGGAGACCGGAAGGGAGCAGTGAAGGAAGAGAAAGAGGTCACAGAAAGACTTAACATGTTCTTTTTGTCTGTATTTACAAGCGAAGACACAACCAACATACTGGAACTTGAACAAATCTTCAATGGAAATCAAGCACAAAAGTTAACATCTATGGAAGTGAGCCTTGATGATGTGCGCAGGCAGATAGAAAAACTAAAAACTGACAAATCGCCGGGTCCAGATGGAATCCATCCAAGGGTTCTGAAGGAACTAAAGGAGGAAATAGCGGAACTACTGCAGCAAATTTGCAACCTATCTCTGAAAACAGGTGTGATTCCGGAGGATTGGAAGATAGCCAACGTTACGCCCATCTTTAAAAAGGGATCAAGAGGTGACCCGGGAAACTACAGACCGGTGAGTCTGACCTCAGTTCCAGGGAAAATGGCGGAAGCACTGATAAAAGAAAACATCGATGAACATTTTGAAAGAAACAAACTTCTGATAACCAGCCAACATGGTTTCTGCAGGGGGAGATCGTGCCTGACTAACTTATTGCACTTCTTCGAAGGAATTAACAAACAGATGGACAGAGGAGACCCTATAGACATCATATACCTAGATTTCCAGAAAGCCTTTGACAAGGTGCCTCATGAACGTCTACTCCGGAAACTGAGGAACCATGGCGTGGACGGAGACGTGCATAGATGGATCAGAAACTGGTTAGAAGGTAGGAAACAGAGGGTAGGGGTGAAGGGCCACTACTCAGACTGGAGAAAGGTCACAAGTGGTGTTCCGCAGGGCTCGGTGCTCGGGCCGCTGCTCTTTAACATATTCATAAATGATCTAGAAACAGGGACGAAGTGTGAGATAATAAAATTTGCAGACGACACCAAACTATTTAGTGGAGCTCGAACAAAGGAGGACTGCAAAGAATTGCAAAGAGACCTGGACAAACTAGGGAAATGGGCAGAGAGATGGCAGATGAAATTCAATGTTGAGAAGTGTAAAGTATTGCATGTGGGAAGCAAAAACCCGAGGTATAATATACGATGGGAGGGATGTTATTGACTGAGAGTACCCAAGAAAGGGACTTGGGGGTGATGGTGGACATGACAATGAAGCCGACGGCACAGTGCGCAGCTGCCGCTAAGAGAGCGAATAGAATGCTAGGTATAATCAAGAAGGGTATTACAACCAGAACGAAAGAAGTTATCCTGCCGCTGTATCGGGCAATGGTGTGTCCACATCTTGAGTACTGCGTCCAGTATTGGTCACCGTACCTTAAGAAGGATATGGCGTTACTCGAGAGAGTTCAGAGGAGAGCGACACGACTGATTAAGGGGATGGAAAGCCTTTCATACGCTGAGAGATTGGAAAAATTGGGACTCTTTTCCCTGGAAAAGAGAAGATTAAGAGGAGATATGATAGAGACTTACAAGATCATGAAGGACATAGAAAGAGTAGAGAGGGACAGATTCTTCAAACTTTCAGAAAATAAAAAAACAAGAGGGCATTCGGAAAAGTTGAGAGGGGACAAATTCAAAACAAATGCTAGGAAGTTCTTCTTTACACAGCGTGTGGTGGACACCTGGAATGCAATTCCAGAGGACATTATAGGGCAGAGTACGGTACTGGGGTTTAAGAAAGGATTGGACAAATTCCTGCTGGAAAAGGGGATAGAGGGGTATAGATAGAAATTTACTGCACAGGTCCTGGACCTGTTGGGCCGCCACGTGAGCGGACTGCTGGGCGCGATGGACCTCAGGTCTGACCCAGCGGAGGCATTTCTTATGTTCTTATGATCTCTTATGGTTGCCTTGAAAGCATCCCATAAAGTTTCCATGGACATATCTTCCATATTATTAAATTGGAAATAATTATTTATTTTTGACTGAACTTCCTCAATAAAAGTTGGCTCCTCAAACAGTGCATTATCAAATCTCCATACAGATCTACTATTATCTTGATCAACTATTTTAAATTCAATCCACACACCCCTATGATCAGACAAAATAATTGGATCTATGGAGGCTTGTGTTACCTGTTGAACAAATTGATTTGAAACAAATATATAATCTATTCTTGAAAAATATTTGTGAACATGGGAACAAAAAGAAAATTCCTGATCATCAAAATGAAGTATTCGCCATATATCTTTTAAATCACAATTCTGTACCAGATTATCTAATCCTAATGACTTCATAAGTTTACTAGGTTTTTTATCCAATAAAGGATCCATTACAGCGTTAAAATCCCCTGTCACAACTAAATTAGAAGCAGCCAGTGGTAGTATCAATTGTTGTAGAGATTTTAAAAATTCCAATTGATTCAAATTAGGTGTATATATATTAAAAAGCGCCAGCGTAATATTTCCCAGGCTCATATCCACATGTAACCATCTCCCTAAAGGATCAGCAGCAATCAACTTAAACATTGCAGTGCATTTTTTTATTCACCAAAATTTCAACAAGACTTCTTTCCCACAGCAGGGGCAAAAAAACAATGTTTTACCCAACCCCCTTCTAGTTTCTTGGACTCTAAAGCTGACAGATGTGTCTCCTGGACATAATATATATCTACATTTTGTTGTTTTAAAAATAAAAGTGTTTTCTTCATTTTAACTGGATGGTTGAGGCCATTAACATTTAGTGAAAATAGTTTATACTCCATTATGAAATTTTCTTTTAAGACGCATGAACTTCATCAAATACTGTAAATTATTATAATTTTTCTGTTCATACATCCTTTCCCCCAATTTAATATTTGGAATATAATATCTGACGCTCCCAACCCATCCCTTCTCAAATTTTCCCCTTCCCCCAATCCATTGAATATTATACTGCTAATATCCCAAAAACCCTTCCCTATTTCCTCCCACAACCTACCCTCCTTATTTCATGATAACTTGAAGACATAATTTCAGACTGGTAAGCATAACCCTACCCCAAGCACCTTACTTTAATACTTCCTCTACCCTATTATAATTAATCAACCCATGTTAATTAAAAAGATTTATAAATAGAGAATAGATATATAATCCTATTCAAGAAGTAAAACCCTTTAATATCCCCTTTAATATGAAAAATTGTCAATCAAACCTATAATCCGAACATATTACATTAATATCTGCATGAATTCTTTTCCAAAAAACAAATGAATAATTAAATGTTACAGTATTTTCACAAAATCAATCTAATTTTCTTAAATACATAAGAATTCCCTTTATAATTTCCCCTTGAGATTATTAAGTTAAATTTTGAGATATATGTGCATTTCAATATTCCTAGCCATTAAAAACCAATTGAAATAAGAATTCACCTTAATTCATTTATAAAATAATTAATTTTTAAAGTAGCTAAATTGAATATTTCATATACCTAAAAATCTATTACTCCCTTTTCATGAAATAGAATTTATCATCTCTATAACAGTAAATATTTCATAAATATCATAAATATATTAGTTTTATCCATTTATATAGGAAGAATAAATATATATTGAAGTATGTTAACCTCCTAAAATAAATAATTAAATTATATAAATAAATTAATTCAATTGATAAAGCCTCTCACACTAATGGAATGATGGACAATAAGGCATCAAGTGCTCCACGCACCCTCGATCAGAGACACTAATAATTAGATTTATACTCCATATTTTGTTTCTATAACATCATAGTTGTACACAGCACTTCTTAACATTCAGAGTGATTTGCAATTCTATGTCAGTGACAAACATACCCATCTCCTGGGTGCGCACTCGTATAACATATTTCCAACATCAAGCAGCTTCCAAGGGTAAAATATCTTGTTGCACCTATCTCAGATGTGTTAGCATATAAGATAGGTACTGGTGCTGGTAGGGCTGGGATTGGAACCTGTGATAGAGAAGCTCTTGATTCTGATCTTAGGGGCAGAGGTTTCTATTTAGGTGCTGCCTATTAGAGAATGACACGGTGACGGTTTACCCGCGGCCACCGCATTTAAGCCGCGGGTCACCGCCGAAAACGGGGAAGAAAACTAGCAGTCGCTGCGGTGACGGGGACAAGGCCATTCACCGACCGCGGAAACGGTGAACAGGTTTGTCCCCGCGGGCCAATGTACCCCCTTCTAGGAACCGCTATTTACCTGTGTTTCACCGTGCTCCTCATTTGTCAGATCAACCCTTCCTGCCAATCGCAGCAGAAGGGTACCCAACCCCTCCTGCCGGTCCTCCCAATGGCCTCCCCTAAGATCGCCGGCAGGAGGGTACCCAACCCCTCCTGCTGGACCCCCCCCCCCAACGAACCCTCCCACCCCGGAACCCCCTTAGTCTTACTTTCCAAGTTGGACCGGACAGCTCCTCGCTCGTCTGGCCAGCAGGCCTGCCTCCGTCCAAATGAGGCGGGCCCGCCCCTCCCCTCCCCTGCCTAACCCACAGGATCCTAGGGCCTGATTGGCCCAAGCACCTAAGGCCCCTCCTATAGCGGGAGTGGCTTTAGGTGCCTAGACCAATCAGGCCCTAGGATCCTGTGGGTTGGGCAGGGTAGGGGCGGGCCCGCCTCATTTGGACGGAGGCAAGCCTGCTGGCCATACGTGTGAGGAGCCGTCCGGTCCAACTTGGAAAGTAAGACTAAGGGGGTTCCGGGGTGGGAGGGTTCGTTGGGGGGGGGTCCAGCAGGAGGGGTTGGGTAACCTCCTGCCGGCGATCTTAGGGGAGGCCATTGGGAGGACCGGCAGGAGGGGTTGGGTACCCTTCTGCTGCGATTGTCGGGAGGGCCGTTGGGGGGGGTCTACAGGAGGGGTTGGGTGCCCTCCTGCCGTGATCGCTGGGGGGAGGGGAGACTTGTAGCCGTAGCCGCGGTCACTATGCTAATCACGGCAGGGAGATCTTTGCCGCGATTAGGTACAGCGGCCGCGTCTAATTACCATATAGGCTAACATTGTAAGCATTTAAAGTACATGTCGTGTTTGTTTTTGCATTGCTAGCCCCAGGGGTGGTGGAAGATTAGTGATTGAAAAACTGTATGAAAAATAACTATTTTAAATTTAGTGATCAAAATGTGTCAGTTTTGAGAATTTATATTAATTAATTTTTTCTCTGCGTGTTTTGTTTTTGTATAGTTATTAACTAATATTTAACTAAGTTTTAAAGTTTTAAAGAATGTTTCCTTTATACGTAAATAAAGAAAAGTGAATGGGATTGCAGTGGCGGTGACGGGGCGGTGAATGGGGTGGCAGTGGCGGTGACGGGGCGGTGAAGAGGATGGTGAGACGAGGACGGGGCGGTGACGGGGATGGTGAGACGGGGACGGGGCGGTGACAGGGACCAATTTTTTCACCGTGTCATTCTCTACTGCCTATGAGACTATACCACTGTAAAACTAGGAGTGTGCAATCATTTTCAGAGAAATGGTAAAATACAACAAGAAGGTGGTTTTTTGGGGTTGGTTTGTTTTTTTTAATCATAAATGAACAAAACGACTGATAAGGCATACTTAACTTTATCTCATTCGTGCCATTCAATTTTGACAATAAACCAGCTGAGGGTGGGGTGAGGGGACGAGTGAGGCATAAATGGCAGAGCCTCTTTGGGAAGTGGAGAAAGCTGTTAACTTTTTGTTAAACCGCTAAACATGTCTTTGGGCTGGATACACTAAAAATGATCGTTATGATTGTGTGGGTGCGCAGCAATCCCTCACTCTTTACAATCTTCTGCCTCCATCTGACTGTCTGGTGGTGGATTTGTGCGTCGTACTGCGGATTTTTCAGTGGATTGTTGCTTCCATCCTGCTGATAAATGCTTCTTGATTACACAGTCTCGGACCTTATCATTCATGTTGAAGCAAGGTATGCTCCGGGCCTTTAATCTTCTTTGACCGTCGCAACCCCTGTTTGTCTGTGTTTGGTTGGCATGCTGCTTCGTTTCACAGTGGTATAAGAGGTGATGTTAGTGAGTGACTAGGGCGGAGATTTGAGATCGCTGCTTTTCCTGGACGCAGGCCGTAGCTGGGTGGGGACTGGTTTAATGATCTGTTTGCCTGACCTGGAACCGTGCTATTTATCTAGGCTGTAAGGATATTGCACTCATTGGGCAGAGAACGAGTGTGCTCCAGCAGCCATTTACCAGCAGCCCCATCTCTACCTAGTCTTTGGCATGTTTGCGTCGGAGGTAGGAGGCAGGGGGGTGGAATAAAGTGCACCGTCATTTCTCACTGTCACTGGAGAATGAAAGGCATATCTTCAGATGATGCTGACCTCCACAGCCCCGCCCCTAAGTTAAGGAATCTTGTCGCCTTCCTCAAATCATAGTCAACTAAGCTTTTTCCAAAATTCATGTCCTGCCATCAAAATCAGCAGGCAAAAGAGTTCCAACCAAGCTTCATCCTCAATCTCCCTGGCTCCATATCGGAAGGAAGATTTTTCAAGGCCTCTTCTGTTTCTCCTCCCCTCCCCCCTTCATCATCTGCTTCTTCTGACGTCAGGTGACTATTTCAATATATTAATATATCAGCTGATTTTCCTTCTCAAGTGTAGAACCTTCTTCTGTTTTAAATGATGCCAATTCCAATAGTTCCATTACAGTTAAAAATCAGTTGATATCAAATAAAGCCAGTAACAAAAATATTAAGTTATGTCTGTATTTCTCAAAACTTTTCCAGATCAAGGTAAATGAAAAGTAAAAAAAAAAAACCCCAAAACATATTTTCCATCAATATAATAATCTTTAGTTCATAGGTGTTTCTTGAGATGACAGAAACTCTACACATTTTTCTGGATCTTCAAATTGATGAAATTTTTCTTTATATGTAACTCTCATCAATGCTGGATAATATAACCCATATTTAGCTCCAAATTCCTTTAATGGTTGTCTTAATTGTAAAAATTGCTTTCTCAGCTGAACAGTCTCTTTGGCAAAATCTGGAACAAAGAATAACTTGGAATCTTTATATGTCAAATTTTTTGTTTCTTTTGCAACTTTTAAAATCTCTAATACATGTTGAAATCTCAGTAATCTTACTATTACTGGCCTGGGTTTTTCTTGATTTTGAGATTTTCTCCCTGGGATCCTGTATGCTCTCTCTATTTCAACTGGCATTTTCAATTTGATAGGAAGTATTTTCGGTAATGTTTATTCTAAAAAGGACATCATATTTCTTCCTTCTGCCCCTTCCTTTAATCCAAGGATCCTTAAATTCAGTTTTCTTGATCTGTTCTCAAGATCTATCATTTTTTTACCCATTTCTTTTAGGATCTTATGATCATTTTTATGTTCATTTGCACATGTTCAATCTTTTCTATTCTATTTTCAATCTTATCCATTCTGTTGTTTACCAAATCCAATTTGCTATTCATGATGTTCATCTCCTTTCTCATCTCAATTAACATTAAATTGATATTTCTGAGTTCCTCCATTACCTCTATTACATCCAAGGCATCCAAAGGCAAAGTAATCCCATTAGGAGTCTGTGGATCTTCTTTTAATCTTTTTGTTTTTCCTGTAGATTTTGTGGGAGTTTCCTGCATCTTCTGCTTGTTAGATGCCATTAGTAGATGATTTTATAATAAAATAGAAGAAAAATTATATCTCTGGGGTCCAATAAATGATGCTCAGAAGAGGGAGCTTAACAGCTAGCCAGCCATCCACCAAGTCTCCAAGTTCCGGAATCTCGAACTTCTGATTTTTTACGCAATTGGTTACATTTATTTTCTAATAAGTGAAGTTCCAGAATGGAGTCTTCTGCTGGTCCTGATGTGCAGAGCTTATACTCTCAAATGAATTTTGCATCCTGTGTTGTGAAATTGCCTTCTGTGGGTCTGCTTGAAATAGACTGGTCTCCCATCCTAGGCCACCTGTCACAAAATTACCCTTCAAAATTACCCTTCAAGACTTTGCAATGCCACGGTTTACCCGTGGCAACTCTGATGGATCACTTGATAACAGCAGGGACTAATATTGCCCAGCATTGATTTTAAGGGCACAGAGCATGGTCTTGGACCTGGATTTTTTCCCACTGGGCTTCACGGATGCCTGCCCATTGGTTCAGGTCACGATTGGCAATCTTTAATGCCAGTGTTTGATTTTTTTTTTTTTTAATTCTTTATTCATTTTCAAACGTACATAAATGTATCAATATGTTAAAACAAATAAATCACTTAATAATCATCAAGAGTACACATAAAATTCTGTTAACCCCCACCCTTCCCATCCCATCCTATTATATAATCAAATACATTGTACAATATATAATAATAAAATAATAGAATTATCCCCCCTCCCCCTCATACTTGAAACTGTAAATCATGGGAAAAAATGTCATCTAATCATTACAATATTTTGTTAATGGCTTCCACACATCTTGAAATTTCCTAAAACACCCTCGCTGTATTGCAATAAATCTTTCCATTTTATAAATATGACATAAGGAATTCCACCAGAAGTTATAATTTAATCTACTCCAGTTTTTCCAATTATAGGTAATTTGTTGAATGGCAACCCCAGTCATTATAAGTAATAATTTGTTATTATTTGAAGAAATCTGACTTTTTGCTCTCATTGCCATACCAAACAGCATAGTATCATATGATAATGCCACTGGGTTATCTAATAACCAATTAATTTGGTCCCAAATTGATTTCCAAAAATTCATAATAAATGGACAATAGAATAATAAATGATCTAAAGTCCCTGCTTCGAGATGACAGTGCCAACATTTATTAGACTTAGAGCTATCCAACTTTTGTAATCGAACAGGGGTCCATAATGCTCTATGTAACAGAAAAAACCATGTTTGTCTCATAGATGCTGACATTGTACATCTCATCCTCCAAGTCCAAATTTGTGGCCATTGAGACGCAGAAATTTGATGCTTAATCTCTATGCTCCAAATGTCTCTTAGACCAGTGTTTGGTTTTGTTTTGTTTTTTTTAATAAGTCCAGTTAAGCATTTATACCATTGGGCAGCCTGGTGACCCAGGAAGTCCGCCTGAAAGCATAAGAACTCCATACTATATTGCTCACTAAGATTTTTCCAATTATTAAGGCCACATTTATATTGCAATTGTGAAAACTCAAGCAGTTTACCATTAGAGATAACATAATCTAATATACGTATTCCTGCTATCATCCAATGCTTCCAGGCGAGCCTTTCTCCGCCAATTTGAATCTTGGAGTTCAGCTATATAGATTGATTTGTAGATTTGTGAATTGGAATAGTTGTTAAATTACTGACATAACGCAACATTTTCCATGTATCAGCTAATATTCTGTCAGTGGCGTACCTAGGGTATGTGGCACCCGGGGCCCATCATTTTTTGACACCCCCCCCCCCCCCCATGTAAAAAAAAATTTTTTTTTTTTTTTTTTTTTGCAATAACCATGAAATGGAATAAATGGTCAGAATAGAAACAGGCAGTGAAAATTTTCTTTTATTGAACCTCATATATGTAACCATTATTCCAAACATAACATAACATAAATTATGTCTAAATTGTCATGACATTAGAAGTACATATGGAGTAGTTGCAGGTGATGCTTGGGACAGTTCTGATTGTGTTAGTTCGGTTTTATGTGTTTTTTGAATAGAAGGGTTTTTATTTCTTTTTGAAGGTTTTGCAGTCTGTGGTTGATATCAATTGGTTGTAGAGTTGGGGGTCGAGTGTTGCAGCTCGAATGGCTAGGAGGTTGTCGAACAGTTTTTTTCTTTTGACGTTTTTGGTTGGAGGGTGTGTGAATGGTGCGTGAGTTCTCCTATGTCTGGTTGAGGTGGATTGAATTATTTAGCTGAAGAAATTAGTTACCCCCCCCCCCCATTCTACACACATGTTCCCAGAAAAAAAATACATTAAAATAAGAAGTGAAAACAAAGGCCCCTACAGATGAGAACATAACATAAGAATAGCCTAACTGGGTCAGACCAATGGTCCATCATGCCCAGTAGCCCATTCTCATGGTAGCCAATCCAGGACACTAATACCTGGTCAAAACCCAAAGAGTAGCAACATTCCATGCTACCGATCCAGGGCAAGCAGACACTTCCCCCATGTCTTAATAACAGATTATGGACTTTTCCTCCAGGAATTTGTCCAAATCTTTCTTAAAACCAGCTACACTATCTGCTTTTACCATAACTTCTGGCCACTTCATTTTTAAGTTTAGATCTTTCCTTTCAAACAGAGACCTTGCTAGATGTCAAATACAGCACAAGGTAACTTCACATGGACTTAGCTGTGCAGGAAATGTGAATCTCCTCATACACCCACCATATAGTGCAAAAATGTGCAAAGGTCTGTTTTTTTCTTTCGATCACTACATAGCCTAATGCCACACAAGCAGCGCTGTTACAAACATATTCTGTAGGTCAATGCTAAGGATAACAAAGTTTCCTTCCTTGGGCCAGAAGGAGATACTGATAAACCACTGGAAGAGATCCCAACACAACACTCAATGACCCACTCAGTGTGTGAACCAGTTGAGTGGAGTGGACTAACTGGGGGGTGGAAATGGGCCCGGAGTTTGCTCAGCAGAATTTCCCAGACCACCTCTTCTTCTCAACACATTGACACGCTGCCCCACCACCACTAGGAACACCTCACTGGGTAGGCCAGCTATGCTATAAACTTTATAAAACACATTATTATATTTTCTTATAAAGCACATATTTTAACTGAACTCTCTGACATCCTCAGCCTTTCCATTCACAAAAATAGAAGGAAGAAAAGTTCCCATTTCCTGCTGTCTCATGTCCCCGGCCTATACAATATTTTTTTTCTGCAGACCATTCAAAAGTCTGACCAAATCCTCGTTTCACTTGCATTATAAAGTACTGAGGATGCCATCTCTCCCCAATCCCAGGTCCTAAAGTCTAAGACAGTAGCGCAAACTAATGCTGCCAGATACAGGAAAAAAAAATTTTGATTCGATTCAGCCCTATTGAATTGGTTTTTCAATTCGATTTTCCTGCCCAGTTGGGTGATTTTTTTCAAAACTCCTGGTGGGTTTTATAGCTTTTTTCACCCCCTTTGGCTTCTCCTAACCACACTGGCGCTGTGGTGTAAATAAAATAAAGAAACAAAAAGGACTTTTCCTCTTTCTGTTAAATCCTAGCTCACGTTTGCAGTCCAACACCAGCTCTGGCAGGATACACATTTCAAATCTGACATGTTATAATCACAAAACAGAAAATAAAATTAATTTTTCTACCTTTTGTTGTCTGGTTATATTTCAAATCTTGTTGGTCCAAGGCTCTGGTTTTCTTCTGATAACTTGCTTGCCAGGGTCTCCTTCTTTCTGCATGCTAACCATCCATCTGCCAACTCTGTCCTCCCTTTCCATTTCCCTTCCCTTCCCTTCCCAGGAAGTCTGGTATCTTTCCTTTTTTTCATCTCCCTCCACAGATCCACCTTTTCTTAAATACCCTTTCATCCGGCATCTCTCCCTCCTTCCCCACCATCCCAGAGTCCACCATCTCTCCGTTTCTTTTCCTAATTACCCTCCTATCCAGTATCTCTATCCCTCCTCAACACCATCCCTTGTGTCCAATTTCTCTCCCTTTCTGTTCCTTCCCTCCCTAAATCCCATGGTCCATCATCTCTCTCCCTCTCCTCTATTTTCAGACCCATTATTTCTTCCCCCCCCCAAAGTTTGGCATATGCATGTCTCTTTGAACACCCCCTTCCCTCCGTGTACTTCTAAATCATGGTCCCCCCCCAAAGGCCTGTCCCCCCTTAAAGGTCTGCCTGTCCCACCTTGAAGGCCTGCACCCCCCTTGAAGGCCTGTCCCTTCCCCTTGTAGGCCTGTACCCCCCTTGAAGGCCTGCCTGCCTGTCCCCCCCTTGAAGGTCTGCACCCCCCGAAGGCCTGCACCCCCCCGAAGGCCTGTCCCCCACTTGAAGGCCTGTCCCACCCCCTTGTAGCTTCTCCCCCCCCCCTTGTAGGCCTGTCCCCCCTTGAAGGCCTGCCTGCCTGCCTTTCCCCCCTTGAAGGCCTGTCCCCCCTTGAAGGCCTGCACCCCCTTGAAGGCCTGCACCACCCCCCTCGAAGGCCTGCACTCCCTTGAAGGTCTGCACCCCCCCCGAAGGCCTGTCCCCCACTTGAAGGCTTGTACCACCCCCTTGTAGCTTCTCCCCCCCTTGTAGGCTTGTCCCCCCCTTGAAGGCCTGCCTGCCTGCCTTTCCCCCCCTTGAAGGCCTGCACCCCCTTGAAGGACTGCACCCCCCCCCGAAGGCCTGCACTCCCTTGAAGGTCTGCACCCCCCCGAAGGCCTGTCCCCCCCTTGAAGGCCTATCCCACCCCCTTGTAGGCCTGTCCCCCCCTTGTAGGCCTGTCCCCCCTTTAAGGCCTGCCTGCCTGCCTTTCCCCCCCTTGAAGGCCTGTCTCCCCCTTGAAGGCCTGCACCCCCCTTGAAGGCCTGCACCCCCCCTTGAAGGCCTGTCCCCCCCCCTTGTAGGCCTGTCCCCCCCCTTGTAGGCCTGTCCCCCCCCCTTGTAGGCCTGTCCCCCCCTTGAAGGCCTGCCTGCCTTTCCCCCCTTGAAGGCCTGTTCCCCCCCTTGAAGGCCTGCACCCCATTGAAGGTCTGCACCCCCCCAAAGGCCTACACCCCCCCTGAAGGCCTGCCTGCCCCCCTTGAAGGCCTGCACCCCTTGAAGGTCTGCACCCCCCCCCGAAGGCCTGTCCCCCCTTGAAGGCCTGCCTGCCTGCCTGTCACCCCCCCCCCCTTGAGAGCCTGCTTGCCTGCCCGCCCGCCCCACCCTGAAGGCCTGATGCCCCGACCCACCCCGAAGGACCGCTCGCCCCCCTGGCCTCCCCGCACCACCTATGAAGCAGCCGCAGCAGGATCGCGAAGTCAGCGTCAGCGATCCCTGCGCTGCTTCCTGCGCCACGGTCCCGCCCCTCCTCTGACGTCAGAGGAGGGGCGGGATCGCGGCGCAGGAAGCAGCGCAGGGATGCTGACGCTGACTTCGCGATCCTGCTGCGGGCTGCTTCACAGGTGGTGCAGGAAGGTCAGTGGGGCGAGCGGTCCTTCGGGGGTGGCGGGGGACTGAACGGCAAGGCTGGGAACACCCCCTTAGGGCTGGTACCCGGGGCGGCCCGCCCCCCCCCCCGCCCCTCCCCCTAGGTACGCCACTGTATTCTGTTATCTTTACTATAACTAGGCATTTTGATACTGAGCACACGGCAAAGGCATAATGGAGACATAACTTGCCATTCTAACCACAACCAATCTGGGAGTTTTTCTATGAGCTCTGGGAGGACCCAATATATACCCTGGCACAGTGTTTGATTTTTTGAGCCAGAACCAATAGCAACTTGAGAACAAAGCATCCTGTTCCCCTTGAGAATCAAAAATTAAATCTACTCAGTCTAGAAAGTGAACGACAGAGCTGGTCAGTTACCAGTGTGACAATTTCACCCCCAGAGCAGCTCCATAAAGCAGGGCAGGGGAGTGATGTTAGCCAACTAGCAGGACTGGCTCAAGGAACTCTGGTGCCCTGAGCCAACTTTAGCATTGTCCTCCCACCCCCATAATCCGGTATCTCTCTCCTTTCCCCTTCCCTCCCAACTGTGATCCACTATCTCCCCCGCCTGCTGATCAGGTGAGACACCGGCTCAGGGCACTGATGTGAAGAGTGCCCAAATCCCAGTCTGATATCTATCCCTCTTGAAGTCTGAAGGCAGACTGGACTTTGGTGTACTTCATCACTGACGCCCTGGCCCTGGGCCTCACCTGGTCCATAGAATATGCCAGCCCTACCGACTATCCAGTCTCATCTTAACCAGGGTCAGTATTGTACAAGTTTAGTTTGATCAGGGAAATAGTGACCACAGAAATTGCCAAGGAGAACCCCATGTATGATGTAGAAACAATGAATACCATTGCTAATAATTGGAGCAGAGTTCTAAGGGCTTAGCCTGAGCACTGACTGGGGGGGGGGCAGCAAGATGAGCAGGAGGTTGCCTCGTTCTTCCTGTCCTAACAAAGTTTTATTTCCTCGCCTCAGAAACAGCTGCTGAAGAAGGTCGAGCACCGGGTTGCAGAGGACAACAGGAGTCGCCAGCAGCTGGACTCCGTGAAAACCTCCAGCATGGAGAAGCTTCTGGAAGATTTGAGCGCGAAAGATCAGCAGCTGCAATATCTGACAGAAGAAATGGAGAAATCCTCCAAGATCAGCCAGCAGCAGCAGGCGAAAATACACAAGGAAATTCATCAGGTAGGTTCAGCTGGAATTCTTTTCCCTCTAAGCTGCTGACTCGTGATGCTTATATTGATCCAGAATCAGCACCACACGCCTATCCTCAGCAATCCACAGTAAATTCCTCATTTAGTTATTTGCAATAAAATTGTTGGAAATGACGGAAGCCAGCCTTTCTGCATGAATGGTTTTTTTTAATTATTGTTATTTATTTATCAAATTTCAAATTTATAATTCAAGTATCCACTTGTACAGAAAGTTGAAGAAAGCAAACTACTAAAACACAACTAGCGCACCTGAAACACCTGACGCACTGTTGTTTCAAATACAAATTTATACAAGGAAAATAGAAGACTTAGCTTAACGTCAACTCAAGTCTTCAAATTAGATCCAAGATTAAATTTGCGAGTATGAACAAAATAATAGAAAACATCATAAAGAAAATAAGATCCCTCGACTGAGAGAGGATGTCCCTTAATATTTGAAACTGCACTCAGACTTCCCCTTCATCCATTCGAGCGCCAGCCAAGAAGGCTGTCAGCTGAACAGGTTCAAAGAAAACATATTTTTTTCATACGAAAATGTATTATGCATTTATATGGATGACGAAGAAAAAAATGTCCCTCCTCTTCTGTGTCCCGTGCCAAATCTGGAAACATTAATATTTTATGGCCAAGAAAATCTTTCTGTTTGTTCTTAAAGAAGAGCCGAAGCAACCAGTTTTTATCTGGTGCAAGGGCTACTGTAATGAGTAATGTAGCCACCACTGCGGCCTCTCGATCAGAAAGTTCCAGCATTGCTGATACATTGAGCGGTTGATTATCATCCTGTGGTTGCTGTTGCTGTTCCTTAATTTTTGATGGCAAATAGTAGACATGGGTAAATGGTGGAATCATATCTTCAGAGATTTCCAAAATCTAAACTAAACTAAACTAAACTAAGCCTTAAGTTTATATACCGCATCATCTCCACGGAAGTGGAGCTCGACAAGGTTTACAAAGTTTAAAAATATAGGAAGAGAGAGGAGAAAGATTTACAAGAGCATGTGAATAGAGGAGGATGTGGACAGGGGAAAGAGATGTTAGATGTTAGAAAAGAACCAGGTTTTCAGTTGTTTTCGGAATAGTTGAAGGGAGCCCAGGTTCCGCAGCGGGATAGTGAGATCGTTCCAAAGGCCCGTGATTTTGGAGAGGAGGGATCTTCCCAGTTTGCCAGCGTGGAGGATGCCGTGTAGAGAGGGGAAGGATCATTTATATCTGTGAGCGGATCTGGTGGTGGCAGGCGTCCGGACGAGGAAGGATAGAGGGATTAGGGGCGGAAGGATGCCGTGAATGATCTTGAAGGCCAGGCAGGAGCATTTGAAATGAATTCTGGAAAGTACTGGGAGCCAGTGGAGATTGGTAAGTAGAGGGGAGACGTGATCAAATTTTTGTTTAGCAAAAATCAGCTTGGCTGAAGTATTCTGGATAAGTTGGAGTCTGCGAAGACTTTTTTTTGTTAGGCCTAAATAAATGGCGTTACAGTAATCGAGTTTGGGTAGGATGATGGATTGTACAAGGACGGTGAAATGTTGTTGGTGAAAGTAGGATCTTACTTTCCTCAGCATGTGGAGGCTGAAAAAACATTTTAACATATCCCTAGGAGACACAGCTGCCATCCTAGGGAAATTAATCAATCGCAAGTTATCAATACACAAAAAGTTTTCTAAGGATTCCAATTTTTTATGTACATTTATATTATCTTTTACTAGTGTTTCACTAAGTTGTTTTGAAACTTTTAATTCTTGTTGGATAATCGCTATAGAGTTTTTTGAATCCCCCATTTCAACCCTCAAATTCCAGCAATGTCAACTGAGGTTTTATGGATGTAGCCAGATCAACCACGAGGTCCCAGATAGAGTCTAGAGTTACCTCCCTGGGCTTTTCAATAATATAGGTAGCTTTAACAACTTGAATATTCCTACCAGCTGAGAGCATTCCCGGCTGTCCCTCTCCTGGACTCGGTTCCCACCAGATTTGTTAGGTCCTCAGTCTCTCCTGGGCTCTCCTGGAAATGCAGGGAGTCCATCTCTCTACTCCCCTCTGCGCTCTTCCTGGCCTCCGAAGGGGGGTGCGAACCATCCACCGGCAGCTCCTCCTCTCGTGGAAAGCTAGTAATCCGAGGAGGTGTGGGAGGTGCCCTTGTGTTGGGGCTTAGTGATGTTTCCAATCCCAGGGAAGTCGCCTCAGTCTCGCCTCTCTGAGGTGCCTCCAATGGGGATACCAACGCTGCCGTTGCCAGGACAACCTGTATACGGCGCAGAAACTCTTCGATATTGCCGAAGGAAGAAACGCTAGAGTGCCGCAAGGCTCCAGTGGTGCTACGGCCTCTTCTCTTCGGCATAATAAAGTTGAAGAAAAGAACTCCCCGAAAGGGTTCACAGCACTAATCTGAGCGAGCTCCCACAACGTTCAGCTCAGCCCAACGGACCTTCGGCCATCTTGGATCTATATCAGTGCATGAATGTTGATTGGGTTTAACTTGTTCACTAGTGATCCAGCCAGCAAATATTGTAAGGACAATACAATATCCACAGTAGATATCCATGAGATAAGTTTGCATATCCTGGAGATTTGATATATATGAATCTATCTCATGCGTATCTGTTGTGGATACCCTGAAAACAGAACTGGCTGTGGGGCTCCCCTAAGTCCTGATTTCAGAACAAAATAAGTAGTGGAGGAGGTGGCCTAGTGGCTGGAGCTGCTGCCTCCGCACCCTCAGGTTATGAGTTCAATCCCAGCCTGCTCCTTGTAACTCTGGGCAAGCCACCTAACCCTCCATTTCCCTAGGTACAACAATTAGATACTGAATCCAGGATCTCCCTTCTTCTAGAAGACCCTGCAATAGGGATACCCCAATCAACATCTGGCATGTTAAAATCACCTATTAGTAAAACTTCCCCTTTTTTAGATATATTCTGAATGTCTACTATTAAATCTCTATCTACTTTTTCCATCTGTGAAGGAGGCCTGAATAACACACCATTGTAAATATATTTACCATTCCCTCTTTCCAAATTGATCCACAGTGCCTCTTCCTTGCCCTGCAGATCCTGCAATTGTGTGGCTTTAATATGATCTTTAACATATAATGCTCCTCCTTCCTCTTTTTCTTCCTACCCTGTCTTTCCTGAACAGATTATATAGCCTGTTATAACTGCGTCCCAGTCATGGGTCTCTGTGACCGCCACTCAATCCAACTTAACCTCTTCCATCACAGCCTCCAGATCCAGAACCTTGTTTCCCATACTTCAGTATATTGCTATACATAAGAACTGCCATCTCCGGATCAGACCTTCGGTCCATCAAGTCCGGCGATCTGCACACGCGGAGGCCCAGCCAGGTGTACACCTGGCGTAATTTTAGTCACCCATATCCCTCTATGCCTCTTATAAGGAGATGTGCATCTAGTTTGCTTTTAAATCCTAGAACGGTGGATTCCGCAATAACCTCCGCTGGGAGAGCATTCCAGGTGTCCACGCGTAACTATATTTGTCCTGGACTTGTTCCCCCCTTAGCTTCAGTCCGTGTCCTCTTGTCCGTGTCACATTGGACATTGTAAATAATTTTTTTTCCTGCTCTATTTTGTCGATTCCTTTCAGTATTTTGAAAGTCTCAATCATATCCCCTCGCAGTCTCCTCTTCTCAAGGGAGAACAATCCCAGTCTCTTAAGTCGTTCCTCGTATTCCAAGTTCTCCATACCTTTTATTACATTACATTACATTACATTACGGATTTCTATTCCGCCTATACCTTGCAGTTCAAGGCGGATTACAAAAGATTTGACTGGACATTTTCCAGTGAAGATACAATTTTTTTTTTTTTTTTTTTGACAGAGGAGAGATAGCTGGATAGATTCCTAAGGGGATTTAGGGGTTGGATAGTAAAATGACAGTGCCGAACTGTGTGATATGGACAAAGAGAATATAGTTAGAGTAGGTAAGATTACCATCTAATTTTTGGGGTCTGTTTGCTTGGAAGGTGTTTAGGTGGGTTATTTGGGGAAGTAATATCTTGAGGTAGGTGAAGAATGGTTAAGATATTTGGATGAATTTTTTGAAAAGCAGGGTTTTGATTTCTTTTCGGAATGTTTTGAAGTCGTCCGATGTTGTCAGCAGATTGGAGATGGTATGGTTGAGTTTTGCTGCTTGTGTTGCCAGAAGGTTGTCAAACAATTTCTTGCGTAGTGTGCCTATGAGTGGGGGAAAGGCAAAAGGGTTCGGGGTTCTTCTGTGTCTTGAAGTGGAGATCTGGTTTAAGCGGTTGTTTAGGTAGGAAGGGGAAGAGCCATGTAACGCTTTGAATAATAGGCAGTGGAATTTGAATTGAATTCGTGCTTGTATGGGTAACCAGTGGGAGTCTAAGAAGGCAGTAGTTATGTGATCATATTTTCTGAGTGAGTAGATCAGTCTGAGGGCGGTGTTTTGTACGGTCTGGAGTCTTTTTATCATAGTGGCTGGACAAGGAAGATAGAGGGAGTTACAGTAGTCCAGCAGACCTAAGACTAGGGATTGGACAATTAGTCTGAATTGTGCTGGGTTGAAGAATTTTCTGATTTTACGTAGATTTCTCATGGTTAGAAAAGCTTTCTGGGTCGTCTTGTTGATTTGGGACTGCATTGTGCAACATCTGTCTATTATAACTCCTAGGAGTTTTAGTTCGGGTTGTATTGGGTATTTGGTGTTTTTGATTTTCAGTTCTGTGATGGCAGGCGTTTTGGCCTGTTCGAGCAAGAGGAATTTTGTTTTTTCTGAATTTAGTTTTAGTTTGTGATCCATCATCCATTTTTCTACTGTATCTAAGGTTGTTTCCAGCTTTGTTGTGGTGGTGGTATCTGATGGGTCGAAGGGGAGGAGTATGGTGATGTCGTCTGCGTAGCTGAAGGATTATGACATTTAGGTTATCTAGAGTGGCTCCTAGGGAGGAGAGAAAGAGGTTGAAGAGCATAGGTGAGAGTGGTGATCTTTGTGGAACTCCGCAGGGGTTTGCCCATGGCTCTGATTTGATATCATTGTACTTTACCATGTAGGTTCTTGATTTGAGGAACCCTTGAAACCAATTGTAGACCTTGCCTGAGATCCCTATGGTGTCGAGTATTTGTAGTAATATGGTGTGGTCAACTAGGTCAAATGCTGCGGAGAGGTCTAGTTGTATTAACACCATCTTTTTTCCCTTACTGATGTGTTGCCGGGCTGTATCTAGAAGTGAGACAAGTAGTGTTTTTGTACTATGGTTAGTTCGAAATCCTGATTGTGAGGGGTGGAGTAAGTTATGTTTTTCCAGGTAGTTAGTGAGGTATTGAGCTACTAGACCTTCTATTATTTTAACGTATATTGGTATTGAAGCGATAGGTCTGTAGTTTGCGGGGCTATCTATTGGGCCTTTGTGATCTTTCATGATTGGGGTGATTAAGATCTCTCCTAGGTCCTGTGGGAATTGGCCTTCTGTCAATGTGGTTTGAATCCATAGCATGAAGTTAGTTTTGAATGTGATGGAGGCGTTTGATAACAGGTAGGTGGGGCAATTATTTAGGTCGCTGGAGGCATGGCTGTATTTATTGTATAGTCGGTTCATATCCGACCAAAGTAGGATTGGGAAGTTGGACCAGCTTCTGTCTGCAACAATGGCTTCCCCTGTTGATGGGTTTGTTGTTATCTTTTCGAGATGGGTGTGTGTGTTGATGAATGCGGTTCTGATGTTGGTGATCTTGTTTTTGAAATGGTCTGCTAGGTGGATTGCTGTCGGTGGGTGGATTCCTTGAGTGGCAAGGTAAGGTTTGGTATCAGTGAGGTTCTTTACTAGGTTGAATAGCTTTTTTGTGTCTGGGGTTTTTGTGCCTATCATTTTGGAGTAGTAGGTTTTCCGTTTTTCCTTGAGTTTGGTTTTGTATTGGTTAATTTGATTTCTCCATGCTGTTTTAGAGTGTTCAGAGCTCTTATTTTTTTTCCAGTCTCTTTCAAGTTGTCTGCATAGCTTTTTTTCTTGGAGAAGTTCGGAGTCGAACCATTTATCAGAAGGTCTGCATATTTTAAATTTTAGTTTTTCTGGGGCTAGCTCATTCAGGATGGTTTCGCTTATGGTTCGCCATTGGGTTGTAAATTCGTTGGGGGCTATGTTGTTGATGGCGTGGTCTGCTTTATCCCAGAATGTGGAGGGTTCGATTTTTTGGCGTGCTTTGAAGGAGGTTTTTATTTGAAGGTTGCTTGTTAATGCTTTGAGGCCAGTTGATGTTAAAGGTGTATTTATAGTGATCTGACCAGAGGGAGGGGTGCCAGGTCCCATTTGAGATATGGATTTCGGGTTTGTGAGGGTGTGGGTCATGTAAGCAGCGACATCTAGTTGGTGGCCTTTTTCGTGTGTGGGTTGGGGGTTGAGGATCTGGTAGTTCAGTGCTTTGAGGTATGAGAGAAAATTTAGTACTTGATTAGAGGTGTGATCTTCTAGATGGAGGTTTATTTCTCCTAGGAGTAGGTTATGAGGTGATGTTATGGAATTCTGGTAAATGAATTCTTCGAGAGCTTATTAGCTTCGTTGCTCGTCTCTGCATCCTCTCCAGCAGTTTTATATCCTTCTTTAGGTTGGGAGACCAGTGTTGGACACAGTATTCCAAGTGTGATCTGACCATTGCTCTGTATAGCGGCATTATGACTTTCTCCGCTCTACTCGTGATTCCCTTCTTTATCATGCCTAACATTCAATTCGCTTTCATTGCCGCCTCCGCACATTATGCTGACGGTTTCAGTGTCCTATCTATCAGTACACCCAGGTCCTTTTCCTGTTTGCTTTTACCCAGAGTCGCACCTGACATTCTATACTCGTGATTCCTTTCTTTATCATGCCTAACATTCTGTTTGCTTTCTTTGCCGCTGCCGCGCATTGTGCCGACGATTTCAGGGTCCTATCTATCAGGTCCTTTTCTTGTTCGCTCTTACCCAGAGTTGCACCTGACATTCTATACTCGTATTCCTTATTTTTTCTGCCTAAATGCATTACTTTGCATTTCTCCACATTAAATTTCATCTGCCATTTCTCTGCCCATTTCTCTAACTGACACAAGTCGCTCTGGAGTTCCTCGCTATCCTTCTGCGATCTGATTGCCTGGCATAGCTTTGTGTCATCTGCAAACTTGATGATCTCACTGGATGTTCTTTCTTCTAGGTCTCTTTCCGGTTATTTTCCATTTTCCCCATTTCTAACTTCCGGTCATGATCCAGAGTCCTGAAATTTCTTGCTGTCCTGTAATTTCTTGAAGCCTGTCAATAAATATTTTCCCTTCCCTTCCTTCTCCAGCATCTTATGTCTTCCTTTGTGTTGCAGGCCATACACCGCTTTATTAACCTTTCTCTGAACTTCTTCCATCCTCTCAATGTCTCCACGGTGCTGTAGCCTCCAGCACTGAACAGGCCGTGCTAGAAATTTTCTGAGCCTCAGAACCCCCTTTCCCATCTCTCTGCATCCACTCCCCTCCCCATAACAGAATTTCCTTCTCGTTCTCAGATGAAGGCTCAGCTGACACAGGAGCGCTCGTTAAAGCTAGATGCCTTTCAGAGGGTGGATGAACTGCAGGCCCAGGTCTATGATTTTGAAGTGGCATCGGAAAGAAACTCTTCTGCAGGTAAGAACTGAACAGTCGATATTTAGCCCCTGGGAGTCAGTATTTCTTTAACACTAACGGCCTCTTTTACAAAGCCGCACTAACGGCCCCGAAGCCCATAGAGATTTAAAGGGCTTCGGGGCTTTGTAAAAGAGGCCGTAACGGTCACTGGCTAATTTATACTCAAAATATTCACTGTTTTATTTTATTTATAACCCGCCTTTCTCAAGGCGGCTAACAATGTAAACATAAATGATAAAAAATACATGTAAAAGCACAAACAAAATAAGCGACCAGCGCTTACACAAGTGCAGATGCCTTAATGCCCATATTTCACATTACAAAATAAACGTCTCTTCAATAACTTCTTTAAAAGCATCAAGGTGACATTGCTTTCTAATGTGCCAGGGTAGCTGATTCCCCTACGGGATGGCACAAACAAATCGCCATGATGGACAGAGCGCAGTTTTGATAAAGGGACCTAAGCCTGAATAGTAGGCGCCAAACCATTCAAACGCAAGTAGACCATCGCCAGCAGTCTTCTAACTTTAGGATTGGGATTATTAGGATTTTATATACTGCCTATCTAAGCGGTTTTACAATCAGGTACTCAAGCATTTTCCCTCTCTGTCCCGGTGGGCTCACAATCTATCTAACGTACCTGGGGCTATGGAGGACTGAGTGACTTGCCCAGGGTCACAAGGAGCAGTGCGGGGTTTGAACCCACAACCCCAGGGTGCTGAGGCTGTAGATCCAACCACTGTGCCACACTCTCCTCTCAACTCCTCTTCAACCAGTAAAGCTTCACGTAATATGCTGTGACATGTTCAGTCCTTTCCAAGCGAAAAAGAGTTCCAATGATATGATCAGTATTCAGTATCCGATTAACTATGTAGGAATCAGCACTTTGTGTATCTCCCGTGTCTGGGTAACTCCTGGACCCTCCCCCTACTCCACCCCTGAACGACTCTGTTTCTAGAGTTACCAGATGTCCGGGAAAACCCGGATATATCCTCTTTATAGAGGACTGTCCCGGTTCCCGGACAGACTTTCCAAAACCCGTCACTTTGTCCGGGTTTTAGAAAGCCTCGATGAGCTCCAACCACATCTAGAGGGCGTCTGAGCATGTGCGGATGACAAAGGCAATCAACAAAAGCCCAAGGTTCCAGAGTAGCAAAAGGGAATCCCCCAAAAAGGCAAAAACTGTGGAGTGCAAAGACTGTAGCCTCTGCATCGCAGCCGCTCATATTATACTTCAGTTCTGCTTCGAGCAAGCTGCTTTTTTACTTGTATTTATATCCACCTCTTTGTATCCATCGAGTGTGTACTGACCTGGACCCCTGAGGAAGGCTTGTGTAAGCTGAAACATTGACCATGTCGGGTCCACAGTCATCATTTGGGCCAGCTGCTCTTTACAGTGGATGTTTTTAATAAATATCACATCAAGACTAAACTAAACCTTAGGCTTATATACTGCATCTTCTCTATAACAGTAGAGCTCGGCATGGTTTACAAAAAATGAGAAAAGAGAACAAATACAATATGGATTTGGAATAGTCTGGACAGGAGTGGAATTTACAACTTTGAAAACAGCCAAGTTTTCAGATGTTTTCAAAATGGTTGGAAAGAGCCCAGATCGCGCAGTTGAACAGGAAAATTATTCCACAACTCAGTAATTTTGAAAAGTAGAGATTTCCCTAATTTGTCAGTGTAGATCAGTGATTCCCAACCCTGTCCTGGAGGAACACCAGGCCAATCGGGTTTTCAGGCTAGCCCTAATGAATATGCATGAGAGAGATTTGCATATGATGGAAGTGATAGGCATGCAAATTTTCTTCATGCATATTCATTAGGGCTAGCCTGAAAACCCAATTGGCCTGGTGTTCCTCCAGGACAGGGTTGGGAACCACTGGTGTAGATAATGCCTTTCGACATTGGAAAGGACTTCCAAAACAGGGGAATTAAAGGGGGAAGGATGCCATGCAAGATTTTGAATGTTAAGCAGGTGCATTTATAGTAAACCATGGAAATTATTGGAAGCCAATGAAGTTTTTTGCAGAAGCGGAGAGAAATGATCAAATTTACTTTTTGCAAAGATCAGCCTGGCCGCAGTATTCTGGATCAATTGAAGTCTTTTCTTGGTCAGGCTTAAATAGACCGAATTACAATAGTCCAGCCTCGAAAGAGTGAGTGAGTGATTGATTGAACAAGAACAGCAAAATGTTATTGATGGAAACAGGATCTCACTTTCCTCAACATATGGAGACTAAAAAAGCTTTTTTTTTTTTCCAAAGAATTAAGATGGTCATTGAATGAAAGTGTTGAATCTATAATGACACCCAAAACTTTACTTGAGAATTCAATTTACAAACAGGCGGAATAGAAATCACTAATGTAATGTAATGTAATGTAATGAGGATCCTGAGGGCAACAGAATGGACAAAGATAGCTGCTCTTATTTTGGGCCAAGCCAAAGTAATTTTGTTTTGGACTCATTCAGCTTCATTTGTACAGTAAGGACCCATGACTGAAGTTTCGTTCTACATTCTATTATATTCCCAACGAAGTTAGTGAGATTCGAATCTATCTCAAGGAGAACAAAGATGTCATCTGCATACGTATATAGTGTGTCGCAGGGGGGAAAACGGAAAAGCTTCAAAGTAGTCATGTAGATGTTTTTTTATTTTAAAATTTTCTATACTGTTTAAAACTAAACGGTTTACATGAATTATATAAATTATAAAAGAACATAATAAAACAAACAATCCTAAAAACATATCTACAAAATAGCAGCAAAAGCTTAAATAAAAAGATCATGAATAATTCTTCAGCTAAACCAGAGAAGATTACTGACTAGAAAAAGGCATCTACAAATAATTGTGTCTTTAGCAATTTTCTAAACAAGTGATAGAGGTGATCCCTGTGGGACTCCACATCATGGCTTCCAAGAAGATGACATAGTGCCATTCAAGAATATTGTACCCCACAGTTATTTCCCTTTTTTTTGGCATGCGTGGATGACGTCACATACATCCACACATGCTTGAGGACCTCCAGATACGACTGGAGCTTGTCGAGGAAGGCAAGGCTTTGAGGGGCGGGGCTGGAGATGGAACAGGGTGGGACTTGAGGCAGAATTGGGCAGGGATAGAGGTGGATCAAGGCGGGGATGGGGCAGAACAGGGTGGGGCCATGCATCCGGGTTCGTCAGGCTCCAAATATGGTAACCGTACCTGTTACATAAGAATTGCCACTGCTGGGTCAGACCAATGGTCCATCGTGCCCAAAAGTCCACTCCCGCAGCAGCCCTTAGTTCAAAGACCAGTGCCCTAACTGAGACTAGCCCTACCAGCGCACGTTCTGGTTCAGCAGGAACTTGTCTAACTTTGTCTTGAATCCCTGGAGGGTGTTTTCCCCTATAACAGCCTCTGGAAGAGCATTCCAGTTTTCTATCACTCTCTGGGTGAAGAAGAACTTCCTTACGTTTGTACGGAATCTATCCCCTTTTAACTTTAGAGAGTGCCCTCTCGTTCTCTTTACCTTGGAGAGGGTGAACTACCTGTCTTTACTAAGTCTATTCCCTTCATTATCTTGAATGTTTCGATCATGTCCCCTTTGTCTCCTCTTTTCAAGATAGAAGAGGCCCAGTTTCTCTAATCTCTCACTGTATGGCAACTCCTCCAGCCCCTTAATCATTTTAGTCGCTCTTCTCTGGACCCTTTCGAGAAGTATTGTGCCTTTTTCATGTACGGCGATCATCCAGTGTTGTATGCAGTATCCCAGGTGGGGGCATACCATGGCCCGGTACAGCGGCATGATCACCCTCTCCGATCTGTTAAAGATCCCCTTCTTAATCATTCCTAGCATTCTGTTCGCCTTTTTCGCAGCCACCTCTACTATCTAGCAAATGTCATGGCAGTCAGAGTAGGAGTCTTAAAGGGCCACATGCTTCAGTTTATTCTTATACTGGTTCATAGAGGTTTCAAATCCCACAAAGAATCCAGTTTGAAAAATGTACCCAGAACATAGGGGTGTAGAAATTAAGGTAGTTTTGAGATTGCTGAGATGGAGTTCACGGGGGTTCTGGCATGGAGCTTGTAGGAATATAGAGATTTCCAGGGCTTGGAGATCACAGGAGCTTGGAATCCCAAGTGTGTGGAAGTCCTCTGGTCGTAGAGACTGCAGGAACACAGAGGTCCCAAGGCACAGAAATTCCTTCCAGAGATAATGGTGTAGCACAGTGTTTCCCAGTCCTTAATCCCCCCACCTTACCAGTCAGGTTTTCAGGTTGTCCACAATGAATGGGCATGAAAAAGATTTGCATATAATGGAGGCAGTGCATGCAAATTAATTTCATGTATATTCATTATGCTTATCCTAAAAACCTGACTGACAAGGGGGACTCAGGACTGACTTGGGAAACACTGCAGATGTAAAAAGTGTAGTTGGGACCTGGGTTGGCCACTGTTGGAAACAGGATTCTGGGCTTGATGGACCTTCGGTCTGTCCCAGTATATCAATTCTTATGTTCTTAAGTGAGTCAAATACAGGGCAATCAAGGACATGAAGGACATGAAGACTGCCAAGCAAGTGGAGAAAGCTTCATCTAAGGCTAAACAAATCATAGGTTGTATACGTAGGGGTTTCGTCAGCCGTAAGCCCGAAGTCATTATGCCATTGTATTGATCCATGGTGAGACCCCATCTGGAATACTGTGTACAATTCTGGAGGCCGCATTACCGCAAAGATGTGCTGAGACTTGAGTTGGTCCAGCGAATGGCCACCCGGATGGTCTTGGGACTCAAGGATCTCCCGTATGAGGAAAGGCTGAAAAAATTGCAGCTATACTCACTCGAGGAACGCAAAGAGAGGGGGGACATGATTGAGACGTTCAAATATCTCACGGGCCATATCGAGGTGGAAGAGGACATCTTCTTTTTCAAAGGCCCCACGGCAACAAGAGAGCATCCGTGGAAAATCAGGGGCGGGAAACTACACGGTGACACCAGGAAATACTTCTTCACCGAGAGGGTAGTTGATCACTGGAATGATCTTCCACTGCAGGTGGTCGAGGCCAGGAGCGTGCCTGATTTTAAGTCAAAATGGGATCGCCACGTGGGATCCCTTCACAGAGAAAGGTAGGGGAGGGTTATTGGGGTGGGCAGACTTGGTGGGCCTTGGCCCTTATCTGCCATCTATTTCTATGTTTCTATATTGTGACATCATTGTTTCTATATTGATGACTTTAGCTCTTAGGCATTGGTGGAATGAGGCTTTATGACATCACAATCTCAGCTCTGGAATGTTGCTACTCTTTGGGTTTCTGTCTGGTACTTGGGACCTGGGTTGGCCACTGTTGGAAACAGGAATATGGGCTTGATGGACCTTCGGTCTGTCCCAGTACGTCAATTCTTATGTTCGTATGTCTCTGAGAAGTTGCAGCAACAGCTATGGTGAAGTATTCTGTCTCTTTCTTCCTTCTACAGGTTTAAGGAAGAAATCTGCCTCCCTGATGCTGCACAGTCCCAACACTGCCAGAAACCCCTCAGCAGGTAATCTGTTTTGTTACAGTCATCCCCTTGCCTCCACCACTTCTGTACAGGTCTGCAGATTCCACTGCCTAGAACAGTGTTTCTCAATCGGGAGGTGTCTCATGTTGCCAGCCCCAAACAGCGTTTTTAAGGTTGAAGCCTGTTCTCTCCCTTCTTCCCTTCCCATGGATCCAGCAACCTCTACATCATCCTGGTACAGCCCCCCCCAAACCTTCTCTTCTTTGAGGGCAGCAGCAGTATCCAGAATGTATTGCCTGGGCTGACCTGGACATTGTAGGGCTGGAAATGGGTTCCTCATCATGTGTTCTTTTCTATTTCACGAACGCCACATTACACAGTCTGTTGTTCCAACTGGTTTCAGCACCCTGTCTGAGTACTTTACCCTGACTGTGGCCAGAACTGAAAACGATGTACAATATTATCTCTCAGGCACAGGGTTATGGCCTCAGTTTGCAGAGCAGTCAGAAGGTGGAAAGTCCAGGAGCCATCACCAATATTCCTTAACGCCTGAACCGCAAGGCATCAAGGCAGGAGGGGATCGAAGGTTGGAAAGGCCAAAGACAGTAAGTCACCCTAAGGGATGAAAGCGGTTGTTTTAGTGGACACTCTGAGGTTGTGAGTTCAAATCTTACACTGCTCATTGAGATCCTGGGCAAGTCACTTAATCCCCCCATTGCCAACCAGGACATACAGGGAAAAATGCTTGAGTACCTGAATAAATTAATGTAAACCAGTCTGAGCTCCCCTGGGAGAACAGAGTAAAAAACTGAATAAATCCAAATAAATAAATAGAAATCTAAATTTGCCTGTCTCATAAAAAGGCACCTTGTGCAGATTTCACCTACCCAGAGCTAATGGCATCTTATCCTGTCAACTCATCTTCATACTGGGAGAGTCTCCGGTAAGCTAAAGCTCTCTTTCTTTTCCCAGCAAACATCTGTTTCTCATCTTCAATCTGGACACGGGGGACAAATGTGTCCTCGTCCCCACAGGAAATCAATTTCTCCCTCCCATTCCTGTAAGCTCAGCCTTAACCACACAAACTTCGAACACTTAGGATTTTCAAGGGTTTGAGGCTTCTGCAGATGAGGACGGAGCTTGCAGGAATGGGGCAGGGACAGGAAAAGAACTTGCCGGAATAGGACAGGAAAATTTGTCCCCGTGTCATTCTCTAATCTGGAGTACACATGGGCCAACTTTCTCAGCCATCAGCATGGGTTCAGATGGAGGGAAAGGTCATAAATTTGATAGATTGCCTTTCTGTGGTACAACCAAAGCAGTTAACATTTCTTAAATACAGCTACATTTTCTGTCCCTAGTGGGTTCACAATCTAAGAGGGGATTTTTGTATCTCTTCACTGGGGGTATGATGTTCCTCTGCAGCTGCATGAGAATAACTTCAGCAAGGATGGCGTCACTTTTCCTTTTGCATTATTATTGTCTTCTGAATTTAGATACCTCTGCTTACTGGCTCCGAGTATAAAAACCTCTAGGATAGGCATGGTTTTGCCACAGCTACAGGGAAGTAAACTTCATTTTTAATGGTCCATAGTAGGTTTGTATGTCCACTCTCTCCTGCTGTCAGGCCCGGCTCTTGCTCCCCGAAGGAAAAAAATAACCCCACAAACGGCAGGAGGGATGCTCACTCCCTCCTGCCATCATTCTCCCTCTCCCTTACCTTTCCATTGGGAGCAGGAGGGGTGCATCCTGCTTCTCCGGCTCCTCGAGAGCACTGCAGGCCTTAGGCCCCGGTGCATCATGTAATGCACGGGGAGGGGCCTAAGGCCCTGATTGACTTAGATGCAGAAAGATGGGGTAGGGGGAGGCTGATGGCAGGAGGGAGTGGGCATCCCTTCTGCCGGGAGTGGGGGGAGGTATTTGCTGGTAGGAGGGAGTGGCCATCCCTCCTGTCATTTGTGGGGGGTTTTATTCCTTCTGGGAGTGGGAACCGGGCCCGAAGGAAGGAAAGATTGGGCATCCCTCCTGCCTTTTTCTGGAGGGGGGCTGCTGCTGCTACCGCGGCGTTTGTCTCAGAGGGGGGGTGTTTGTCGGGGGGCCATTAGCAGCAGTGGGTTGGGGGTTTTTTTTCTTTTTTTTTAATGGGCAGATATTTTGCTTGTGTAATACATGCAAAATATCTGTGCAATTAAAAAAAATAAAAACCCCAGCAGACCTGTCGGTAACACAGTTACGGACAGGTCTGCAGCAGTCAGTTTGTAGGATAGTAAAACCCAATTCAAAATAGCCAAGTAATTGTTAGTGAATCAGTCACTTGGCTATTTTGCGTGGGGTTTTACTAATTTGCATGGGAGGATCAGATCGGGTAGGAGATTGGTTGATCATACCATTCTTCTGGACTCGGGTTATGTCCTCAATTGGTTCTGTGGGTTTTTGGGAAATAGATCCTATAAGGTGTTTAAGGATGATACTTTCTCCTATGGTTGGGACATAGTAACATAGTAGATGACGGCAGATAAAGACCCGAATGGTCCATCCAGTCTGCCCAACCTGATTCAATTTAAATTTTTTAATTTTTTCTTCTTAGCTATTTCTGGGCAAGAATCCAAAGCTTTACCCTGTACTGTGCTTGGGTTCCAACTGCCGAAATCTCTGTTAAGACTTACTCTAGCCCATCTACACCCTCCCAGCCATTGAAGCCCTCCCCAGCCCATCCTCCACCAAACGGCCATAGACAGACACAGACCGTGTAAGTCTGCCCAGTACTGGCCTTAGTTCAATATTTAATCTTATTTTCTGATTCTAGATCCTTTGTGTTCATCCCATACTTCTTTGAACTCAGTCACAGTTTTACTCTCCACCACCTCTCTCGGGAGCGCATTCCAGGCATCCACCACCCTCTCCGTAAAGTAGAATTTCCTAACATTGCCCCTGAATCTACCACCCCTCAACCTCAAATTATGTCCTCTGGTTTTACCATTTAACTTTCTCTGAAAAAGATTTTGTTCTACGTTAATACCCTTCAAGTATTTGAACGTCTGAATCATATCTCCCCTGTCTCTCCTTTCCTCTAGGGTATACATATTCAGGGCTTCCAGTCTCTCCTCATACGTCTTCTGGCGCAAGCCTCCTATCATTTTCGTCACCCTCCTCTGGACCGCCTCAAGTCTTCTTACATCCTTCGCCAGATACGGTCTCCAAAATTGAACACATTACTCCAAGTGGGGCCTCACCAATGACCTGTACAGGGGCATCAACACCTTCTTCCTTCTACTGACTACGCCTCTCTTTATACAGCCCTTCCACAGGGCTCCCCTTTGTCCCCCACCCTATTTAACATCTATCTTGTTTCCTTAGGAAATCTCTTGCAGAGTTTAAAGCTCAAATTTTTTATCTATGTGGATGACATTACTATAGTCATTCCGTTAACTTGTTTTATATCAGAGTTTATAAATTCTCTGTGAACTTTTGATGTCTGCTTTTAGATTAAAGTTAAACTCAGAAAAAACTAAATTTTTCTTGGCAGCTCCTAATGATAAAATCAAGGAAACTACGAATGGGATGGATTATTATATTGAACAATCCTTAAAAATACTAGGAGTTACTTTAGATAAACATCTTACATTGGAGAAACATTCTGACTTAGTATTTAAGAAGAGTATCTCACTGCTTTGGAAACTCCGCACCATAAAAAAAGTACTTTGACGATGCCTCTTTTCGTTTGTTAGTACAATCTTCCATTCTGAGTATTCTTGATTATTGCAACATCATATATCTGGGCGCCTTTAAGAAAATTATCAGGAAATTGAGGATGGTTCAGAATATGGCCGTCCGTCTCATTTGTGGCTTGAAGAAATGGGAACATGTTACCCCCTTCTATCAAAAGCTACATTGGTTGCGTCTGTTACAAAACAGTATTTGGTATGTCACTGGGTTATCTCAACCCTCACTTTGAGTTATAACAATAAGAGTTCTTGAAGAATACATTTGTTTGCTTTTCCCTCATTAAAATTATGTCATTATAAAAGGTTCTTTGAAAGAACCTTTTCTTTCCAGGCGGCCAAACTAAATTCATGGCTCGCCAAAATTGTGCTAGATGCCTCTTCTTATCTTGATTTTAGAAAGCAGATAAAAACTCAATTATTTAACAGGCTGAATTCTTAATATATTTTATTATTATAATCTTTTATTCTTTTAAGATTGTTGTACCCTCTTTATATGGCATGTATGTATTTTTCTTATATTATATGCATATAATTTATTGATTTCAATGATTTGCATTGTTTATATTTCAATTAATTGTTGTGAACCGCCTAGAACTTTTTGGGTATGGCGGTATATAAAATAAAATAATTATTATTTATTATTATTGATCGGGCAGTAGTTTAGTGAATCGGGTTGGGGTCGAGGAACGATCGCATCGCAAACCAGTAAAACTGCTTTTGCGATCATCCTTACAGGAGTGGTAAGTTTAGTGAATTACATTACATTACATTAGGGATTTCTATTCCGCCATTACCTTGCAGTTCAAGGCGGATTACAAAAGAATTATCCAAGATGTATTACAACAAGAACTTACAAAAAAAAAAAAATTGGTCATTTTCAAAAAGAGTAAGAAATGGGTAAGGTTATTTGTTTGGGGTAGCTGGCTTTAGTGAGAGGTGGAGTTTGAGACTTGCGTATTATTTCTTTTTTCAGAGTTTTCTTGAAGAGTATGGTCTTTATTTCTTTTCTAAAAGTCTTGTAGTTGAGGGATGCCGTCAGTAGATTGGCGATTTGGTTGTCTAGTTTGGCTGCTTGAGTGGCCAGGAGGCCATCATATAGTTTTTTTCGTTTGACCTCCTTAATTGGGGGGTATGAGAATGGGGTCTGAGTTTCCCTATGTCTGGTTGCGGTGTTGTGGATGAGGCGGTTGTTCAGGTAGTTTGGACTGTCTCCGTATAAAGTCTTAAATAGTAGGCAGTAGAATTTAAATTGTATTCTTGCTGGGATCGGAAGCCAGTGCGATTGGAGATATGCTTCTGTAATGTGGTCCTGTTTCTTTAATGAGTAGATGAATCTTAGTGCTGTGTTTTGATAGTTTGTAGTTGTTTTGTTATGGTTGTAGGGCATGGGAGGTAGAGGATATTACAGTAGTCAAGTAGGCCTAGTATTAAGGACTGAACTATGAGCTGGAATTGAGTTTTCTCAAAGAATTTCCGAACTTGTCTTAAGTTTCTCATGACTAAGAATGACCTAAGTTTTCTTCTGTAGCAGCAAGCAGTAATTTAGACAGGCTGCTAGTGCCAGTCCCCAAGTCTTCTCTTTTACTTAACTTCCCACTTCTGCAAAGGCAGGAAGTGTCAGAGGGAAGGTTCAGGTTGGTGTGAACAGCTGTCGATGACTACTAGAGAATGACACGGGAACCAATTTTTCCCCATCCCCACAGGAACTCAATTTCCTTGTCCCATCCCCATGAGTTTTGTCACTGCCCCCATCCCTGCCACATTCCTGTAAGCTCCGCCTTAACCGCACAAGCCTTGAACACTTATGTTTTTAAAGTGTTTGAGGTTTGTGCAGATGAGGACGGAGCTTGAAGGAATTCAGAAAGGGACAGGAATGGTGGGGGAGAGTACAAACTATTAAGATGATGATTTTGCCTGTGGTTTGTTACCAAATGGATATGTTGCCAGTTTTTTTTTCCGGGGTCCTTTTATAAAAAATTAAATAGTATTCTGACAAAATGTATTTGGCTTGTGAAAAATGCGAGAATTGCTCTAGTATCTTTACAAAAACCAATTGTGGAGTGTGACGTAAATTTTCCCAATTTTTATAGGTATCATCAAGCCTATATAATGCGTCAAGGTATGTATTGGATCCTCCCTGAGCTCATGGAGCATCTTCCAGACTGGCTATATCTAGAATGGAAAATTATGTCCCCTATGCGACTATTTTATGTATTAAGTATCAGACTACCTAGATATGCTAAGGACAACATAATTTTATTGGATACATGGAAAACAATTAAATTTATTGATAAACTAACAGATGTTCCTATAATGAAATCTACTTTGCAGTCCTTATGGTTAAACTCCAAGAGTCAAGTGCTGGGATCGCCTGGAAGAATTGGACGCAGGCAGGTATTCAGACATTGGATGATGTTATATCTAATGAGAAACTGCTTGATTTTTCACGGCTGCAACATTCATTTGGCATTCTAAAGTCTCAGCATTATAGGTGGTTGCAGTTGAAGCAGGCCATTCGGAGTGGGTTCCCTGAATGGAAAAACTTTAAAACTTATTACAGCTTGCAGATCTTTTGCTACCAGATAGATCTAGTAGGGCATCAGGCCGCCCAGTGGTACAAATTGATTTCTGAATTTTTAAATAAGAAGCCAAAAAATAGTCTTAGAGATATTTGGAGCATCGAGATAAAACAGTATATTTCTGTGTCTCGTTGGCCACGAATTTGGACTTGGAGGTTGAAATGTACAGCGTCAGCATCTATGAGACAAACATGGCTATTTTTATTGCATAGGATTTTTTGGAGCCCAGTTCGTTTACAAAAAATAGATAATTCTCAATCTAATAGATGCTGCCATTGTCATATTAATATAGGGACTTTGGATCATCTGTTATATTTTTGTCCACTGATACTTAGTTTCTGGAAGTCAATTTGGGGACAAATAAATCTTATTCTTGAGTATCTATTCCCTTAACTTATGAAGCTGTAATTTGTGGTACGTTACTTCATGTTAAGCTTACTTTAGACAAGTATAAAAGTCGCCTTTTCCTGATCATGATGGGAATAGCTGTTCAACTGATCACACATAATTGGAAGAACCATGACAGGATTAATTACACTCTTTGGTGGGTAAATATGTGGACCACATATAAGTATGAAAGAATGATGGTGGAACATTTGGGGACTAGTAAGTCCTTTAATGATGTATGGAGTCCATTGACTACTTTTGTTGCATTACAGTAAGGGTCATGTTTCTTTCTTTTTCATTAGATTTCTTTACACATTCAGGGAGGGTGGGTGGGAAATGTACTTTGAGGAGTTAAATTATTAAATTATAATATTGAAATCACATCATATGTATTATTGTATTAATAATTAAGATGAGATAGGAGTAAATGACTGTTCAATGTAATAATTGTAGTGCGTTCTATGCAGTATTTATGATTTACCAATTGTATTGCACTATCAAAGTTTGAAAATCAATAAAGATTTAAACAGATAGGGACAGGAAAAGAACTCACGGGGATGGGACAGGAAAATGAGTTCCCACGGGGACGGGGAAAAATTTGTCCCCGTGTCATTCTCTGACCACTACAGAAGAAAACTTAAAGTGCCAGGTCGCTGGATGGAGAGGGAGTAGTTGTGTGAGGTAATTGGCTCTTGCTCGGAGCCCTTTGTACTGCAACACTTAACACAAACAAGACTTGCACAAAAAAACTGCTTCATACTCCCTGGATACCAGGCAACTTAGTAAGAAAGGTATGTTAGTGGACAGAAATTTTGGTAGAAAAGGCTTTTCTCTGTTATTCCTGTGAGAGTCGCACCAAATGTGCCTGTCAATTCATAGTCAGAGCTTCTATTGCTTCTGTTAAAGCCATGTGGCCACCAGACTTGTAGTAAAGGCCACTTGGAAAGCTTGAAAATAAAGGCTAACAAATATGTGGGTAATTCAAGTTATTTATTTATTTTAAAATTTATTCACCATCTAAACCTAGGCAGTTTACAAAAAAACATACATAATATAAAAAGCCAATACAAATAATAACCAAACAAACCATAAACTGCTCCTACAAAACCTACCTGCTCTTTTAACAATTCACATTTAATTAATTAATTAGGTAATAAAAAAGCAGTTGCATAAAAATGTACCACCTAAAACAATTTACAATCTTGTCTTTATTGAAACTTGATATTCTGCTAGAAGGCCTATGAGGCATCTAAGCGGTTTACAATATTAAAAAAAAAAAATACAACAAAAGACTTCGTACAGTGTTTAAGATTAGGAATTGTGAATGAGGCAAGAGAGATCAGTAGAGAAAGATATACTGGCTAGAGTCATCTTATCTTATGTGACGAAGAGATATGTCTTATGTGTCTTCCAGAGATGTTGAAAGCTTATTCCAATGGATGGAGTCTGGAATGCGAATGTGGACTCAAACATCTTTTTACGGCAGATTTGTTGAGGAGACGGGAAGGGGATCTTGAACCCTTGCGTTGGTCTAGAGTTGATTAAGGAGGGTGTGATCTTGATACTTGTGGTGAGTTTTCACCATATATAGCTTTGTGGATCAAGCGTGCTATCTTGAGTTGTGTTCTTTGCTTTCTCGGTAGCTAGTGTAGGTCTTTTAGAAGTGGGGGTGACCTTGTCCATTTTGCTGGCTCTGAGTATCAGTCTGGCCACTGTATTTTGAAGCGTCTGTAGTCTTTGAGTTCCTTTTTTGCAATAGCAGTGTAAAACGAGTTAGGACCAGCCTTCTAATTAGGTTTCGAATGACTGTATTAAAAGATGGATTTTAAGCACTCTCTTGAATTCCTGCAAAGTTGGTACTTTATGGAGTGGGTGGTGGATGCCTGGAATGCGCTCCCGAGAGAGGTGGTGGAGAGTAAAACTGTGATTGAGTTCAAAGAAGCGTGGGATGAACACAGAAGATTTAGAATCAGAAAATAATATTAAATATTGAACTAAGGCCAGTACTGGGAAGACTTGCATGGTCTGTGTCTGTATATGGCCATTTGGGGGAGGATAGGCTGGGGAGGGCTTCAATGACTGGGAGGGTGTAGATGGGCTGGAGTAGGTTTTAACGGAGATTTCGGCAGTAGGAACCCAAGCACAGTACCAGGTAGAGCTTTGGATTCTTGCCCAGAAATAGCTAAGAAGAAAAAATTTAAATTGAATCAGGTTGGGCAGACTGGATGGACCATTTGGGTCTTTATCTGCCGTCATCTACTATGTTACTATGTTACATTCTTGATTTGAAGGTGACGATCATTCCAAAGTTTAGGACTGAGGTAACTGAAGATGGGAAACCTGGAAGATGATAAGCCGACCTCCGAGAGTTGAGGAACATAAAGGTTGACGTGGAATAAAAGGCATGGTGGAGTGCGCAGGGGGTCAACAGAACCGAGTCAAACACAATATTTATGGGCCCAGGTTGCTTCACAAGTGAAGAGACACAATCAGTGACACCATCTTTGGTTTATTTCCAGGAAAGTGTGTGCTGGGGAGCTGGAAGAAGTGTCAGGATTACAGGTTCCTGCTAGAGTGGGAAAACATGTGTGAGGGAAGGGGGCAATTGACAATAAAGCCGACGGCACCGTGCGCAGCGACTGCTAAGAGAGCGAATAAAATGCTAGATATAATCAAGAAGGGTATTACTACCAGAACGAAAGAAGTTATCCTGCCGTTGTATCGGGCAATGGTGCGTCCACATCTGGAGTATTGCGTCCAATATTGGTCACTGTACCTTAAGAAGGTCAGTCAGGTTTTTAGGATAAGCATAATGAATATACATGAAATTAATTTGCATATACTGCCTCCATTATATGCAAATCTTTTTCATGCCCATTCATTGTGGACAACCTGAAAAGAAGGATATGGCGTTACTCGAGAGGGTTCAGAAGAGAGCGACGCGTCTGATACAGGGGATGGAAAACCTTTCATACGCTGAGAGATTGAAGAAACTGGGTCTCTTTTCCCTGGAGAAGAGGAGACTTAGAGGGGATATGAAAGAGACTTATAAGATCATGAAGGGCATAGAGAGAGTAGAGGGACAGATTCTTCAAACTTTCGAATAATAAAAGAACAAGAGGGCATTCAGAAAAGTTGAAAGGGGACAGATTCAAAACGAATGCAAGGAAGTTCTTCTTTACTCAACGTGTGGTGGACACCTGGAATGCGCTTCCAGAGAGCGTAATAGGGCAGAGTACAGTACTGGGGTTTAAGAAAGGATTGGACAATTTCCTGCTGGAAAGGGAGATAGAAGGGTATAAATAGAGGATCACTGCACAGGTCCTGGACCTGTTGGGCCGCCGCCTGAGTGGACTGCTGGGCACGATGGACCCCAGGTCTGACCCAGTGGAGTCATTGCTTATGTTCTTATGATATATGGCACCCTGAATTGTTAGCAAAGTATGAAAGCAGAGTAAGGGGGGGGGGGGGTTTGGAACAGGGCATCCTGCAATATTGGGAAAAGGGATAAAATCAGAGAGAGAAGATGCTGTATTATTTATATTGGCTTCAATGCAGTAACAGCTGTTAGTACCTACTACTGCTACTATTTATCATTTACTAACAAGATGGCGGCCGGTTAAGTCATCAATTGCACAGTCTCCTCTCCCTTTTTATTTTTAGGTTTTCTCTGTTGCTTGTTTGTTTTATTTTAGTAGCTCACTTTGTTTAATTTATCTTTATTAAATCATAGTTTTGATTTATATTGATTTATATTGCTGAGCCTCCACTTGTGAATTCTAGTCTGATAGCCACCAATTTGACCATTGGTTTCTGGTCTAACAATTTGAAATGCCAACATACTACCTGATACTCCTTGCACTTTAGGAAGGTTTGAGTTGGGCCTGACGTCTGGGCCACAGCGAGTAGTGCTGATTTTGGAGAGACACAAGGAGAGCATCGCTGAGGTCGGCGGGGTTGGCAGAGACTTCTTGATTCGGCTGGCTGTTGAGTTCGGAGGCGCCATGTCTGAGGTGGTTTGCATGACACTGGAAGTCAGAGAGGTGGCAGCTTCACGTTTTCTACTAACGGAGTGACACCATCAGGATGGGAGGTCCATTGAGCCGTCTCGTCTATCTGAAATTTCACCACGTCAGATTCTTGCCAGCCATGGGAGTGGTGTGATGAGAGGCGGTGTCGGCAGCTGCGGGGGCTAGCGGAAAGGATCACTACAGGACCTGGGAGCGGAGAGTTGAGGTCGGCGAGATCTGTGTGGAGGTTGGACTGTCCAGCGCACTGGTTGTCGACCTGGAAATTGAAAGATGTTTCTTTTCATCGGAAGAGATATCCTGTGGTTGGTGTACATCGGATGATAACAGCGGCAGATCGGATATAACGGCTGAAGTACTTGGGACAGTGATTTGTTGGTCTGACTGAAGTGATGCTAGTCCCTTCTGACTCTTATATCATCATGTTTACCATATCTTAATTTTACTGTTTTTTATTTATTTGTTTTATATCTTTATTTTAAATTTTTATTCAGAATTCCATTGCTCAACGGTTTTGTTTTTCCTCTCATATTCCCTTGTATTCATTCTTTTTCACATTTATTATGTCCATACATATTTCTTTTAAAACTTTTCATATTTAATTTTAATTCAAACAAATTTAACTCAATTTTATTAAGTTTACCCATTTAATTATTACTGAGATGTATACTTTACTTTAAAAGAATTATAGCCTTAGAGAGATCAGTGTACTCTTGTTAGAATGTTTCTTATCTTGTTTACTATTTCTGTCTTTATTTTTACTCCTACTGCTCAGTAATCAGTCTTCTAGGTACTTTAGTTAGATTGTGAGCCTTCAGGACAGTAAGGGAATTCCAAGTACCTATTCTTTATTTATTCTTATTTTTATTGTATCCTTTAATGTATATTTTCTCTGTAAACTGCTTCGAACCTAACAGATTTAGCGGTATATAAGAAATAAATTACATTACATTCTATAGCACTGTGCATTTGACATGTAATAGACAGTCCTTACTCTGAAGAGCTTACAATCTAATTTGGATAGACTGACAGGACATATAGAGGTTGTGGAGTTTCTTGCTGAGAGAATGATAGGATGGACATAGGTCATTTTATGGTGAGTGGGACTTGTTGAAAGCAGCATCACAAAAGTGGGCTTTTAGCTTGGATTGGAAGACTGCTAGAGACGAAGCCTGAAATGACTCAAACAGTCTGTTCCAGGCATATAGTACAGCAAGATAGAAGGGACGGAGTCTAGAGTTGGCTGCGAAGGCGAAGTGTATGGATAGGAGGGACATGCCCGATGAATGGAGTTCACAAGGTGAGGGGAGCGGAGCATAGGATAGGGGAAGATAAGTGAGGAAAGATATTGAGGGGTTGCAGAGTGCACTTGTAGGTCATTAAAAGGAGTTTGAATTGTATTTGGAAATGGATGGGGAGCCAATGAAGTCGCTTGAGGAGAGGGTTAATGTGAGGATGGTGGCTCTTGCGGAATATGAATCGTGCAGCAGAATTTTGCATGGATTGAAGGGGAGAGAGAAGGTTGAGTGGAAGACATGAGAGAAGCAATTTGCAGTAATCTAAGCAAGTGGTGATGAGAGTGTTAATAAGGGTTTTGGTAAAGTGTTCAGAAAGGAGAGGTCGGATTTTGGTAATATTACAGAGGAAGAAGTGATGGACTTTAGCAGAGGAGTCACAGATGACCTCGAGATTGTGAGTTGACAAAACATGGAGGAGGAGAGTGTTGGCCATAGAAATAGAGAATGGGGGAAGGGGAGGTGGGTTTAGGCAGAGAGAGAAGGAGCTTGGTCTTAGCCGTATTCAGTTTTAGATGGTGGTGAGACATCAGGCAGCAATGACAGATAACAGTGTTGTAAATCCCCGGACAGTGTGATCATACTTTCAGGTGGAGTGAGTCCTTGCTTTCTCATAGATTTAGGGTAAGATTTAAGGGGCATGGGTTCACAACTAGACATCTTTTGGGTAGGGGGGAGAGTGCGGCTACTGCAGGGGTCACCTCTATCACCTTTATTATTTAACTTCTATTTGTCATCTTTGAGGAATATGGTGAGGAAATGTGGATCCTCCTTCTATGCACAAATGGATTGTATTGAACATAACAACAGCCTTACTGGGCCAGACCAATGGTCCATCAAGCCCAGTAGCCCGTTCTCACATTGGCCAATCCAGGTTTCTAGTATCTGGCCAAAACCCAAGGAGAAGCAACATTCCGTGCTACCGATCCAGGGCAAGCAGTGGCTTCCCCCCATGTCTTTCTCAATAAGAGAATCCAGGAACTTGGCTAAACCCTTCTTAAAACCAGCTACACTATCCGCTCTTACCACTACCTCTGGCAATGTGTTCCAGAGCTTAATTATTCTCTGAGTGAAAAAATATTTCCTCCTATTGGTTTTAAAAGTATTTCCCTGTAACTTCATCGAGTGTCCCCTAGTCTTTGTCATTTTGGGAGTGAAAAATCAATCCACTTGTACCTGTTCTACTCCACTCAGGATTTTGCAGACTTCAATCATATCTCTCCTCAGCCTTTTTCCCAAGCTGAAGAGCCCGAACCTTTTAGTTTTTCCTCATACGAAAGGAGTTCCAGACCCTTTATCATCATGGTCACTCTTTTTTGAACCTTTTCTAGTGTTGCTATATCTTTCTTGAGATTAGGAGACCAGAACAGAATTCAGTACTCAAGGTGAGATTGTACCATGGAGCAATACAGAGGCATTATAACATTCTTAACCTTGTTAACCATCCCTTTTATAATAATTGTTTGCTCTTTTGGCTGCCGCTGCACATTGGACGGAAGGTTTCATCATATTATCTACAATGACACTCAGATCTTTTCTTGGGCACTCACTATTGAGGGTGGTGGGAGTGGCCAACAGCTAGTGATGTCAGAATGTATGGAAAGAGTGGGTTTATGGTTTAGACAGAGTAGATTAGCATGGAATATGACAAAGGCTACTATGTTATGTTTTGGAGATGTTGGAGTGGCATCTGGTTGAAAGTGAAAGCTGGGAATACTTCACCACTTGTTGACCAGCTAAAAGTTTTCAGGGTGATCTTGGAGAATGAGGGAATTGGCCATGATGAGGTTTACCTGAAATTATTGATTTATTTGCAAATTGAGGCCATATTTAAACAAGGAATTATTTAGGACTGTTGTGCAGACATTGGTGCTCTGCTCCTTCAATTATTGCAGTGCTTTTGATGAAGGGTTTGCCCGCAAGGTGGTTATAAAACCTTAAGATGGCGCAGAATGTTCTGGAAAGATTTTTAACTAAGAGCTCATAGATGGAAGAATCCAGTACATGATGGCAGATAAAGACCCTCAGGTCCATCCAGTCTGCCCAACAAGATGGCCACCCATCTAAATCTTTGATTTCAACCAGTCTATTCATGAAGCTTTAATTTTGCAGTTGATTATCTAATTTTATCTGACTTCTGACAAACACTTTTATGTATGTGATTTTTTTTAAGCTGTTCAGATTGTAACCAAAAAAACAAAACAAAACCCCAAAACTGTTGTAACTTCACTGGAAATGTCCAGTTAGCTCTTTTGTAATCCACCTTGAACTGCAAGGTATAGGCGGAATAGAAGTCCCTAATGTAATGTAAATAAATAAATAGGAATGAGTCAGTGTCAACCATCCTATATTTTGATTACACTGGTTGCGCTTGTGGGAGAAAAGTATGTTTAAAATCATGGTTTTGACTTTAACAATTTTGAGATTTCATGCACCTGGATGCTCAGTGTTCCTAAAAAAAAAAAAAAATTGGAGGGGGAAAAATGCATTTCAGCATCTAATGGCTGAAGGTTAGACTACGCCACCAGTAGAACATGGAGTATTCCTTACTGGGTTCCAGAAGGTGTTGAAAACATTCTTTTTTTTGTTGTTGCAGGGATAGAATGTTGTGATTTCACTTTTGTTCTGCAATTGTGATGTTTTGTGTTGTGAGAACCATCTGAAATGGGATTGCCAAGGAGAGGTTAAAGATTTTATAAGTACACTAGTTTTTTAGCCAGTTACATTAACGGGTGCTAGAATAGATGTGTAGACTTAGGCATTTCTTTCTTTCTGTCTCTCTCCCTGGCGTCTGTCTGTCTTTCTTTCTCTCCCCCCTGTCCAGCAGCACCCCTTCCCTGCTCCCCCTGTCCAGCAGTAGCCGTTCTCCCTTACTTTTACCTCCCTTTTACTTCCCCCCTGTCCAGCAGCACCCCTTCCCTGCTCTCCCCTGTCCAGCAGCACTGGGCCGTGGGTTGGCCTAGCAAATGCCCCACGGCCACACAGCTCCGTGGGAGTGAGAGTGGGGCCAGGCGTCAACGACAGAGGAGAGGCCGAGAAGCAGTAACACCAAATCTGACACTGCCATCTTTCCTCTCAGGGCAGGAACGATGCTGGGGAAACCGCCGCCCGCGTCGCAAACCGTCACAGGCTCCTACTGTGCATGTGGGGGCACGGAGCCACGGCTCACGGCTGCATGGAGATTGAAGTGCGCATGCGCGCTTAGGGTTTTATTATAGCAGATATAAATATTATACACTAAATTATATGTTTTGAACTCTTTATGCGTCCCGTCTGCTCTGCATCTCTCTTTTCACATTGACTATCCCTATTAGGCATCTGCTTGAACACAATTAACTTTTCCTGCTCCTTTGTTTCTACCTCCCCTCCCCCCTCCCTTGCACCTTATACTGCTTCTTGCATACTCAGCGGGGAAGGCCATCTCCTCCCCCCCCCCCCGCATACCTCTTTAAATGTTCATCTTCCACCTGCTGCTAGCACCAGCCTTGGCTCCCTTCTGACATCAATTCTTGGTCATGGCACCAGGACTTGACATCAGAAGGGAGCCAAGGCCAGTGCGAGCAGCAGGTGGAAAATGCTGCTCACACTGGTGAACATTTCGAGAAGTACACGGGGGCGGGTGCTCAGGCAGTGAAAAAGATCAGGAAGGTGCACAGTGCGGCAATGCCAGACACCAACTTCCCTAGCTACGCCACTGTGCATAGTTGATTTCTAATATATGTATTGTACTTAACGTTTTTTAAATATAATATTTGAAATACAGTAGATTGTGATGTTTTCAGCCACAGCTCATTTGCCTGTTTTCTCCGTGCAGTATGGTTATGCCTCTCTAGTTGCATGCTGTTGATGCATTCAGATCATCTATTCTCAGGTACCCAGCAGGTGCAGAAACAGAACTGGAACCAGCTACTTGACACAGCCAGAAGATGCTCGCCATGCCATCTTAACTCAGATGCAGGCGCTCAGGACCGAGCAACAGTGACATAGGCATGTCGGAGGAACCAGACACTGGCAATCTGTGGATGAACTTATGTTTGGAAAGAACTTAAAATCTTTTAAAGCATATTAGGTCACTTTAACACAATCTATACCTGTCTTCCTGCCCTATGAATTATTAGTTTTTACCCAGTGTATAACCACTAAAGCATTCTACAGTAAATCCATCTTCTACCCGAGTTTCTCAACCTGTGGTACACATACCCTAGGGCAGGGGTGTCCAATGTCGGTCCTCGAGGGCCGCAATCCAGTCGGGTTTTCAGGATTTCCCCAATGAATATGCATGAGATCTATTAGCATACAATGAAAGCAGTGCATGCAAATAGATCTCATGCATATTCATTGGGGAAATCCTGAAAACCCGACTGGATTGCGGCCCTCGAGGACTGACATTGGACACCCCTGCCCTAGGGGATACGCTGGCTGACCACCACCTGCCCGCTCCCTTTAATCACCTCCTGCTGCTGCTGCAACTCCGGGAAGAGAAGGACCAGGCACGTGCAACAAGTGCATGCCACCGGCCCTCAAGCCTTAGCCCCCAAAGTCAATGCTGACGTCAGAGAGAAGGTCCAGGCCAGCCAATCACTGCTTGGTTGGCCCAGACCTTCTGTCTGACGTCAGAATTGATGTCAGGGGGTGGGGAAGGCTTGTGGGCTGGCAGCGTGCAATCGCTGCATGTGTCTGGCCCTTCTTAGTTGCAGCAGCAGTAGGAGGTAATGAGTGAATGGGTGGCGACGGCAGACCGAGGGGGAGGAGGAATTGGTGGCAGGTAATCATGCTTCGGCGCAGTAGGGAGGACAAAGGCTGGAAGTGAGGAGGAGGGGGTACGAACTCGGGACATAGGAAGGAGGGAGGGAATAGAAAGGGACAATTGTTGGGCCTGAGTGTGTGAGAGGGAAAAAGATGGTGCACATGGAGAAAAAGGAAGAGTAAAATTGGGCATAGAGAGGAATGAGGTAGAGATGCTTGGGGAATAGGATGAGAGGGAGACATGTTGGATATAGTAGTTGAGAGGGAACAGAGGGATAGATTGAAGGGGATGCAAGGGGGAGGAATGTTGGGCATAGTGATGGAGGGAGAGATGTGGCATGGTGTTGGAGAGGGGTGATAGAAGGAAAAATGGGGCTGGTGGGCAGTGGTGAAAAATGATCTGTGGGAAGAAAAGTTGGACTCATGGAAGGACAGAGATGTTGGTTGGGGAATGGAATGAGGCCTGGAGGAGAGGAAGCATGTAGGAGGCAGAAAGAAAGATTGGATGCACAGTCAGACTCATGAACCAGACTCATGAAATTGCCAGACAACAAAGGTAGGAAAAATGATTTTATTTTTTAGTGATCAAAATGTCAGTTTTGAGAATTCTCTTATCTGATGTCTATATTTTGCACTATATTTGTCTATTTTTGTATAGTTGTTACTGAGGTGACATTGCATATTTTAGGCATCTGCCTTGACCTCTTTGAACTCCCGTCCGAATATAAATGATTAACATTTTCTCTGCGTACAGTGTGCTTTGTGGTTTTTAAATTTTGTGGTTACCATTATGTATTCATAAGATTATATTGTGTGTATATGAAAAATGGATGGAAGAAATTGAATTACAATTAGTATTATTATTATGGGGTCGAGTCAGGGGAGGAGTTTGGGCAGGAGTACTCGGTTGGTATTTGTTAGGCTTAGGGGGTACTTGGCTTGAAAAGGTTGAGAGCACTGCTCTACCCCATCTTGAGTTTTAAAACATTGACATAGGGCCCCTAAAAAGCCTAATAGCCAAAATGTGCTTCCATTGCTGGTGTGTAGAGACTACCCTGATTTGTCAATAGTGGGTGGATTCTGCTCATCCTGATAGAATAATGCTAAAATTAACAATTACCGCTTGTATAAGTAACCAATTAATTTAGTAGTATAATTTAAAGAGGTGAGATGTTACCTTTCACCCTCTTTCATGGAAATTTAGCAGTTTGTCCAGTAGGAATTTGAAGCCTAGCTTGGAGAGATCGTTCAAAGTGACTCAAGGAACTCAGCGCAATGATGCTTTATTTTATACACTGCTGGGCCCAGTGGCGTAATAAGGGTGATGGTGCTCCACCCCCCTCACCACATGCATGCCCCTTTCCCAACTTCTCCAGAGTGAGCAGCATGCTCACGTCAGTGTCGGTTTACCCTTTGACGTCACTTCCTAGGCGCATGTCCTGGAAGTGACATCAGAGAGAGCGCTGCCAACATGGGCTTTATACCAGGGAAGTAAAAAAAGGCATGGGGTAGCACGTGCAGCAAGGAGAGGAAGAGGGCTGCTGCACCTTTAGGAAGACCGCACTCGGGGCAGAAGGCCCCCTGTCTGGGACAGTTTACTGAGAGCTCAAGCAAAGAATGGCAAGTGAAGGCCAAAGAGGAAACCAAAACATAAGAAATCTCTGGCGCAGTGAGCACAAGCCAGGGAAAGCCCCCATATAAGAGCACCGTATACCCACCTCTTGAATACTGTGGATGGTCCGAGTTACCCCATCTCATAAGAGGACATAAAAGAGCCAGAGAGAATACCCATGCTAACAACTTCCATGCAAGAGACTTTAAACTTAAGCCCAATGGTGCACCTCCAAACGAATTCTTTGCTAGCTTTAGCTAGTTATAGTGACTTGACACAGGCCCGTTTCTTAGGCACTTCCTCGAATCAGCCGGGTGGGACCCGTAGTCTCTTCCAATATTACAGGTGTTAGGATTTGTCATTTGTTCTAACCGTAAGGCATTATCGGTGTCAGCTTAGGACGTATGGCTGTTAATCCAAGAATTAGAAATAAATTCACAACTTTTAAACATAGAACTATCAAGACAAGGATCGGGGTGTCTTTGTAGACAATGTGATGAAACCTTCCACCCAATGAGTGTTGGTGGTCAAAAAAGCAAACAGGATGTTAGGAATTATTAAAAAAGGGATGGTTAACAAGACTAAGAATGTCATAATGCGTTCAATTCTGGTCTCCTTATCTCAAGAAAGATATAATGGTGCTAGAAAAGGTTCAAAGAAGAGTTACCAAGATGATACAGGATGGAACTCCTCTTGTATGAGGAAAGATGGGCTGAGGGGAGGTATAATTGAAGTCTACAAGAGCCTGACTGGAGTAGAACCCACACTCTACCACCCAAGCATCATAGGCAAAAAAAACCCAACCAACTTTCGCTTGTAGTTAATTGTAGCAAGTGAGAACTTTATAAAACACTAGCTAGCCACGAAACAATCGGCCTATTCAGTATGCTTTTTTTAATTTGTTTTTTTGCTACAATTAACCACAAGTTTTTACACCTATGATGCTTGGGTGGTAGAATGTGGTTTCACCTCTCCAATTGTCCAAGGCTTTTTTCTTTCGTGGTTAATATTATTTTGGTATAAAAAGAGAAAACTAATCTCATGGAATAATACAAAACCTATCAACTTGTTTATATATCCAAAGGAAATTCACATACACTCAGAAGTGTATAATCTGGCCAAGAGCACTACTCAATTGCACTACATCATCCAATGTCCTTGCTTGTCACTCTACATCGGACAAACTACTCGGAGCATCAAATTGAAAATAACAGAACATCTAAGCAACATCCGTACTGGTAAGCTGCAAGCTTATTTAGTCCAACATTTGACTGACAACAAGCATGGTATTGACGGGCTCCGATTCTCCATTGTGGATATACCAGTATTACATAGAGGAGGACATCTGGCACATACCCTGTGGGTACACGAACAATGATATATTTTTAAATTGCATACTCTACATCCAGACAGACTCAACAGTGAATTAGAATGGCAGGCTTTTCTGTGAATTTTGGTTTTTACTGTATATTTTGTTTTGTGCATCAGTTTTTCAATTTTTGATAGTACATTGAGCTCAACTGTTTTTACGTCCTCCCCTGTTTGTGGGATGACATCACACATTTTGTTTGTAAAGTCGGTGGTGTCCTTTTTCCAACCGCCACATTAACGAAGCACCTTTGTTGGCTAACAAGCAGAGATTTTGAAACTTTCATGACATGTACCTTTTTACTTTGAAACCTAAAGTTATGTCTTAGAATAGCACATTATATGCATTTTGCTTTAAGTATTATCTATTTTGTCTTTTTTACATTTTAGAACTAAATGTTTTGCTACCACTTTGCCTGACACCCTTGGCGTTTTGAAGTATTAGAATTCCCCCATTTTGGGATCCTTGACAAAGTTTTTCAAAACATGGTCCATGTTGGGACCTTTTCACTTCTCAGAAGCTAAGTGATAGTTTTTTTCTACACTATAATTACAAAAAATGAACAAATGAATTTATCTGAAAAGTTATAACATTATTCCATGCACAGTGATTGGGAGGTGGGTTTGGCTATAGCTCAGGCTCTTGGCCAGATTACACACTTATGAGTGTATGTGAATTCCATTGGATACAGAAACAAGTTGATAAGTTTGGTATTATTCCATGAGATTAGTTTTCTCTTTTTATATCACAATTATTTTCACTATATCTCCTATTTAAAGTAACATTTGAAGCTTCCCTACACAACTTTATTTTTTAATATTATTTCAGTACATAACAGTTTTCTTTAATGGAGTTAAAAAAAATTTGTATTTTCCCTCCATTCCATATTTTTAGTTTTGTAGTTTACATAACTATTGTACACCAGTATTAAGTAATATAGTTCCAACTTGTCTCTTCAAAAAACAACTGTGCCATCTTCAGTTGATATCTGAAAACAGAGACTGATAAACACATTACCCATAGGGTTTCAAACACATCACTGTCAAACATTAGGATTTGGTATAGGCTTGGGCCTAGGGTATCAGTTACCAAGTATAGTCCATCCCACTTTGCTGTTCCAAAGGGAAGGTCTGGAGTTCAGTAGCACGACTTTGCGCCTGACCTTGCGGGGCCTTAAATCAAAACTTTTGTATGCACATCCTGCAAATAATCCCTAGATTTTTCAGTGTTAGCCAGCAGTGGGCTGTACTGCTCTAGATGTTCTTGCAGGGATTTCATCCACTCATTGGCCAAGAATCACGGTCTGATCTTCTAGAAGAAAAGGATACAGCAGATTTTCCCACTGTGGTACTGGCCTTCCCATCAAGGCTACATAAGGTGCAAAACCTGTGGACTTAAAAACATTAGCTCTGATATGCATTAGGGACCAAAGGGAGTCACCGTTCCCAGGTTTTTCTAATCAGATTCAGCACAGGATTGAACTGGGCTTTAATAGTTTGGTTCATTCTTTCTACCAGCCATGCTGCCTGTGGGTGGTAGAGGATGTGCAATTGCTGTTCTAAACATAGAAACATAGATGACGGCAGAAAAGGGCTACAGCCCATCAAGTCTGCCCACTCTGCTTACCCACCCCCTGTCTATGCCCTAATGACCCAATTTCCTTATCTTGACCCTCGTAGGGATCCCACTTGGGTATCCCATTTATTCTTAAAGTCTGGCACGCTGTCTGCCTCGATCACCTGCACTGGAAGCTTGTTCCAATGATCAACCACTCTCTCTGTGAAGAAATACTTTCTGGTGTCGCCATGAAATTTTCCGCCCCTAAGTTTGAGCGGGTGCCCTCTTGTGGCCGAGGGTCCCTTGAGAAAGAAAATATCATCTTCCATTTCGACACGTCCCGTGAGGTACTTAAATGTTTCGATCATGTTTCCCCTCTTCCTACGTTCCTCAAGAGTGTAGAGCTGCAATTTGTTCAGTCTCTCTTCGTACGAGAGACCCTTGAGCCCCGAGATCATCCTGGTGGCCGTCCGTTGAACCGATTCAATTCTGCGCACATCTTTACTGTAATGTCGCCTCCAGAATTGCACACAGTACTCCAGATGAGGTCTCATCATGGCCCTGTACAACGGCATTATGACTTCAGGCTTTCGGCTGACGAAACTTCTATTGATACAACCCAATATCTGCCTTGCCTTAGATGAAGCCTTCTCCACTTGATTGGCAGTTTTCATGTCTGCACTGATGATTACTCCTAAATCTCGTTCTGCTGAAGTCCTAGTTAAAGTTTCTCCGTTCAAGAAGTACATCCTGCATGGATTTCCGCTTCCGAGGTGCATGACCTTACATTTCTTAGCATTGAAGCCTAGCTGCCAGGTTGAGGACCAACTTTCCAATGTAAGCAGGTCCTGCGCCATATAATTCTGTAAACTGCATTCACTTACTATATTACATAGTTTGGCTTCATCGGCGAATAGTGTTATTTTACCTTGAAGCCCTTGAGTCAGATCCCCTATGAATATGTTGAAAAGGAGTGGACCAAGGACCGAGCCCTGCGGCACTCCACTGGTCACCTCTGATGTTTTAGAGAGGGTACCATTAACCACCACTCTCTGAAGTCTGCCACTCAGCCAATCATTGACCCATGCAGTTAGTGTCTCTCCTAACCCCATCGATTCCATCTTGCTTAGCAGCCTGCGGTGTGGGACACTGTCAAAAGCTTTCCTGAAGTCCAGGTACACGACGTCCAAAGACTCTCCCAAGTCCAACTTTCTTGTTACCCAGTCAAAGAAGCTGATGAGATTGGATTGGCAGGACCTACCCTTGGTGAATCCATGCTGACTGGGATCCCGAAGATTCCCTTCATTCAAGATCGTGTCCAATTTGCTTTTAATTAGTGTTTCCATGAGTTTGCACACTATTGATGTGAGACTCACCGGTCTATAATTCGCAGCCTCTGCCCTGCAACCCTTTTTATGCAGAGGAACGACATTAGCTAATTTCCAGTCCAGGGGAACTTTCCCCTTACTTAGGGAGAGATTGAATAGCTCAGCCAACGGTTTCGCCAGGACATCGCTCAATTCTCTGAGCATTCTTGGGTGCAAATTGTCTGGTCCCATGGCTTTGTTCACCTTGAGTCTTGCCAGTTCACTGTAAACTTCACCTGGTGTGAACTCAAAAATTCTGAAACGGGTCTTCTGTGCTTTGTGTTGCCTTCAACTGGGGACCGTGTCCCGGTGCCTCACAGGTGAAGACTGAGCAGAAGTATTCATTCAGTAGTTCGGCTTTATCGGAATCTGCTTCCACGTAACTTCCGTCCGGTCTTCTAGGGCGTACTATCCCGCCTGTGTTCCTTTTTCTGTCACTAATATACCTGAAGAAGGATTTGTCCCCCTTTTTAATGTTTTTTGCCAGAATTTCTTCCACTCGAAGTTTTGCCTCCCTAACTGCCATTTTGACCGCTGTAGACCTGGTCCTATATTCTATTTTTGCCTCTCTTTTCTCCGTGCGCTTGTAGGAGAGAAACGCTTTTTTCTTCTCCTTAATGAGGTGGGAGATCTCCGCGGTGAACCATTGGGGTTTATTGTTTCTTTGTCGTTTATTTACTGATTTTATGAAGCGGCTAGTTGCTTCATGTATGGTTGATTTCAGTGTTAACCACTTAGCTTCTACATCATCGGTCTCCGCTTGGTCCTGCAGCGTCTGATGGACGAAATCTCCCATGCGTGCAAAGTCTGTGCCCCGGAAATTGAGTACCTTTGTTTTCGTGTTTGATCTAGGGAAGCCTTTCCTAAGGTTGAACCATACTATATTGTGGTCGCTGGAGGCTAGCGTATCTCCTACTGAGACCTCTGAAACGCTTTCCCCGTTGGTACCAGGTCGAGGATCGCCTGGGCCCTAGTGGGCTCCGTTACCATTTGTTTGAGACGTGCTCCCTTTATGGAGGTTAAGAGCCTCCTGCTACCGCTGGTTGTCGCTGAAAATGAGTTCCAGTCTGCATCAGGCATATTGAAGTCCCCTAGCAGTACAGCTTCTCCTCATAGAGTGATATTCTCTATGTCTTCAATTAATTCTGCGTCCATGTCTTCCAGTTGTCTTGGGGGTCTGTAAACCACACCTAGATACAGGCATTTTTCTCTGCCTCTTGCCAGGTTTACCCAGAGGGACTCCCCGGTGTACTTGACATCTGTGATCCTGGTGGTTTTGATGTCCTCTTTAATGTATAGAGCTACCCCCCCCCTCCTAACCTGCCCTCTCTGTCCTGACGAAGTAGATTGTAGCCCGGTATAACCATATCCCACCCATGTGAGTCCGTGAACCAAGTTTCAGATATTGCCACCACATCTAGGTCGGCATTCCTTATTTCAGCCTCCAATTCTAGAATTTTGTTACCTAAACTGTGTGCATTGACATACATGGCCCTCCATATCTTGTGTTTGCTAAGTCCCTGTGAGGCGTATCCTACCCGAGTCGGTGTGACTCCCAAAGAACTGTTTGCAATGTGGGTACTTACCTTGGACATGGAAGCGGAGTTTCGACTCACCTCATCAGGATAATTCCTTTCTGCACTAATATGTGAATGGGTACCCTTCCCCGACTTACCTAGTTTAAAGCCCTGTGAAGCAGGCGGGCTAGTCGGTGTCCGAAGACGTTCTTACCCCTACTGGTCAGATGGAGTCCGTCTGGTCCCTGAAGTCCTTGTAGCGCTTCCCCATGGTTTAGGAATCCGAAGTTCATATCCCGGCACCATCCCTGTAGCCACTCGTTCGTCCTCAGGATACGTTCATCTCTGGCTCTTCCCTTGCCTCTAACTGGGAGGATCGATGAGAAAACCACCTGCGCTCCTGTCTGCTTCAGCCTCTCACCCAGTGCTCCAAAGTCTCTGGTGATGGTCTCCGGTGTGTTCCTGGCAGTGTCGTTGGTTCCTATGTGGACAAGAAGCATAGGAAAGTGGTCTCAGGGCGTGAGTAGTCTATCCAGACTGGCGGTGACATCTCGTATCCTGGCTCCAGGCAGACAGCAGACCTCCCTTGATTGCATATCCGGTCTGCAAATTGGTCCCTCGGTGCCCCTCAGCATGGAATCCCCGATGACTATTACTCTGCGCTTCTTTGGGGGGAGCCGGTCAGTTGTCCCTGGAGATGGAGCTGGGTGTTGGGCCTGCTCCTGTTCCTCATCGGCAGTTCCTTCCTGAAGAATCTGGAATCTGTTCCGCAGCACGAGTTGAGGGGTTGATGTATAGCTGCCCTGCCCCTAGGCACTCAAACAATTCCTTGCTAAGCTGAGAAACAAAAGCAGGACCATTGTCAGAATCATTGGTTTTTGGGATCCACCTGTGTGAAAAATTGCACAGTGAGAACTTCAGCTGTGGTCCTGGCTTTCTGATCTGGTACCAGAAATGCTGCTACCCAATGTGAAAAGGAAACAACTACAGTGAAAAAAAATTTTCTTAGCTGTTCAAGGAAGAGGGGGCCACATGATCTATCTGCAGTCTCTGAACTAGGCTACATCGAGGCACTCTCTTTTTATTTTGTCTCCCAAAGTAGGTGCAGATTATACAGGAGGAAACATGATCCTGTATGTCATATCCAGGATAGAAAGCATTGCAGCTATCCTAAAAACCTATCTGGCAAGTAGGCCTACAGGAGAGGGTTGATAAGTGGTAGGTTAGAAGCTGAAGGACAAAAAGAAGCAGGGGGTTGACCCTTTCTACTCCACAAGGCCCAAGGCTGTCATGCCAGTGCAAGAGCTCCCCTTCCCCATACAAGAGGCGAGGAGCATTGGTGGTCCAAGCCTGCCCGCTATTCCCCTGTACCTTTCCTACGCTCAATATAGTATAGCAAATAAATGTGGATCCTTGCATAGTAAGGTGAGGTTTTGTTTTTTTTAAAAATTTTACCTCACAGGTGAGGTGTATTTGGAAAATAACAGATTTTTATTTATATACCACAAAAGCGTTTACTATGCTCTTGTTATTTGGAAAATAAACTGTCTGTATAAGACAACTCCAGCCTTTGCTGTATCTAAAACTCTGCATTGTACCAGCTTTTGAGCCTTCGGCATTGCTCTTGGCCACAATTATAGCAAAAGATTTCCTTCAGTATGTCAGCTATAGATTAGTGGTAAAATAGAAAACCCCTTTCTAAGCATCTGTCCCTAAAGCATTATTCTCCCCTTTAATTCTTCTAATTGGCAGACTGGGGCTTTTGCTTAGGTGGTTCAGTCTGACAAAGCTTAATGGGGCAGAAAGAACTCAGGTTCAAAGCCCAACAAGGAGCTGTACTGGCAAATCATTGATTTAGAAGGTGTAGGTTGCTCTGTTTTAAAGTGCAGAAAGGCTGTATATGAAATCCAATTCCCTTTGCCTAGTCCTGCAGAAAGGAGAGTGGTTACAATCTTAAATCTCACCCTCAGATTACAGGTAGTTTGATCCTGACTAATTTGGACGAAGTGAAGAAAGCCTGATGAGCATTAGGGGCTAAGCCAAAGTTGCTGCTTTTACCTGTCACAGATCAATTGTTTTGCATGTTCACTGCGTATGCTAAGGTTGAAAACATTTGAGCTTTGCTTAGACTGTTCTGGTTTTAACATAGTTCTAGTACTCAGCAATCCGCACTTTGTAAATGACAGCAGAGACATACTGCCAGAAGCCAGACAGTTCCTTAAATATACTGGTAGGTGTTAGTCAACATTCATCCCATCTCACCCAATATGGCGTTTCACAATTGTGAACCCTATGGAAAAAGTAGTCTTCATGGACAGGGGAGTGGCAAAGGCATAGCCAGAGCACAATTTCTGGGTGGGCTCCCCTCCCCAACTTCCAAAGGTTAAAAAAAAAAATCCTGGCTCATAGGGATCCCAATACTGGCACCTGAAGAGTCCCATCTGGACCACCCCCACCAACCACATACATAAAAAAGCCTCTTAAACTCAGCAGATGGAAGGATGCTGTTAAGGACTCCCCAGTGCCAATGCCCCCTAAATAAGCATGTGTGGATTCTTGTGGCCACAGCTAGAGATGCACCAGCCCTTCTCCCAGGTTTGAGTTTAGGGGATGCTCCCGCAAGGACTCTAGTTGATGGGGATCCTGAAGCCCTGGCCAGAGAAACACCAACCATGTGGGCCCATCTATGGTTATCTTACTACAGTAAGCACAAGCAATATTTCCCCACTTTTCAGAAGCCCAGGTTGTTCTTCAGTCTGGTAATAACTCTAATCATACAACATTGCCTCTACTAAATCAAGCATTCAAACTTGCAGCTCTCCAGTGTAAGGTGTAGTGCTCTTTCAACACACTAACTCAGTGGTTCCCAACCCTGTCCTGGAGGACCACCAGGACAATTGGGTTTTCAGGCTAGCCCTAATATGCATGAGAGATTTGCATATAATGGAAGTGACAGGCATGCAAATCTACTCCATGCATATTCATTAGGGCTATCCTGAAAACCCGTTTGACCTGGTTGGGAACCACTGCACTAACTTATAGCTAGGGCAGGGGTCTCAAGTCCCTCCTTGAGGGCCACAATCCAGTCGGGTTTTTGGGATTTCCCCAATGAGATTTATTTGCATGCACTGCTTTCATTGTATACTAATAGAGGGACTTTTGAGACCCCTGAGCTAGGGGCTGATGGATTACTCCACTAGCATTTAGGACTAATTTTCAGGTTTTCGTAGCTAGCATATCAAAACCATCCCATCGCTTCTCAGACAACTCAATATTGGTTCAGCAAAGCTGAACATTACACCAAGGCTCACTTGCAAGGAGGTTGGATGAGAACGCAGCTCCACTTGCAACAGTGATTGAGCACACAAAAAATGATACAAAACCATTTTCAGGCCACAAGAGTATTAATTCCATCCATGTCAATTTAATTGGTTTGTAACTTGACTTGCTCTAATTACAGAGATACTACAGAAAGCACAGTTACTTACCGTAACAGGTGTTATCCAGGGACAGCAGGCAGATATTCTTGACTGATGGGTGACGGCACCGACGGAGCCCCGGTACGGACAATTTTAGAGTGATCTCACTCTAAGAACTTTTAGAAAGTTCTAGCTCGGCCGCACCGCGCACGCGCGAGTGCCTTCCCGCCCGACAGAGGCGCGCGGTCCCTCAGTTAGTATAAGCCAGCTAAGAAGCCAACCCGGGGAGGTGGGTGGGACGCAAGAATATCTGCCTGCTGTCCCTGGATAACACCTGTTACGGTAAGTAACTGTGCTTTATCCCAGGACAAGCAGGCAGCTATTCTTGACTGATGGGTGACCTCCAAGCTAACAAAAAGAGGGATGGAGGGAAGGTTGGCCATTAGGAAAACAAATTTTGCAAAACAGATTGGCCGAAGTGACCATCCCTTCTGGAGAATGTATCCAGACAATAATGAGATGTAAAAGTGTGAACTGAGGACCAAGTAGCAGCCTTGCAGATTTCCTCAATAGGAGTGGAACGGAGGAAAGCTACAGATGCTGCCATTGCTCTGACTTTATGGGCTGTGACAGAACCTTCCAGTGTCAGTCCGGTCTGAGCATAACAGAATGAAATGCACGCTGCAAGCCAATTAGACAACGTACGTTTAGAAACAGGACGTCCCAATTTATTCGGATCAAAGGACAGAAAGAGTTGGGGAACTGATCTGTGGGGTTTCGTACGCTCCAGATAGTAAGCAAGAGCCCTTTTACAATCCAAAGTATGCAGAGCTTGTTCCCCAGAATGAGAATGAGGTTTTGGAAAGAAAACAGGTAAAACAATGGATTGGTTGAGATGAAATTCAGAAACAACCTTGGGGAGAAACTTTGGATGTGTACGCAGAACCACCTTGTCATGGTGAAAAACCGTAAAAGGTGGATCTGCAACCAGTGCATGAAGCTCACTGACCCTCCTGGCAGAGGTAATGGCAATAAGAAAAAGCACCTTCCAAGTGAGAAATTTGAAAGGAGAGGTAGCTAAAGGTTCAAATGGAGGTTTCATTAAAGCGGAAAGAACCACATTGAGATCCCAGATAACCGGAGGGGCTTTAAGAGGTGGTTTCACATTGAAAAGCCCACGCATGAACCTGGATACCAGGGGATGAGCTGAAAGAAGTTTTCCATGGACTGGCTCATGAAAAGCTGCAATGGCACTGAGGTGGACCCTGATGGAAGAGGACTTCAGGCCAGAATCAGACAAAGAAAGAAGATAATCCAACAACGTCTCCACCGCTAGGGAAGTGGGATCAAGATGATGAAGAAGACACCAGGAAGAAAACCTCGTCCACTTTTGATGGTAACATTGTAGAGTGGCTGGTTTCCTGGAGGCATCCAGAATGGAACGAACGGGCTGAGACAAAAGAGTATCAGTCGAGTTCAGCCCGAGAGATACCAAGCCATCAGGTGTAGAGACTGGAGGTTGGGATGCAGAAGGGTTCCCTGCTGTTGCGTAAGCAGAGAAGGAAACAGAGGAAGAAGAAAAGGTTCCCTGGAACTGAGTTGAAGTAGAAGGGAGAACCAATGTTGCCTGGGCCACCTCGGAGCAATCAGAATCATGGTGGCTCGTTCCCTCTTGAGCTTGAACAAGGTTCTCAACATGAGAGGTAGAGGAGGGAAGGCGTACAGGAACAGATTCGACCAGTCGAGGAGAAAAGCATCTGCTGTGAGACGGTGTGGAGAGTAAAGTCTTGAGCAGAAACGGGGCAGCTGGTGATTGTGAGGAGCTGCAAAGAGGTCTATCTGAGGAGTGCCCCATTGAGTGAAGATAGACTGTAGAGTTACAGGGTCGAGTGTCCACTCGTGAGGCTGGAGAATTCTGCTGAGTTTGTCCGCTAATGAATTCTGTTTCCCCTGAATGTAAATAGCTTTCAGGAAGAGATGATGATCTATGGCCCAATTCCAGATCTTCTGGGCTTCTTGGCATAACAGGCGAGAGCCTGTCCCACCCTGTTTGTTGATGTAGTACATCGCAACCTGATTGTCTGTGCACAACAGAAGGACCTGAGGAAAGAGAAGGTGTTGAAAGGCCTTGAGGGCGTAAAACATCGCTCTGAGTTCCAGGAAATTGATTTGATGCTTCTTTTCCTGGGCTGACCAAAGACCCTGAGTCTGGAACTCGTTCAAGTGAGCTCCCCATGCGTACAGAGAGGCGTCGGTGGTGATGACTAGTTGATGAGGAGGCTGATGGAACAGAAGACCTCTGGATAGATTTGAGGATACCAACCACCATTGCAGAGACTGACGAAGAGATGATGTCACAGATATGTGTCGTGAGCAAGAGTCCGACGCTTGGGACCACTGGGTCGCAAGGGTCCATTGAGGAGTGCGCAGGTGAAGACGGGCATGAGGTGTGACATGAACTGTGGATGCCATGTGTCCCAAGAGCACCATCATTTGTCTTGCTGAGATGGACGGCAGAGGAAGTACCTGGTGACATAGAGACTGAAGGGTCTGAAGCCGATTGGATGGCAGGAAAGCTCTCATGAGGAGTGTGTCCAGGATCGCTCCAATGAATTGAAGTCTCTGAGTGGGAATGATATGAGATTTGGGTAGATTGATCTCGAATCCCAGAAGTTGCAGAAACTGGATGGTTTGGTTGGTGGCCAGAAGGACCGCTTGGGCAGAAGTGTCTTTGATCAACCAATCGTCCAGGTAAGGAAATACCTGCAGGTGGTGAGAGCGCAGAAAAGCCGCCACCACAATGAGACATTTGGTGAATACCCTTGGAGATGAGGCAAGACCGAAGGGCAGCACCTTGTACTGGTAATGACAATGATTGATCATGAATCGGAGATATGGTCTTGAGGTTACATTGATCGGTATGTGAGTGTAAGCCTCTTTGAGATCGAGGGAGCATAGCCAGTCGTTTTGATTTAGAAGGGGATAAAGTATGGCTAAAGAAAGCATCTTGAATTTTTCTTTTACTAGATGAATGTTGAGATCGCGAAGGTCCAGGATGGGTCTGAGATCTCCTGTCTTTTTGGGAACTAGAAAGTAACGGGAGTAGAATCCCTGCCCCTTTTGATCTAGAGGAACTTCCTCTATAGCGTTCAGAAGGAGGAGGGATTGGACCTCCTGAATAAGGAGGGCTGATTGAGGACTGTTCAAAGCAGACTCTTTTGGCAGGCTTTGAGGTGGGAGAGTCTGAAAGTTGAGAGAGTAGCCGTGGCGGATGATGTTGAGGACCCATTGGTCCGAAGTGATTACTTCCCACCGGCTGAAGAACAGAGAAAGTCGACCTCCTATTGGTTGAGGCAGGAGAACAGGAACAGGGATACTGGCTATACTGCGGAGAAAGAAGTCAAAAGGGCTGTGACTTCTGCTGAGGAGGTTGTTTCGCAGGTTGCTGCTGTTGCTGCTGTCGGGGAGGCTGACGTTGCTGTTGCCTCTGACGTCGAGGTTGTTGAGCAGTGGTAGGCAATGGACGGGCTGTGAAACGGCGTTGATAAGCCGATTGCTGCCTGTATGGTCTCGGTGGAGGAGGCTTCTTTTTATTCTTGAGCAGGGTATCCCAGCGCGTCTCATGAGCCGAGAGCTTTTGGGTGGTAGAGTCCATGGAATCCCCAAAGAGCTCATCCCCTAGGCATGGGGCGTTGGCTAACCGATCTTGATGGTTAACATCAAGCTCGGATACCCGAAGCCAGGCCAAACGGCGCATAGCCACCGACATAGCTGTCGCTCTGGATGTAAGTTCAAAGGTGTCATATATGGACCTAACCATAAACTTACGAAGTTGGAATAGAGACGACAAGCAGGAGTGAAAAGATGGATGTTTTCTTGAAGGAAGATACTTCTCGAAGGAAGCCATGGTGGTAAGGAGATGCTTTAAATAAAAAGAAAAATGAAAAGCATAATTACTAGCTCTATTTGCTAACATAGCGTTTTGGTAGAGCCTCTTACCGAATTTATCCATGGCCCTTCCTTCTCTGCCAGGAGGGACAGATGCATATACACTGGCTCCTGAAGTCTTTTTAAGGGTGGATTCGACAAATAAGGATTCGTGTGGAAGTTGAGGCTTGTCGAACCCAGGAATGGGAATTACCTTGTATAGAGAATCCAGTTTACGTGGGGCCCCTGGAACAGTTAAAGGAGTCTCTAAATTTTTATAGAAAGTTTCCCTCAAGATGTCATGAAGGGGAAGCTTCAAAAATTCCTTTGGAGGCTGATCAAAATCAAGGGCATCCAAAAAAGCTTTAGACTTTTTGGATTCAGCCTCCAAAGGAATGGACAAAGACTCACACATCTCTTTCAAGAAATTGGAGAAAGAGGAAGTGGTCTGCTTGGAGGATGGGTCAGGGAGAGCCGAATCCTCCTCCTCTGAGGAACATTCTCCTTCAGAAAGAAAGGGTTCCTCTGAGTCCCCCCACAGATCAGGGTCTCTGACATGGGAAGAATGGTCCCGAGACTCAGGTGTCGATGTTTGCATGTGTCGGGTTTTGCGTACCGACTTACCCGACCTCATCGATACCGAGTCAGGCGATGTTATCGGTCGCACCGGTGCCGAAGTCTGTACCGATTGATGGTGAGCTGTCGGCTCCGGTGCAAGGACTGGCATCGATACCGATGAAGTTAGGTGAAGCGGTACCGAGACAGTAGAAGCAGGTAAAACAGGTTCGACAACCGGTACCGACACGGGTTGATGTACAACCGGTACCGATGGCTCGGTGCGGACTGGCACCGGAAGGTTCGGTGTCATTATAGCAGGAAGGAGTCGTTCTAATTGCTCCTTAAGCTGCACATGAAGGATGGCCGTAATGCGGTCATCGAGGGATGGCACCGGTACCGCTTTTTTCTTCTGCGGTACCTGCGGTGCCGCTCTACGCCCCGGAGATGAGGAGCCCGATGTCGAGGGACTCACCTCAATAGGGGCGGAGCGCTTCCGCTGGCGTCTAACCGGCGGCAGGACTGGGCTCACTGCACTCGAGGCCGGAAGACGTTCCAGCGGGGAAGGCTTCTTAGCCGGCTTACCTGACTGTTGGGATGCCGGTGTGGAATCACGCGGCGTCGAAGACGAGGGTGCCGACTGAAGCGGTGCCGAAGCCGGAGTCGAAGGAACGGGGTCGGACATCTCGGCACCGAATAACAAACGCTGTTGAATTAAGCGATTTTTTAATGTTCTTTTCTTTAAAGTAGCACAGCGGGTGCAAGAAGAGGCCTGATGCTCAGGACCCAAACACTGCAAGCACCAGTTGTGTGGGTCCGTGAGAGATATAGGCCTAGCACACCGCTGGCACTTTTTAAAACCCGGTTGAGGGGGCATGAAAGGGAAAACGGCTTCCGCCAAATCGAAGGCCGAGGCTTCGATGGTGGCAGAAGGCCCCGCCGGGGAAAAACCGAAATTGAAGAAAAAAGAAGTTTTTTTTTTTTTTTTTTTTTTTTACCAAAATAAAAGTAATGAAAGAAAGTAATAAAGTCAAAAGTTTACGCGAGCGGGAAGGCAAGTTATAAAAAAATTTCAACAGCCGTTGAAAACGCGTCTTCTTAGCTCCGCGGAAACTAAGAAACTGAGGGACCGCGCGCCTCTGTCGGGCGGGAAGGCACTCGCGCGTGCGCGGTGCGGCCGAGCTAGAACTTTCTAAAAGTTCTTAGAGTGAGATCACTCTAAAATTGTCCGTACCGGGGCTCCGTCGGTGCCGTCACCCATCAGTCAAGAATAGCTGCCTGCTTGTCCTGGGATAATACAGTATTTCACAACATTTGCAGAAAATCCTGGCAATGTCACTAGAGGCTTCAAGGACAGAGATACACATGAATGATCTTACCCACCAGGAAACTCTTGCAGTTAAAAAAAGCAGCAAGCTTCACCCACCCACTTTCAAAGCCCTTCACACTGCCAGGGCTGCTTCTGGGCAGCAGCAGCAAGGGCACTGGAGAGATCAAAGTCAGCTATTGCACTGGCAGGATGAAGTCTCTTGTATTCAGCAGTGCCTGACCTAACAGGCACTAATTCATTTGGTACAATTTAAAGGCACTTATTCAAACACTCCTCAAATTTTGTCTGCTGAAATGCTGGCACATGACTCTAAACATGAGCGGTTGCAATCAGTAAGGCCCTGGAGTCCTGCTCGTTTTTGCTTAACCTCTCAGCTCCACAACTTGAGCCCATGTTTGGAGTGCCAATAGATGAGGGTTTTGGTTTTTATTTAATCTACCCACCTTCCTGTTGCCATTCTCAAAATGCCAGTGCAGATAAAGGAAGTATTTTCGCTAAAGGCTGGGGAACAGGAATAAAGCCTTCAGCACCCAACTGCCCACAACGGAAAGGCACATGTGGAACAGATGTGTTAATGCAGAAAACAGCCCATGGAGACTGTACACAGGTTTAAGCTCAGAAAAGATCCCGGCAGCTGTCCCATGCACCAAGTTTTGAAAGAACCAAATTGTTTTGCTTTGAAAGATGCAGCAGAAAGTGGCACATTGTAGTCAGATATGACCCAAAGCAACTCAGCTCCAGCAAGGACACCTCCCTGCAGTACATAGGCAATGCTACCCTTATCAAAACTAGCTGAAATCCCCTTGCCAAACAGGACTGCAATGTTGGGAAGTCAAAGGGCAACCGTGGATGGCACAACTATTTGGTGGTTAATTTGGAGACCGTGCCAAACCAAAACTTGCTTCAAATAAAAAGAAAAGGCTCCAAGCACAGTGGAGCAATGGGTTTAATTTTACATTGCTATTAAAACTCTTGAATAAGGAAAAGCACAACTACGCATCTGTGTTCGCTAAGGTCAATACTAGCACAAGATCAATAACCTCAGGAAGTGGATACAGGGCGATTCTGATTGAACCGACAACTAACACAGTAAGGCACTGCAAAGGTGAACTAGCTACAAGGAGTCTTCCTCTACTCTTGACCTTGGCCTTTCGTGGGTGTTCCCAGCATATTTTGACGTTAAACAGCTCCAGGAGCACCCAGTCACCTTGCTAACACATCAACACTTACAGGCTGTGTTCAAGTGGTCTTTAAGGCACTGCTCAGTCTCCCACATGGAAGGTGCAAGATTTTAAACATGAACTTGGCATTGATTTAAAGAAAGAAAGAACTTGGCATCTTCTTCTAAGAAATGGAGGATTTCACCAGCTCCTGCCTTTTTGCTATATTTAACATAGCTTAGAAGCCAGGTCAGCCCAATGACTCTTCTCTTGCCACCCCAAACCCAGCTGAAGCATCATATCCTGTAATGAAAGCCAGAGTTCTTCCTAAGCAAGGGCTGCTGAAATCCGTTTCTAGCTGATGTTTAAATCAGACCAACCTATGGCGAGAGCCAGGAAGAAATCTGGCTTCAAACAGCTGCTCTAATTCTCCAGCAAAACAAAAATATAGGTGTGTGGAAGTCAAATACTCCCCCCTTCTTGTTTGTTACAAAATTTGAAGGTACAAGAGCAAATTAAGACTAGCTCCATTAGACAGGGGATCCTTCTTTCTCTATTTCGTAAACCTGCAGAGGTAAGAGGGGAGGTAGGTATATGTACAGGTCTACTTCTTGTGGAGGGATATATACATATTTCTAACTAGGAATGCCTTTCTTTCTGCCATGCCATAGTTGACAGCAGTTACTATCGAACTCTGGGGTGGGGGCTGCTTTTCATTGGTATTACAAAAACATACAGATCCTATTTACTGTTCTGTGCACACCTGGAGGGCCACGACAAGTTCTTTCTCAAGGTCATGGTTCCCAATTGTTAGAAGAATGAAGGCGACTTCTTACCTTTGGTGTTTTTCTTTTTATAGATTGTAGGAAGGGGATTGGGAGATGGGGGAATAGGACCATATTGTAGTTGTAAATACTCAATGCCTAGAACTTTGGTATTCCCAACTGAGGATCATGTTTGGGGTCAGATAAAAATTGTTTGAAACTAAGACTAGTTGAGTGGGTTCAAATCTTCCATTCATCAAACCTGGGAAATGATATGAACTGGACCAAGCGCGAAGGGGATGCAGCTGTCCCTACTGGCCACCAGCAGCATTAATAATGCACTTCAAGTATTGCCGTGCCAGCACCAGCTGGGCATTAAGAGAAAGGTAAGCACAGCAGGGAAGGTGTAAAGCAGGCACAAAGTGCAGACTGCAGCTTCTACCTCAGCCTTGAATAGAGCATACATCTTTAAGGGTCAGAATATTAAGAACTTTTCCTCCCCCCTACTCTTCATGGCACAGAGAATCATGGACAATATTTCCACCAGAGAAGGGGTGCAATGTGAAAAAGAAAGCTATATTGGTGCATCTGGGTTTTAAAGATAAAAATGCACAGTAAAGATATCTGGTGCATCCTGCTGAACTGCACCAACTCTAACAATCGTAATAGAAATCAGCCTCTGGAAGATGGCAGAAATGCATCTTTCTGAAACCTTTTGCTGCGAGCACTGGTCTCAGAGTGTGTGGTAGTTCCTATCCTTGGACTTGCAGAACTTATATAGGAAGAAAATCACAGCTTGCAGCCCCAGCACCAGAACAATGCCACCGATGAAACTTGCTGCATCAAAAGTCGATTTAGGGGCATGGGTAGTAGGCACAGTGGTAGGCAGGATGGTGGTGGTGGTGGAGTTAGAAGGCCCCTTCCCTGTTAAATTGTAAAGAAAAAGGAGAAGTCATTGAAAACAGAAGCATCATTCTCTCTAGAAAACACCGCTCTCTTCCTTTCGAGTTCACAACAGCAGCAGTTCTAACCTTAAATAGACATGAGGGAAGAGGATGGGATGCTACTCTGCATGGCACAGCACTTACATACTATGTTGTGTGAGGCTGTGTGTCCTAGACCAGTGCTCTTCAACTGCTGGTCCGTGGACCGGTGCCAGTCTTCAGAAATTTTCTGCCGGTCCACAGGGCCGGAACATCCATCGGACTGAAGACAGTGCTCTTCAGCCGCTGGTCCATGGTGAGATCAACGCAGTGTCTTCGACTCGGCTCCCTGAGTGCTGCAGTGCACAAAGCCGTGGGAAAAGGCTCCTACGCATGTCCTGCGCCTGAACCGGAAGCCTTCTGATGTCGCAACGTCAGAAGGCTTCCAGATGAGGTGCAGGATGATGCCCACAGCTTTGTGCAATGCAGCACTTAGGGAGCTGGCCCGAAGACGCCGCGTTGATCACACCGTGGAGGGAGAGAGACAACAATGGTAGGGGGAATGCTTTTATTTAGTGATTGATTTACATCTGCTGTCTGTTCAGGCAGAAATGCATTTGTTTCTTTTCCTCTGGGGTTGTACTGCTTGCAGAGTCTTGCATCTTAGGGTTTGTTTGTAAATATTAGTACTTTTAGTTTTTGGTCCTGCATTTGCATTGGGTTATCTATTTTCAGGTAGGAATGAATGTTGAAAAGCATACAGTGTGCTTTAATTTTGTGGTTAACCATTATGTGTTGTTAATACATTTATATTGTATGTGTATATATGAAAAATGAATGGAAAAAATGGTGTTACAATTAGTACTATTATGGAGGCGGGGTCTGGCCCATGACTTATCCCAGTGCCGGTCCACAAAATAATTATTTTATATCCACCGGTCCATAGGTGTCAAAAGGTTAAAGACCACTGTCCTAGACGACTGTTATAAAATTACAAGTGTCCAGAAAGATTATCGCATACAAGTGGTGAGGACACGGCTACCACTATCCTTGCCCTTCAAATGCTTGCATGCATGCACATGTCTGGAGGAATGCTTGCGTGGCTGTTTATCTGTGAAGACTCTGTGTGTCTGACAGAGGGGAGAGCTGTTTTCAAAGGCGCAATTCCTTAATCACAATGGGCCCCTTTTTCGTAAATGCAACAGTCCATTCAATTCCTATGGGCTTCGGTGGCTTTGAAAAAGAGGCCCTATGTACAGTATTAGTGATCAAGGTTTGTATGTTCCAAAACTATTGAACTTTTTTTTTTTTGGGGGAAGGGGTTATTTCCCCTCTTCCAACCACATACATAAACTTCACTTGTACTAAAACTTCCTCCACTGCCGAGACTAGAGCTTCCTTCAAGTCTTCCACTTCTAGTATCCTTTAGATCTCTGCTACTAGTTACAATGGCAAGGAAAACTGAGGTGTGTTGGGGGAAAGGGGCAGGTAAAGACAGGCTCATAAAAATATATATATCAGTACTTATGCCTTAGACCAGGGGTGTCCAATGTCGGTCCTCGAGGGCCGCAATCCAGTCGGGTTTTCAGGATTTCCCCAATGAATATGCATGAGATCTATGTGCATGCACTGCTTTCAATGCATATTCATTGGGGAAATCCTGAAAACCCGACTGGATTGCGGCCCTCGAGGACCGACATTGGACACCCCTGCCTTAGACAGAACCCAGATGTTTCTATTGGGACAAACAAGCTCAGAATTATGTTGATAGCTTACTAGAAAAAAAGGATGCATCTGATGAGGTAACCAAGTACAACTAAAAATTAACAGGGTTCAATCAAACCAGACTGTAGTCCTACACATCCTTCAGCATTGTTATAAAGAGATTAGGTTCTTACCTTACCAATATCTTTTCTAGTAGATAGATGTGTCATTTTGGATGGATGGGTAATATCCTCATGCTTGTGAACTGTGCAGAAGGAATCCACCCCAGCTTTTAAAACTCTCCTCAAGAGCTTTGCTGCCCCCTTCAGTTTGTACCAAAGCAGATGATATTCCCATATAGAACACATGTGAAGGGGGGTACAGGGGAAACTCCCCAAACCAACTCAGTTCTGCTTTAAAATCATAAACATGTTAAACACTGCCACTGATCAATCAAAACAGCAAAACAATCATGTCAAACAAACATTTATGGAGCTCAAGAATTACCCCAATGAGTTTAGCAATAGAATATTCTTCGTACTCTTAAGGTCTGACTAAAGTTGGTTTGGATGCTAACGTTCTGACTGAGACAGTAGGCAGGTGCAGGAAGACAACAGGGCAGGGCAACATAATGACACACCTATCTACTAGAAAAGATATTAGCAAGGTAAGAACCTAATTTCTTTTTCTAGTGCAATAGGTGTGTCATTCTGGACAGACGGGACACATAAAAGGAGTCCCAGAAATCTAGGGCAGGACCACTGCACCAACTCATAACAGTGAGGCTCCAAAGGCAGAGTCTTTCCTTGCCGCTACATCCACTCTGTAAAACTTGGAAAATGTATGTAGAGTATACCAAGTCACATTGCCCTACAAATCTCCTCAAGGAGAAACCACCTGATCTTCCGACCATGAAGAAACCACATCTACAACCACAACTTTTTCAGAATCTGTGGACTAGAACCTGTGGACTGGAATGCCAGCAATCTGACTTCTTGATGACTTGGAAAGCTAAAATAATCTTCGGCAAAAAGAGTGGAAGGGTGCGCAAAGAAACTCCAGCCTCTTTGAACTTGAGGAAAAGTTCTCTGTAGCTCTTCTCACTAATAGCCACAAGAAAAACAATCTTAAGCATCATATCCATCAAGGACGCTTCCTCCAGCAGCTCATATGGAGCCTGACTGAGGCCTTGCGAAATCATGTTAAGTTCCATGAAGAAAATGGGTGTTTTGTCAGGGGCCTGAGCTGCAGCATTCCCTTTAGGAATGTGGCTATGTCTGGATGAAGCACCAACTTAGCCATATACTCTCAAGCCCTGAAACAGAATACCGCTACTGTAAGCCCCTCGTCAAGGCCAGCCTGAAGAAAGGCTAACACCATGGAGATTGGAGCAGAGAAAGGCTTCACTTTCTCTTTAATACAGCAGTGCTGAAAAGCTTCCCATGTGTTATGAGCAGAGACCGTTGAAGACTTTTTGGCTCCGAGAAGAATAGCAATGACTACTTCTGAGTTTCATCCCTTGTGTGCTAGCACCGCACGCTCAAAAGCCATGCCATAACAGAAAAGTGATTCAGATCTTCTATGACCACTGGTCCCTGATAAAGATAGTCTGGCTGTACTCACAATCTGAGACTTGAACCCCTCTGAAGACACAGTAGGTCTGCATACCACACTGCAGGGTCAATCTGAAGCCACGAGAATGACTGTTCTCCATTCCTGTAGAGCAGTCGTTTCAAACTTGCGGCCCACCAGGTACTACTTTGAGGCCCTCGGGATGTTTATCAATCATAAAAGTAAAATAAACAGTTTCTTGATCATACGTCTCTTTAGCTATAAATTACAATATTATTGTTAAGACTTAGCCAAAAGAGTTTTATTTCATGCAAAATTGTCATTTCTTTAATAAGACATTAACTATTTTTTCTGAGGCCCTCCAAGTACCTACAAATCCAAAATGTGGCCATGCAAAGGGTTTGAGTTTGAGACCACTGCTGTAGAGTGTCCGGCCACAGAGGAAACTCGTACAAAAGCTTGCTCTTCGGTCATGGCTGGACTAGAACATTTAGACCTAAGCTTCCAGACCTAGATCTTAGACTGAAGAATCAGTGTGCCTTCTTGTTTCTTGCTGTCTTTATCAGATCAAATGTTGGGCGACCCCAGTGCCAAACAATGGATTGAAAAGCTGCTGTAGACAGCATCCATTTTCCCCAGATCCAATGTGTCTGCTGAGGAAATCGACCGGACATTGTCCACTCCCACAATATGCGCTGCTGAAAGAGCTTGAAGATGAAACTCTGGTCATCTGAATAAGTGGGCCTTCAGACTCAGCTGCACACTCTTAGTATCTTCCTGGGGATTGGCATACACCACCGCAGTAGCATGGCTCAAAATAACTTGGACTGCTTGGGCCTTCAGACTCAGCTGCACACTCTTAGTATCTTCCTGGGGATTGGCATACACCACCGCAGTAGCATGGCTCAAAATAACTTGGACTGCTTGCCCCCCCACTCTCTTCCAGCCTGTTCCATGCCAATCAAATGGCATAAAGTTCCAATCTGCTGATTGACCACTTCCTTTGGAAGCTGACTACCACCCATGAATTGGGCATCTGTCGCAGTGGGTCCCCTAGCCAAATAGGCTAGCATTCGCTATCACAATTACCCACAAGGATATCTGGAGGGGCATACTCCTTGATAACACCTGGGGACAGAGCCACCAGCTCATACTGGCCCGGGCTTCGGGAGTCCATGGCAGAGAAATTCAGGAGGTCTGATTGAGGAGACCACCTTGACAGATGTACATCCTATCCAGAGCACATTACTATTGTGGCTGCCACAGAGCCTAGCACTTGGAGGTTATGCCACGCGGATAGAGCTGATTTAGCCAAAAAGCTTGTTATCTGGGTGCAGAGCTTCTGTCTAAGCCTCTGGAAGGTAGACACAACCTTTTGCTGTGTTGAAGACTCCCAGATAGTCCTAGGATTGGGACAGAACCAGTGGGTTCTTTTGGAAATTCACTATCCAGTGCAGGCTTTGTAGGACATGTACCATGTGGACTATCGCTTGTTCTCCTTCCGGGAACAATGAAGCTCTGATTAGTCAGTCATCCAAGTATGGGTGAACCTGCAAATCAACTTATGCACATGGGCAGCTACCACCACTATCACCCTGGTAAAGGTGCAAGGGTAATTATTTTCCAGGACATGAAATCTCAGGAACTTGTGTTATGGAAAGATGGAAATGTGCAGGTACGCCTCCATCAAATCCAGAAATTCCCTTGGTGCCACCGCCGCTATGATGGATCGAACTGCACTTTAAATGCCCTCCAAGGGATTCAAGACAAAGTTGGACAAGTTCCTGCTAAACTGGAACGTACACAGGTGAGGCTGGACTCATTTAGAGCACTGGTCTTTGACCTGGGAGCTGCCGTGTGAGCAGACTGCTGGGCACGATGGACCACTGGTCTGACCCAGCAGCAGCAATTCTTATGTTCTTATGATGTAAGATCCAGAACAGGTCTCCAATTGTTTGAGCCTTTTTTGGGCATGATAAAGTATAAAGAGTTTCTGCCTGAGCCCAAATCTTCGGGTGGCATAAAACTCTAAGGCCTGAATATCTAATAGCCTCTGAACTGTAACTGTGACCTTGCTTGCCAGGGAGCCTACACACCAGTCCATTAGGAGCTGGGCAATTTGGAATTTACAAACACTCTGAATGATCTTCTCACCCAACAATTTGATAAGATCTATGCCCAGGGCTCTGCATACTCAGAGCCGTCCCTCTATCTTCATGGGAACAGCTCAAAACTTGTCATCATTGTGCTTTTTTGGAAGCTGTAACGAAACGAGAACAAGAGACCTGGCTCTGCCTGGGACCTGAGAATCTCTGGCTCCATGGAAGGATCCTCCTGAGTACTTCTGAAAGTGTCTGGAGCCACAAAAATTAGACCACCCAGATCATCTAGAGCAGGGGTGTCCAATGTCGGTCCTCGAGGGCCGCAATCCAGTCGTGTTTTCAGGATTTCCACAATGAATATGCATGAGATCTATTAGCATACAATGAAAGCAGTGCATGCAAATAGACCTCATGTATATTCATTGGGGAAATCCTGAAAATCCGACTGGACTGCGGCCCTCGAGGACCGACATTGGACACCCCTGATCTAGAGGTTCGCTGTCTGCTATCAAGTAGAGATTTTGGCTGATCTGCCATTCTGATCATGAGAACATCGAGTCCCTTTCCAAACATTTGTCCTTTGAAAGGACGTCTGTTGAGGGTAGCCTTGGAAGAAGAATCTCCAGCCCACTGCCTGATCCAGAGCATTCTGCAGGCTGAGATCGAATAAGCCGAGACTTTGCTCATGACTGATGGAAGAGAACATTGACTACATAGTCCACGCCAGCTAATAGATGGGGGCAAAGGCTCACTGTTGGCCAGCTCAAGACCCTGCAACCTATACAAGAGGCGCATGTCACAAAGGAAGCTGCAGCAACTGCCTTGATTCCCAAAACTAGCGCTTTGAATTGTCTTAAAGAATCACATCCATTCTGCAAAACTGCATATGCTTTAATGCCACACCTCCCTCACTTGGCAGGGAACGTGTATTTGGTTACCTGTGCTACCAAGCAATCTACCTTGGGAAGAGCGAACAGCTATTGACTCAACTGTGCCATCAGATACTGCCGAGCCATTGTCTTGGCTACTTTAAAAGGATCCTTCAGTAGCATCCCAATGCTCTGTAACTAATACATTGTCAGGATGCCTGGAAAATGCGGAAGACTGGTCATAATCTGTTCATAGGAGCAGGGAGCATAGAGGACCTGCTTGGAGTCCAAGTTTAACTCCTGAATCCAAAATAAGCTCAACTAGAGCTAAGGGTCTGAACAGCCAGCAGATCGTGGGGTCATCCTCTTGATCAAAGGTCACCAATGTATCTTGCGAACTTGCATCTCCCGACAGGGAGGGCTCGCTCTGTGAAGGTACAGGCATATAAATAAACTCATCTGAGACTCCGTCAAAACGGCCCACTTGATCCTGGCTAGGCTCTGATGCTGCAGTAGACGCTCCCTGTGAGCCCAAGCTCCCTCATGCGCCTTCTGGTGAGCAGCCAAACTTCCCCTTGGGATCTCATCTATCCAGATAAGCTGTCCACATCACACAAACTCTGGAGAAAAATGCCATATTGGGCAGCATGGAGTCTCCTTTAGATGATTCCAGTTTGCGTCTCTCGGGCTCCTCGGCCTCTATGCACCTGTGCTTTGAATGACTGTC